>NC_142095.1:41519222-41822252 GCF_054644295.1 Miniopterus natalensis
TCCTAAGAGAAAGAGCTGACTCAGTTTCTTCCAGCAATAGTCTTTTGGACACAGATATGCTGAAATCCAAGATTTTGTAAATTTGGAGTGGGCAAATTAATTGCTTTTACCTTCAGTACTTTAGAAAACCCTCAAGTGCACAGTACAGGCCTCCGATCCAGAAGAAATGATGCTTAAGTCCATCCTTGTGGTGTTCAGCCATCTCTGTACTGTTCCCTAGGCTCTGGCTCTTGATGACCTCAGATGACGCTGAGCTGAATTATCTCTTGCTGGTGAGAGGGATTCTTGTTTAAGACATGGCAGAAATTGTCAAATTTTCTTCTCCCCCAATTCCCTAACCTTATGGCCCGAAGTGACTTACACCATGGTAGGGTTTCGCTGAAACATTGTCTGACAGGCATCCACAGATAAGGGGCATCTTATGGGGCACACTGTGAGCTGAGGAAGCTGAGGGAGCCAGCTTCCAGTGAGCGAAGCTGGGGATGTGGGTCAGCCCACCGGCTTCCCAACCCGCCAGCGCCTCAGGAGCTCAGCGGCCGAGCGTTGCACACCTGCAAGAATCTCCCGTGGAACCTGTTGATTTGGGTCACCAGTGGCATCATCACTCCGCCCCAACCCCAAGATACGGCTCTACCAGGTCAGGGCGGGGGCCAGGGCTTTGGCAAGCGAGCGTCTCGGGGAATAGTAATGTAATCCCAGTTTGGGGAGTAGGGTATTTCCTAAAGGCAGTTTATTTTATTATGTATTTTATAGAATAAGGTATATGTTATATATAAAAGATTTCTCTCTTTGCTTTGGCTGCCAGGGAGCTGATAAGGGTCATGGGGGACGGCCCGTTGCTTTTTACTTTGATGCTGTCTCCTTTAAGTTGACGGAAGACGGTCTAGCAGAGTGGTTACGGGTATGGGCTCTAGAGCCAGACCCCTAGCTTCCAATAGTGGCGTCGCCACTTCTGGATTGTGACCTCAGGCACGTTAGCCTTGCCGTGCCTCAGTTATCAAATTAGTAAAGTGAACTAGTAGTCTAGAATCACGTAACCTGGATCAAAATGAAAAGCAGTATTACCTGTAAAGTAGTTAGAATAGTGCCTGGCACGTAGTTTCCACCCATGTATTTATTTTCATTCCACATGTGTTACGATTTACTCCTCACAACGATCTACGATGCGTACATTATAAGCCTTGGGGTAGGAAAAAAAGGAGCCTGGGAGGGGTTGGTCACATGCCTGAGTTTTCCCATTAGGTGAATTTTCTGGGATTCAAACCTTGTCTGTCTGAATCCAAATCTTTTGACCATTTCAACAGATCACAGTGTTTCCTGTTCTGCCAGAGGTAAAGTTACTGCTCATTCCCCTCCACCAGCCAGTGGAGTAATATTCATATTTCCACCCTCTCAGCAAGGTTTCCGATAGCCCCTTTATATTGCTTTTGGGTTTCATTATCTTATACATCTCTTACGGTAGGCTGCTTCAGATACTTTTTGAAAAAAAGCAGGGAATAATTTTCAAATAAAATAAACATATCAAAGCAAATATTCTGCAAGCGTGTCTGTCGCGTGAGTAAGCGGCCATGTGAGCACAACATGATTGACGGTAAGTGTTCTGTCCTTGGATTAGAGACCCGAGGCGAGCCTGCCAGTGTCTGTGGAGAAGCTACTCTCTAAAGAGAACTGAGAACAGCAGCTGCTGAGTAAATCCACTGTCGTCTGTTTCCTTTGTCCTGGATATACCAACAAAATTTCACAAATTATATAGAATGACAACAGGATATAAATCCAAAGGCTAACAGGCTGCCTTTTTCCTGAAGATCTGCTGCAAACCTTGGAGGCAGAGACTGTGGTTTGGCCGACTTGATAATTGGTTGGAACTCGGCGATTGATTGAGTGTGGTTCCTGCAGAGATTTCCCCCTCTGCAAAGTGAGAGAAGTAGGTCAAAGCAGACGGCTTTTATGGGAGGCCTAACAGGCTGCTGCGAAGCAGGCGCTAAAGGGCTGTAGTGAAGACCGCGCTAAGAGCCAGCTTACCGATGCATGAACGCGGGGAATGCCTGGGTTTTTTAAATCATCACCCCCATTACCTTTAATCCCAAGGACAGAGACACACCCCAGAAATAATTTCCAGCTCTTTTGGTCTTTGTCGCGAAGCTCACAGTTTTCCCTTCCTTGCGGGGTCCTCACCTTTCCTTCTTTTCTGGACAATAGCCGATTATTTCCTGCTGCTTCGAACCTCGGGAAGCCCTTTGATGAGACTTCAGAGTCTAAGTGCACTTTCTGGGCTTCTCTGAGTGTAACCTGCACCAGAGGAGCTTGTCTTCCATCAGGACCCTTGAAAATGTGGGTCACTAGAATCACCGCAGAAAGTCAGTGTCCCAGCAAACTGTGGCCGTGACCTGTAGCCCCAGCCTTTCAGCCTTGGCACTGCTGACCAACAGGGATCTGCAGTCATTCCGGCAGCTGGTGCAGGTACAAGGTCTGCTTGGGGGCGCTACAGCCCTCATCCCAGGGAGGAGCTTTCCAACCGTCTGCGGGGCTGTCTCTGGCAATTTGGGAAAGAGCTCCTTCATTCTGTGGTTGCTCCAAGCCAATCACTAGCAGGAGCTTCTTAGTCTAAACCACATACACACGGTGTAGAGCAAGAAGGGGCTTCTCTGCTGTGCAGCTGGGGGCACAGGTCTTCCCAAAGCAACGCTTTCAGGTCCTGGGGTCCCCTGCTTTCCCCAGCCGATTGCTTAAAACAAGCTGTTCCATTGGCTGACCCAGAATCTTCTTGTTTGCTCCCTGGGAAGACGCTTCCTTATTTCTCCTTGAAGCAGTCTCATGGGAGTCCTTGAATGCTCTGGAAAACTGTCTTCCTTTTCAGTAGGGCAGAAGGAGTGCGTCTGTGAGACCCTGTGGAGGTGAAACGCAAAAAGTTGGAAACAACCTACGTAATAATGAGAAAATGGTTTTATGTTACAGTTACGTATCAGGTAGTTTAATATTATGTTAACAAGCAGAGAAGAAATAATAGAGCACACTCTTCATTTTCTAAGAAGCCTGGAACAAATCAATAAAAATGTATTTAGCACTGCGTGTGCCGGGTGTGATGCTCAATCCTTCCCACACATTCTCTCATTTAGTGTCTGAAGCAGAGCCTCTGCGAAAGGTGATATTATCTTTATTCTGCAGATTAGGAAATTGAGGCCTAAAGAGATTAGCAATCTGCCTAGAATCACTGTCAGTTAGCTTCTGCTAACAAAATATGTATAGTGTTTAAAAACACACAAGTATTTATCGTTTGTCATAATCCTGTGGCTTGGCTGCAGTTTTCCTGGACTGGGATGATGTGGCTGGGACTGGATGGCCAGGGTGCTTCACGTCCATCGCTGGGCCTTTGTGGGAGAGTGGCACAGCGGGGCCTCCCCGGGTGCTCACTCATCCCCCGGGAGGCTGCCCCAGGCTTGTTCACATGGTGCTGGAGGAGTTCCCTGCGACGGGAGAGGCTAAACCCAACAGCTAAGCGCTCGTCAAGCCTCTGCTGGTGTCATGTCCTCCAACGTCCCATTGGTCAAACTAACCTAAACTAGGCCAAATCCCAATTCAAGGGGTAGAGAAACAGATGCCCCTCTTGATTGGAAGAGTAGCATAGTCACACGGCGAGCGGGCATGCACACGCAGGGAAGACGATTTGAGGCCATTTGCAATCCAGCTACTCACAGCATCAATAAGTGAGTCGAGTCTAGGTAGTCTCATTGCCAAGCCATGTTACATGTTACACTAACAAGTTACACTGCTGAAACATGTTACAGTAATCTTCTTTGGATATCTTAATGCTTTGGGGTATTTTTTTTCAGTTTTATATGAGCATGAATTACTCTGATAATGTAACTAAAAAAAACAAACCTCTTATGAATGCCTTTAGATGCTCTAGTCACTTTGAATAAAAAGCTTATGCCACAGCCCCCTCACTTTCACCTCTTGCCAGCACATCCCCTGGTTTGCCAACTTCTGAGGCGTCCGCAGAGTTGACTGTAGGCTCTCAGCAGTTGCTATGAATTATGGCACAACACTCATGTAAACTCCCCCAGAAATGGCAGAGAAGCGGCGCTTTGATTCCCACCCAAGTTTCTCCGCGAGCCAAACCCATACCACCTGAGCTGCTCTGTACTGTGTAATTGTCCTGTCACCACAGGAATGCAAATAAATAGCCGATGAACCTGAAAGATTGCAGCTAATTGCCTCCTGCATTCATTGAGCTTTATGTTTATAAATAGCCTATGCTGATTCTTTAAGTTAAAGTGCTCTGTAAATAGAAATGGTGGGTTCATACCTTTATTTATTCCTCCTTCCAGTATTTATTGAGTGCCTGGAAGCGGGCTAGGAGCTTGGGAAGCAGCGGGGAGTAGGACAGACCTAACCCCTGACCTCACAGAGCCTCCATTCTAATGAGGACAGCAGACGATTCACAGGCCAACAGACGGCAGGCAAGGCAGCTACATAGCTGAGGGCCTCTCTGAAGGGAACACGAGAGCAGAAACCTGACGGACGAGATTGAGCTGGTCCCATGAAGAGCTGGGGACATTTCAGGGAGAGGGAACAGCAAATGCAAGGGCCCGGGGGCAGGCGAGGGCCTGCTTGCCTGCTGGGGACACGGGAAGGAGGCGCGGGGCTCCCTCCGACTCCTCCGCCGCTGCTCCCCCCTCAGCTGGTCCAGCGGCTCTGAGAAAGCCGAGGAAAAAGTCGAGCAAAGTCAATAAAACACGGCGGACAAAATATCAGTTCTTTAATGAGAAATGCAGTGTACCATTCAAAATAGTGTTTCTTCGCATCTTTGACTATTTGTGCTATCGAAGGCAGTATTGATGAGGAGGGTGAGCATTTCTTGATTAAAAACCTAATACCCAGGTGTGATCTAATATAGTAGTGAGTGCACTGGGAGCCAATTTTGACTAAATGGTACTGAATGTTTGTTTATGTGACTGCCACTCCGTGATTATCTACAGTAAAATGATGTACTATGAACACAAATCGGAAACTGGGAACAAAGTATAAAAATTATTGCTTGATTTTTTTTTTTTGACTTACAAAGCATTAGGATGAATTAAAAGAAAATTTCTTGATACAATTTTTTTTCCCCAAAGTATATTTTTGTGGTCTTCCTGCTTCTTCCATAATTATCCTGTGCTTTGTCAGTGAAAGGGTGTCTGCTTTGTCACACCTTTCAGACACCTGTGCTATTTTACTTTATTTTAGGCTCATAAAATGCCACTGATTCCACAGATGTTTGCTGCATATTACTCTGTGCCAGCCCCGGGCTAGGTGTCAGGAACAGGACAAAAGGTTTATCCTCTGAGGGCAAGCTTTCTACTACTGACAAATGCACACTTTAAACTTGCTATCCCCTAAAATTCTTCAGTACTATAGACCTAGCTCCTATAACCGTTTATCCATGAGCCTACATGGTAAATAGAGAAATATGATTTTACAGCCTACTCTCAGAGACAAAAAGTAAAAACTGAAAAAAAAAAAATTCCTCCTCAAACAAAATTTTCCCCAAACCCTGTCAGCAAAGTGATGGGCCCTGACATGGGTGCTGGTGGTCAGTCAGCAAGACAGAGGTCAAGGGTTGTTTCAGATAAATGGGAGGGGTTAAATGCAGGGGCTCCGCCAACTCTGTGCATATAGGAATCACTCAGCCTGTGTGTGTGTGTGTGATGAGACACATCACTCTAACGGAAAAGAGTCTGCTGGAGTTGACTGGGGTGTTAGAGTGTAAGTGTTTAAGTCAAGCCTTCAAGGCATGGTCTACAATCTAGCTTCTGGAACAGCCACATCTCAGAGATGCAGGAGGTAGGGTGCTGAGGGTTCTAAACAGCATGGCCCATCGCACCAGGGCCCCTGTGGTCTAAAGCTGGTCAAGAGCTTTGTTATCCACTGGCCAAGTGCAGCTGACAGAGGAGCATCCGTTAGGTGGGTTAACTGGCAGGAAGGAGGCTGGGATCTTTAACTTAAGCCTGTGTGTGTATATGTGTGTGTGTGTGTGTTTCTCAATAAAATTTCTACCTGTGCTAGGGCTCCTGCCAACAATAAAAAGGTAGCCCTGGCCAGTGTGGCTCAGTGGTTAGAGCATTGGCCAGTGCACTGACATGTTGCAGGTTCAATTCTCAGTCAAGGGTATGTACGTGGGTTGCAGGTTTGATCCCCAGCTCTGGTCTGGACACATGTGGGAGGCAACCAATTGATGTGTCCATCTCACATTAATGTTTCTCTCTCTATCTCTTTCTCTCCCCCCCTCCCTTTCTCCCTTCCACTCTCTCTAAAATTCAATGGAAAAAATATTCTCTGGTGAGGACTGAAAAAATGGTAGGCTGAGGAAAAGTGCATGTGTGAATGCAAGTAGACTGAATAATACTCGTCTTAAAAATGTTGCTGCTGTTCCTGTTCATATTTACTTAAGAGAATTTCTTGCTTTAGAGGAAATATTAAGAGGCACTGTGAAAAAATCCACAATGTACAATTAAGTAACTCACAAGGTCAGTCAGCAAAAGACAAAGTAAACTGGTTTCAAACATCTTTTTTACTCAACAATAAAGTTTGGCCAAACTTTATTATTATGGTCAAATGCTCAATGGTTGCTATGTGTATAATTTCTATAATTTTAGTTCCAAATGGGAAACCTCTAATTGTGAGAGAATCATAAAATCATGGTAGGAAAACTGCAGATATTGTACATTCTGAACCTCAAAATGTTGTGTTAGTAAAAGAAGTACATATTATACGATTTAAATTATATATATGAAGTTCAAGAAGAGGCAAAACTGATCACTGCTGATAGCAATTAAGGAACTGACTGGAAAGCGACACTATGAAACTTTCTGGGATGATCGAAATGTGCTGTGTGTTGTTTTTGGTGGTAGTTACACTTTAGATCCATGTATTTTAATGTATGCAAATTATACCTCAATTAAAAATGAATAAAGCTGAACTGAACACTTCAGATCTGTGCACTTTAATGTATGTAAATTATACCTCAATTAAAAATGAATAAAATTGCACATACTGAAAGATATCTCTTAAATATAGTTAGGTTCAAGCATTGTTATTTTTCTGAATTGACTGTCATGCAAATATATTGATTGCTTCTGTTTTAAATATTTCTTTATTTTTTTTGGACCTATTTGTCAAATGACAATTGGATTAAATGAGAACAAAAACCTGCATATCCTCACAGACTTTCTAATTGTAACTGGTATTGGTGAACTGTGCCTTACATCCTAGGTCCTAGTGACTGTATTTTGTTTAGGCAGGATATAATTTAAAACTCTCTAAGTCTTAGTTTTTTCATCATTATGATAGAGACGGTTCAACTTTCCTGAGCATTGCTGTAGGATGAAATAAAACAAGAGACATTGCAGTCCTGCTATCCAGTGTGTCATCTGCAGACTGGTAGCCTCAGCATCGCTCAGGAGCTTGTTAGAAATGCAAAATCCCAGGCCCCGCCCTGGACCTACTGCATCAGAAGCTTTGCTTTAATAAAATACTCAGGTGCTTTGTCTTCATACTAAAGTTTTAGAAGCGCTGTCCTAAAATACATTGTAAAGTATAAAGTGAGATACGAATATTAGTCATTAATATAGTCACTGTCGTGGAAACACGGTCCAGCGTTTTGTGTGTTTCCCACGTTTTAGCCAGGCTGTTAGCTGAAACCTCTCTGCCGCTGTTGTGGGTGTCACCTATGTGAAACGTCGCTGCTTTAGTTGCTGCTGGTGGAGGGACCTCATGCGTCAGAATGGACCGCTCTCCTAGGACCAGCCAATGAACTACATGCACTTGCACGTGGAATGAGAATGGCCTAAGGTCTATGTGAACGTGACCGATGCTGTCCAGACAATGACAAGTTCCTGTGCAGGCCAAAGGCAGTGAGAGATTTCTACGTCGAAGAAAGATCACATTATCCCTCTGATGAAAACCTCTCACATGTTCCCCTCACACTTAGAATAAGTGCCAGACGCCACACACCTGGGGCAATCCCCACGGTGGTGCCAAACCCGGTCCCTGTATATGTCTGCAGCCCGATCTTGCCCTCCTCCTGGCTCGCTGGGCCCAGCCGCAGTGACCTTCAGGCCCTGAGCATGCCTTGCAAACGCTGCTGTCTCCCCTTGACGGTTCTCCTCCCCGCCTTTGAATTCTTAGATCGTGTTAGTCCTTCGAGTCTCAGTGAACCCCCACCGCCTCAGAGGCGTCCTCCCTGAGTGCCCTACCTAACGTAGCCCCCGTCAGTCCCGTCTCAGCTTCTTGTTTCTTCCTTTATGGCACTTAGTGACAAGTTGCAATCTTCTGCATATTTGCCTATTTTTGTTTTATCTGCCCCTTTAGAATAGTAGAGCTCATGCCTGTGTTATTCACTATTGTGTCCTCAGTGCCTAGCACATGATAGGTACTTAATAGATACTGGTTATGACTGACTGACTACCTGAATGAATGAATGAATGAATGAATGGATTTATTACTTTGCATAGCTTAATTATGTGATGTCGTTTGGAATTTATCTCTGGCTGAAGTAAAAAAGACCACCGCCTAATTCTACGTTCCTCACCCTCACACGGGATTGCTGAATGCATTCTCAAAAAAGCACTTTAAAAAGAGAAACAGAATTTGCTTTTGCACAGCTTGCGTGCTTTGTATCCCTGGTCCTCCTGCGAGCTCGTCCTGCTTTTGGAAAGGGCGGGTTCCCTTGCAGTGGTTCCATCAATCTCCGGTCCCTGGACCCCTGCCATTGGAAACTGCAGGAAAAGCAAGCACAACAGCACCTTTAATTAGCAGGAAAGGAGCCTGCCTGATATACACAGATAACACCTTGGAAATAAGAAACAGAAAAACGGAAGGCTGGCCCAGGCTCATGGGAAAGAACCAGGGAATGAAAAAGAATAATTATCCTGTTTAACATAATGTTGTTAATCTGTATTGCCCATTACAATCTAGAGTGTCTTGCCCATTGAAGTATGCGAGCTGGAGAGCTGCTTTTTGCTCCAGCAGTGTAGCTAACGTAAGGGACTGGCTCCCCATCCATCATAATAATTAGTTTGTCATAATTTTCTGCCCTTCTTGGCTCTGCAGTAAAAAGATAGAAGAGGCATTTAAAGTTACTCAGGAATTGTTCCCCAAATTTCCTCTCTGTTCTTTATGGGAACAGATAGCTGTATTTCTGCCCTATTTATTTTATGGTTAGCCTGTGATAATGAAGGATATTTCATCTGGAAGCGCATAGTTTTAATTTTCATGTTCTACTTGGAAACATCTTGCTGGTTCATTTTGTCTCAGCTGTACAGTATATAAAGAGAGCCCGGTTCTTCCTGAGCTCACCCATCGCCCACCAGAGTTAATTCTAGCTTCAAGACCAACACGGTGACTCATGAGCTGAGCGACAGGCACTGGTTCTGTCGTCCTTTAGAGTCTACAAAGTGCTATCCTTGTTTTATCCCTTACTTCTCACAAGAGCCCTGGGCTGTAGGAAAAACG
The DNA here is from genome assembly GCF_054644295.1 of Miniopterus natalensis. Classification (NCBI taxonomy): domain Eukaryota; kingdom Metazoa; phylum Chordata; class Mammalia; order Chiroptera; family Miniopteridae; genus Miniopterus; species Miniopterus natalensis. Next base: position 41,528,718 of record NC_142095.1, read on the forward strand.
AAGGTTACCCACAGGCTCCTCTTATAGAGGAAGGAGCAGAGAGATCCCTGACTTGCCCAGGGCCATGCTGCTAGCAGGGAGGAGCTGGAGCCTGACCCCGGGTTTCTCATTGTGGTTATGGCTCTTCTCTATCCCGGCAGCAATATCTCCTTCTGCTGAAATGGAGATGGGCAGTTTTCAGATAGTCTTTCCTTCCTTCAACACTGTGACTAAGATAAGCTTTCCTTCTTGTGGTGGAAAAGGAAGATGTTTGTATAAAAATGTGGGACTTAAAAGGGGTTTTATGGCCTAGGGCAGAGGTTCTCAAACTGTGGTCCCCAGACTAGCAGCATCAGCAGCACCAGGAAGCTTGTTAGAAATGTAAGTTATCGGGCCCCACCGCAGACCTACTGATGAGAAACCCTGGGATGGGGTCCAGCAATCTGTACCGCAGGAAGCACTCTGGGTGATTCCGACGTAGGCTAAGGTTTGAGAACCACCAGGCCTATGGGGAAATGCAGAGGATAATAGGGAAGAAAGACATTGTATTTTGCCCTATGGGAGGAACAAAGTACTCTATTGGATTATAGAGGAAATAACGATTTATTCTTTGAACCCCTTCTTAATGATGAAACGTCACTGAACTAAAATTTAGTAGAGCTTTTTGTTTTATTTATTTATTTTTTCCTCCCCCACCCCACTCAGCCTTGCCCTATTCTAACAAGAATAAAGCTCTGGAGGAGCCTCTCATATTTCAGAGATAAATTTAAAGAAGTCAGACTCAATTGCTCAGTTAATTAAATTTGCAGTAGTCTCTTTGGAGATATTTATGGACTTATTTTCACACTTCTGCATTTTCCTTTTCTTCCAATTGAGCAGGAGCAAACACAAAGTGACAAGCACATTACTGTATGTGGAGTTATTTATAGACCAAGATGATTGGTTTCCTGATAATCATTTAATAAGGCAATTTTCCTGAGCTTCGGGCTCTGGCCCCCTTGGTTTATCCTGCTCACATGTTGCATTATGAGTTGTCTTAATTTCACATGACACCCCAGGTAGAACCACAGCCTATCCCAGTTTGGCAGACACACTGAAATTTGGGGGTTTCCTTTGTGGCTTGTAGCTAAAAGCCACGGATTTAGACATGTGACTTATTACTCAAACATCTGAAAAATAGAAACCACGCAAAAAGATGAGGCCATCAACATTTCCATTGACTAAAAATCAAAGACTACAAAGATATTAAGTTCCAGGACAAGCTTTTATTCAATTGTGAAATATTTGAGCCAGTTTCTCCAGTAATGACACTGAACACTACATTGCATTTTAAAAGTCACAACCTGTTTTTCATATCCGTAGCTTCCAGTAAGTATCTCTGTGAGTATGGCCAGGAAATTTGCTAAAATTTTATTGCCTTTTCTTATATGAACCAAACAATACCTTGTGAGACACACTGTTACTATCTTCATGTCTAGATCCTCTGATTACTAACCTAGTATCCTCACCAGACTATTTTTATTACATACATAAACAGGATCTGAGATGAAAAGCAGAGGATAGTGGTAGAAAGAATAGATAATGAAAAACAATTCATAATCTATAAGTTAGAGTTTGACATTAAGAAATATGTAAAACAATAGACTTTGAGACTCAGTTTCTTTGCAAAGACATTTAATATGAGTCTCAAAGAACATCTAAGAAAAATGTAAAGAACAAAGAAAGGACTTCCCCTATCAGGTAGGAAAACACATTCTAGAGCTATAGCAATTGGAAAAGTGTGGCATTGACAAATGGACCAGAACAGATACTGTATATGGGAAAGTTGTCATTTACAATGAATATGGAAAGGACAGACTGATTATTCAACAAGTCCTATGAGAATACTGACAATCTGTTTGAGAAGAAAAAAGTCCCTATCTTCCATTCTCTATGGAAATACTGGATTAAAAGTCTAAATATATTAAAATTATGTATTAGAAATCATAAGATCACCCAGGACATTCCTATGAGGACTCATGTTTGAGCTGTAAAGTTGAAAATATATTTGCCCATAGCTAAGGAATAACTGTTGACTCTTCAGACATAGTCACATTAATACTCTGTGCTTTGTATCCAAGAAGGTGCTGTCAGCTACACAAGAAATATGCTTATATTGGCACATCTCCCACTTGCTTACACGGTCCCTTTGGTAATCAGAGGCTTGTGCTTTGGAGAGGGCTGCCTGGTTTGGGAGTGAAAGACTTTGCAATGGAAGAAAGCAAAGCTAAGAGCCCTTGACTCACCCCACCCACCCCACCTAAGAGTAGGATAGCTGGCCCTACTGTGTGTTTCCATAGCAGCTGGTATTTCCTGACTCGATTATTATTTCTGTTGACTGTTCTGTGTTTCCTACTAGACAGTAATTTCCAAAAACATACTCTGTCTGCTTGGCTCACCATTGGGCTTATCCCAATGCTTGACCCATCCTGGTGCTCAACAATGCTTTGGGGAATGCATAAATAAGCACAAGTTGTATGAGACTTGTCCTCATGAGCAGGGATAACAAAGGTTGGTTAGGGAAAAAGGTAAATGTGTGTAACAGAGAGATTGGCAGGCCTCTATGAACGTTCTGGGCCAAGTGGGAAATGTGTGTATTTGCGGTTTCTGAGGAGGTCTAGACAAATCAAGAAAAGACCATTGAATGTACCATTCTAGGTCAGGATGGCAGCCTAGAGGCATATGTGGGAAACAACATAATAGGTTCCTTTTCTGAATCCTTACATCATGCCAGGCACTGTTCTAAGCACTTCATGTGCATGATTACATTTATTCTTCATAGCAACCTTAAGGGATGGATGCTGTTATCATAATTTTCCACAGGAGAAAACTGAGGTTCAGAGAGGAGAAGTAACTTTTGCAAGGTCACTCAGCTAGTAAGTGCAGAGTTAGAACTCAAAATCAAGCCTGCTTGCCTCCTAATGCCTCCCAACAGACTGAGTCTAGGAAAAGGAATGCTGTTTAAAGAGAAGTTCTTGCATCCTCAGCTCAACATCCTGGTTCTTCAGTGCCTTTCTACTCTCTTTACTAAGACGACCAACAAAGCAACTCAAAGAACAGCAACCCTAACAAACCAAACCCAGCCCTTGGAGACCTCAGCCCTCCCCATGGGTGAGAAGTGATTTCTGCTGCTCTTGTCCAGGGCCCTTCCTGATGGTGCGTGCTTCCAGCTGGCAAAGGATGCCTGTAAGACAGACAGCACTCCCAGAGCTCTCTCTCTCACCAGCACACACTTCACACAAGAACTTAGAAGTGGCCAGCTCCTCACACCCACAAAGAGCTCACCTTGACCCGATGAAATGCTTCAGCAGCCTGCAGCTGCCTTCTCAGTCTTTTGCAAGGAGCCAAACTTGAGACTTAACTGCAAATTAGTAGTGACTGTTAATCAACTGGATCACTGTAATTGGTGATCTGCAATTTTAATTAGCCATGACTGATGGCCTCATTCTATAGGAAGTTAGTGGTATTAACCTGGACAATAATTACTTGGCTTCAGCTAATTGTATCTGTTTCCTAAATGAATGATAGGAACCTGTCTTAATATACCTTAGTTTTCTTTCCTGTGTTAGGAAATAGTTGAAAGTTGGCGAAAAATACCAAAACTGAAAAAAGTGAACAATATTCTTTATGTAAATTGTCCATTTCCACCATTACTTAAGGTGAAAGGCAAAAGACAAAGGGAATAAAAAATAACCCTTTTAATAAATGTTAAGATTTGGTTAATGATTTTAAGATAAGAAGTTTAAGTTCTTAATTGGAGAAAGTGATGGAAAATCAATCAGCTGCCTGGAGAACAGAAATAAACTACTTAAATTAGCTTTGTGTGGCCTATTGGTATTTTAACCCTGGGAAACCCAAACTAAAGAGGCTAATTTTAAAAGAATAACACCGATGCAGGTGTTTCTGAGTCACATGAACACATTTATAAAGGAATAGAATATACATGTCATAACTAAATCCTAAGAAATGACCACTCTGGGCAGAAAATAAAATTGATATAACAGATGCATTTGTCTTTATGACCTTCGCTTAAATGATATAGCATTGACCTGCTAAATAACAAAAGTAGTAATGTGAATTCCGTCAGATAGGACTTTGGCACAGTTTCCTCTCTCTCATACACTGGAGTTCAGTTCCCCAAGGTGAGGCTGGTTGCCACGCTGTGGCTTCTCTTCAGAGAGCAGGTTCTTCAGCAAAGGAATTTGGGGGCCTGAAGGGGCAGGGTCTTTCCCTTGCTCAAGGACAGTCTCACTTAGGGAAGTGAAAATAAACTTTTTTCCTGAAGGCTTAGAGATCTCTCTCAAGATTGTAAAAGGAGACCTTGGGAAAGGAGAACCCTAGTTTCAGGCACCTACTTAGATTAATCTTGGTCATGAGTTGAGGATTTAGAAATTGATTCTCTTAAACTCTTCATGTTCGCCTGCCCTAAAAGTTCCTGTGTACCCCACAGGGGCTTGTTTCTGTTTGGAGTCACTGTTGTTGGTATGTGAGGCTGAGTAAGGTCTGCCTCTGTGAAACCTCATGGGACTAAGGAAATGCTGAATGAGTGTCCGAGTCAGTGTGTTTTAGCCCAATTAGTACCTTTTGTCTATGGAGCCCGATAACCCTGGCCCAAATCCTGGCTCACAATGGTGTGCGACCACAGGAAAAATTATTCAACTTCCCTGAACCTCAACTGTTAGAGGGAGATGTTATCAGGACCTTCCTCATAGCAGTAATGTGAGGATAAAATGAGATAATGTGAATATATTTGCATTGAACTTTCTAGCACTCAGTTGATGATTTACAAATTGGCATGGATGGTGCAGAACTCAACTCTGATAAGTTAGTGGCAAAATGATTGACACATGACCCCAGTGTCTTTTACTAAGAAGTTCAGCTTTCTCTGTAAGGTATGTGGCTGCCGAGAAGTGACCTCCTTAAAAAGACACTCAGAGATCCAGCTCAGTCACCTTTACAGTTTGGGATGCACTTCGAGGTGCAGAGCAGTTCAAGACTTTCAGGCTATGTAATGAACCACATGTGACCATAACAAGTAAAAGAACACGAAGGGAATTCTGCCAAACACGCCTCTTCTCTCCCTAATCTATCAGTTATATCTTAAATAAAGAAAACAGCTAACCACTATGTAAACGAATAGATACATTAAAAGTTAAGTAATTTGAATGGTACTAAACAGTTAATCATGAACAAATTAAACTGAAAGTCATGAGGTTCCTGTAGTCTCCCCTCAAATATCAGATAGCATCAGTCTGCCTATGTATTGATAAGTACAAGACATCCATAAATTAACCAGCTCTAGAGCCTTCCAGAGAGCTTCTCATAGCTAGAGCTCACTCACTGAGGGCTATCTCAGTAAGCCAATTCAGCCTGCTTGGATAGCTCTTAACTGTCCTGGCTCTTGTATTTACTGAGCCATGCACTACCCTCTTTTCAAGAATGCTTCAGAAAATTACTTGTGAGACTATTTCTCTTCTGGGCACAATCAAGTATTTTAGAATGAAGTTCATAACTGCAGATTCCACATAGCATTAGGCTTGGTAATACTATCAAAAATATTGCTTTAATACTGGCTTAAAGTTGCCTGGAGTCCCATGACTTTCCTTCTAGTAATTCAGCCAGATAACTTATCAGTGAGTGTGTGTGAGGGCCAGAGAACAAGGCCGGATTTAAGGGACAGCACAAAGCTCGAGGTTAAGGTGAGAGGACCAGAATCAACATCTTTTAAAAGAGTCGGCTTCTCTGGAGGGAAGCTGCTGACCTCACCTGGGGCCTAGCTGCAGTCTTTCTGGTGAGAAAACAGGGCTGGAGGGTCAGGGCTGACTTTCTGGTGGGTGGTGTGATTTCTTTTCTGGGATTTTCCAGTTATTCCTTTTTATTGCCAAGTTTATACAAACCTTTAAGGAGGTATAATATAATAGTTATAATTTATATTTCAGTAGATATGTATATAGTTAGTGTGATATATAAAGGACAAATGTAATTAGCGTACCGGTGCTATTATATAATAGGTATTATTGTATAGGACAAGGCTAAGTAAAATAAATTTGTTGATTTAGTTGAAATAGAGAAAAACAAAAATGGTATGAGGATGCATGGACATGATAAATACCTTGAAGACAGGCTATAAATTACTGGCTTTGAGAAACTGTTGAGGTCCAGAGAAGGGGATGGGACTGTCTTGGCCAAGGTCAGGTAGCCAGTGAAGGTCAGCGTGGCACTCCTATTCATGTCTTCTGCCTCCCAGTCTCCTGGGAGGGTCTTTCCACTATAGCAGGGGTTTCCTCCTTCTTTGACTGGTCATGTGTGCACTTCAGGTTTGAGTCCCACACGAAGAAGGCGCGATGTTTCCTTATGTATGTCAGTTGAAGAGTCTAACTTAGTGAGGTGTTAAAATCTTCAAGAGTGCACTTCAAACATGGGTCTTGAACATGTTACTATCGGTGGCTTATTGAGCAGCTGCTATGAGCGATGAGCCCAGGCCAAGAACGAAACCTACCCTTGGCCCTTTGCTAAAATCTCAGAGGCTGGACACAGCTAGAGAGAGGAAGCAGCTGCTAAGCCACCTTAGCGTGTGGCGCGCCTCCCAGTCTCGGCCTCCCTTCCCCACGAACGACCAGAATCACCGCCACTCCCAATTCCCATCCACTTATCAAGCACCGAGGAAGGTTGAAAACAAGAGGCTTTTGCTAAGAAACTGAAAAAGTAGCCTCTGTCCATGGGGACCATGCCTACCCCCTGTCTTCCATTCGTTTGGCTTTACATCCACTTAATTTCTGAACCTCAGACCGCTACAGGCTAGATAGTCACCCCCATTGTGCAAATGAGCTGACAGATGTTCATGGCTAACTCACTCAATAGGAAAGTTAGGTTTCAACTTTGCAGGCCTAACTCACTGAAAAGTTGCAAGACTCGTATTCGATATTATTTCATATGTGGAAAAAAGAGATGTATGAAATGATATTGAGTAATACAAAGACACATGTTATTCAGTGATAGATCCGTTAGTGGAGACTTGTAGGGCTGAAAGAATTCAAAGCATCCCCGGCTGGTTTGACTCAGTGGTTAGAGCGTCGGCCTGCGGACTGAAGGGTCGCAGGTTCAATTCCCGGCATGTACCTTGTTGCAGGCTCAGTCCCTGCCCCGGTTGGGGCCTCTGTGGGAGGCAGCCGGTCGATGTGACTCCCTCACGTCGTCGATGTTTCTCTCTCTCTCCTCCCCTTCCTCCTGCCTATCTCTTTAAAAAAAATCAATGGAAAAAAATATATACTCAGGTGGATGAGGGCTTTCAAAAAAAGAATTTAAAGTAGGACAAATCATTGTTTTATTCATTTATTTATCCAAACTCATATTGGATTCGTCACTATGTGCCAGGCTTCTAGCATCGATATGAAGCAGAGGTCAGCAAACTGATCCAAAGGTGAAATCCAGTCCACTGCTTGTTTTTATAAGTAAAGATTTAATCAGAACACAGCCACAGCTACCTGTTCATGCATTGGCTGCATTGCTTTGGGGCTAAAACAGCAGAGCTGAGTAGTGTGACAGAGACCTTCAGGCCCTCAATACCTAAAAGACTTACGATTCTCTCTTAACAAAAAAAAGTGTCCTGACCTTTGATCTTAGAGCCCCAGGACTTTGTGTAGGCTGGGGGCTTGACTAAGAAAGGAAGGCTAAAACTCTGAGCACAGAAGTGGTCACAGACTCCTAATTTGGCTCCTCTGCTTAACCTTCATGTGACCTAGAGGAAATGGCAGTGCCTTTGAGACTCATTATGATAATCTGCAAAGTGGAGACAGCACCACCTGCTCAAACTGCCTCATATGGTTCAGTGGGTTGGATGACACAGTAAGTGATAAATAATAATTTTATTGCATACTTATCAACCAGGTATTTTTCTAAACAATTACATGCAACATCCTATTTAAACCTCAGTGTAACCCAATGGAAGGGTCACTTGGTGTAAATAAGTTACTTATTCGAAGCTATTAATAAAAGTTTTTCTTTCTCTTTCTGAGAATTTGTACTTTGCCTAGTTAGGTATTTGTTAAGGAAGGAGTTCAGAGACAAAGGCGATAATCCTTAGCTTGTCAGATACACAAGGATAAAAGGGGCCAAATGTATGGTGATGGAAGATGATTTGACTATGGGTTGTGGGCACACAATGCAATATACAGATCATATATCATAGAAATGTGTACTTGAGGGCTATGTGACCTTATTAACCAATGTAAGCCCAGGAAATTTAATTTAAAAAAGCAGATTAGACAGCAAGAGAGCTGGCAAGTTGGATAATTCCTTGCAATAATATTTAAAAAACGTCTTGCCGTTTTTGGAGAAATGGTGGAGGGGGAAAGAATGGAGAGTCCTGTTTATCGCCACATGCAGTGGAGCAGATAGTCCTGCTCAGGCAGCTAGGCTGGCTCTAGGGTCTCAGAATGTGGGGGAAGTGCAAGGCCAATAGCCAATCTTTTCTGGCCTGGCAAATGGTAGGAAGAGAAAGGAGCGAGTGGAGAGGAAGGGCAAGAGGAGAGGATGTCATCCAGAGTTCCCCACTCTTCCCTCTGGGGAGGGAAGGGGCAATTATGTCATGTAAGAGAAGGTTTAACTGTGGGATGGGGTTATTGCCCGCCATTGAGGAGTCTGGACAGGAACTCCTCTGGGGCTGCCCCGAAATTCACCCGGGTAAGCGGTACAGGTGCTTAGGAAGAGGGGCTTCTGGGCTGGGCTTCCTCAGCTGCACTTGGTCCTGCCGTGTGCACCCTGAGTGTGAGCCTTGGACCTGGCAAGGGGCCTTCTCCACATGGCTGTGCCAGAAAGTCATTCTGGAGACTTGGGACTGTAGCCAGCAATAGTGAGGAGAGGCCCGGACAGTTGGGGAGTAGCAGTGGGCTTGGTCCACACCCAGCTGGGTGCCAGCATGACCACAGTGACCGGGAAGCAGGAGGCCGTCCCTGGAGACCTGAGGACAGCAGCTTCCCACACAGCCTGATAGCCTGTACGACTCCAAACCTTCTCACCAAACACCTGGATACCTGCTTAGGGAGATAGATGGGGGAGGGAGGCTCTGAGAGGCTGAGCATTTCAATGAAGAAACACCAAACTGAAAGGATTACTTAATTTTTAAAATTAATTTTAGTTTTAAGTAAGATTGCATAATTAGCTTTCCCTCTCCATTTCCCCCCAAACCTGCCACTATGGCCACTAAACGTGGGAGGGAATGGGGGAAGTCAGATTCATTTTTGTCAAAATTATTTACAGTTATATATATATATATATATATATATATATGTACAAACAAATTGTCTTGTCAGCTAAATGTAACAACCCCTTTACACTGTCTTTGCCCCGTTTACACTCAATTGTCTGACCCCAGAACCAGAGTGCCGTTGAAGACTTTACAGACTTATACACTTAGAGCTGCCTGCATCACTGTGCCTGTGATGGTCATCGTTAGGATTTAGGTCTCACGTTCAAGTCCAAACTGCAGCTGTTACAGTTGAGGCCGGAACCAGCATCCTGGGAGACAGCAGCTGTGAGCAGGGTGAGGCAGGCTTCTGGAAGCCAATCACAGCAATGAAAACAGCGACAGACCAGTTCTGTCCCGTCTGGAAGACTGAGCCACAGCCCTTCCTGGGGGTCCAGGGTCCTTCAGAGACGTGATGTTTACACCTCTGTGCTTTGCGTTTCATGGTAAAGAAAACGTTGAAAGCAATCTTGGGACCAGAAGGCATCTAGACCCAGAGGCGAGTTCACAAGGAGGTGGTTTGTCTTCTGTCTCGGATCAGATTCCCAGAATGAGTCGGGAGGGAAGAGCAGGTGGCAGTTAGACAGCAGGTGGGGAGGGGACGGGAGGAGCTGGAGGGAGAACCCTGACTTGTGGTGATGGAGAGGTGGGGCGGAGGGGTGCTGCTTTTCCTCCTGTGGAAAGTCTAGGCTTACCCTCTGAAGCCCTGGCTGTGGTCTCACTGGCTGCCAGATAGTTCCTGGTGCCAGAAAGAGAAGGGCTGCTGAGCCCTTGGACACCATCTGCCGAGCGTGGCCTGCACGTGCCAGCTGTCTGACTCTGAGTTATTTGGAAGTTATTTATGTTTCGAGCTCTGTCTGCACCCTCTAACGCTGTCTTCCCACCAGGAAGCTGCTTCCCTCCTTCCTGGGAGGGTCTGAGAGCTCTCTGATTATTCCAGTAGGAGAAGCTGTCAAGGCAGTTTGCCTGGAGCTTCCATTCAGAGGAGAAAAAATTTAAAGCAGGCAGAGTTATGAAGTGCATATAATAAGGCCTGGCTTTGGCACCTGGACGCAGAGCCTTCATCCCAAATCTCTTCCTGCAGGTGGGCGATATCCAGGTTGCACACGATCATGCTGAAATGTGGCTAAGCCTGGAGTGGGATCCAAACATGCCCAATGTGTCCACCTGCCAGAGCAGGCAAGGGGAGGAACCAAATGTGAATAGGCTTTAGTCTGAGGACAGCATCTATTTCGTGAACATCCACTTGTTTGCATCAGCCTCGGTGAGACTTTTAAAAAGCGAAAGGGATGCCTTTGTGGTTAGTTTGTCCCCGTTGCTTTTTGCTTCCCTGTTCTGTCTATGATTTCCATCATGAGTATATATTTCTTTGCTAGGAACAAAAACTTGGATCATAACAGATGCTGACAGCCTGTGCCCTCAGATTGTGCTGAGGGGTGGGGAGAGGCGAGAGAGCAATGATCCGGGTCTTCTACAAGGCTTCTCCCCTGCCTCCCCACCCCACCTGACTCAGGAAGAAGTGTGCACACTGCTCTGCTCAAAAGCTACGGCCTGGGCAATAGACATCACTAGGGAATTACTATTTAATTTTCTTGGGGTGGTGCTGTGTTGTGTTGTATGAGGACATATAGCAGAAAGTCCTCATTTGTAGGAGATACAGGTGGAAACATGGAAAGGTGAAGGGTCAGGATGCCTGCTGTTTAGTTTAAGATGGTTCTGATAAAGAAGGGAGAAGCCAATACTGCAAAAAGCTAACAATTGCTGAGGCTCCTGATTGCTACATATGTATTTATGTGTATTCCTTGCACTTTTTTTGTTGTTTTTAATTCTCACCCCAGGATATATTTTCCAGTGCTTTTCAGAGAGTGGAAGGGAGAGAGAGAAACATGGATGTGAGGGAGACACATCAACTGGTTGCCTCCCACATGCACCCTGACGGGGGCCAGGGATCGAACCTGCAACACAGGTGGTGCCCTTGACTGGGAATCCAACCCTTGACCCTTCCGTGTGCAGGCCGACACTCTAACCACTTAGCCGCAATGGCCAGGCCTGCGTCACTCGTTCTAACCAGTAAACTGTGTTGGAAGCGATACTGTGTCAGCTCTGGGCAGCTTCCCCTTGTGTGCTCTTAGAAGTCCAAATGCCCTGAGCCTGCCCGCCATGCTGTGGGGAAGCTCAGACCAGCCAGCCGGAGAGACCGCATGGGGGCAAACTGTGGGCCCGGGAAACAGCCTGAGCTGTCGGGGGCAGCTCCCCCCGAGCTCCCCCCTTACTCAGCGCCCAGCGGCAGCCACCTGAGGATTTGTCTTGTCAGTGGATTCATCAGCATTAGTTGAGCCATCCCACTAATGTTATGTGGGATATAGATTAATAGTGTTCCCCTGTCCAAACTGCAGATTTGTGAGAAAGTATATTTTAAGCCACTAAATTTTGAGGTACTTTGTTATACAGTAATAGATCACTGAAACATCTTAACTTTCTGCTTTGAGGAGACATCACGTTGTTGGGAATTTCTTTGAGAGGCCAGTTCCTCTCAGTATATTTTTCTTGGTGTGCCTAGTTTTGCTTATGACGCTTCCTTCATCCCCTCCACACCTCCCTGCCAATTTTTATACATTTGTTCCATGTTGCGTCCTTTCCAGTTATTACTAATCATCAAATAATTCAACTAAGTAATTGCGTAAATTAGAAATTCATCTAAAATCAAGTGTTTGCTTATACATAAGAAAGTGTGGTGGTGATGGAGATGGAAAATTGCAGCCGCTTTCGTTCGGGGTTCACCACTGTTTCCTCTGGGTTTCTCTGTTTTCAGTATCACTGTGGCTCAGAGCACAGAATCCTTCGTTAGTAACCCAGTGGCTAATGTTGTTTCTCCTCTGTTTACCCCACATCGCCTCCAGCCGTCTCTCGTAGCAATAAGTAGAGAGACCATAGAATTTACTGTTCAAATGATCGTTCACTCCACAGTGAAAGGAGGTGCTGTTTATCATTGAACTAGGGTAGTAGGCACACAGTGGTCACACCAGGTCCTCAGACCACCTTGTTTGTAAGCCTAGGTTGGGGACAATAAAATGGTCATGTACCTTCTTGAGTTCTACCTGCTTAGCCCTCCTGCTGTGAGAAGAATGGGACTGTTCAAGGACTGTCCCCCCTTCTGTGGCCTGCCTATGTCTCGTCGTTTCTATTGGCGAATTCTTACATTGACATTTCAGACCCGGGCCATTAGCATAAGGAGGGAATTCTCTATCCTGCTTAACTTCTCTGAGGTTATGTGTAGCCCTCATGGCTTTTCACATTTTTGGCCAGGTTTCAAAGCATATTGTAGAGTTTGTGGTTTGTGGTTCATGGCCTGTGGTTTGGAATTTTGTATATTTACCTCTGTCATTACTGTCGGGATGTACTTGCTTTCCATTTTCATTTTTTTAAAGTTGTTTTGGATGGGTTTAGAGGAAGAAAAGTGGACTCAAAATGTCTTTACTCTTTACCTCTAACTGAAAGGCCACTGTTTTGACGTGGAGATATAACCTTGGTATAGAGTCAAACCCAAGAATGCAAATGACAGTATTGTACTTGGCGTTAAAAATACACTTTATGTTCTAGCATATTACTAAGGGTATTCATCCCAGTGGCAACTGAAGTTATTTTATGGAATAGAGAGGATGTATATAATTCTGAAATTTTTACAATGGACATGAATCACTTTAATAAATCAGTCAAGAAATCAATGAAGACAATTCCATTTTGGAGAAAAACAAAAAGACTTCAGTCTCTGTGGCCCTTACTGCATTATGGGATTGAGGATCCAAGCCACTAACAGAGTTCCGTGGTTAAGCGTGAAATACCCCCTTACTTTGACCTGATAGCCTTTCATCAAAATGTTCCCATTGCAGACCTTACAGGGAATTATCTTCCTAGCTGGAGCAAGTGTAAGAGTTGCTGGGCAGGGAGCCCTGTGATCCCCAAGGCTAGAGGCTACTAGGATAGGATTGAATTAGCCACAGTAACAACAAAAAGAATCCCCGCCTGTGTGGGTTGGTTGACGCCTGCCGTCTGGGCTTCTGGGCCTGCAGGTGGCCCATTCCCTGATTTATTTATTTCCCTAGCTTGCATTACCTGTCCCCCGGCTGTTGTCTTCTGCCTTCCCCAGTGTCCTGGGGTGCAGCAGGGGTGCTGTATCCCTCACCATATGCAGAATGCAGGAGACAAGCAGTAATCAACAGCGATAAGCCTGTGCGGCCAGAGCTCCTTCGGAGGGCTTTACTGCGCACACCTAGAAACGGGTTCATGAAACTTAGTTTGGTGGAGCGGAAACGAAAACACAGAAAAGAAATAGAGTGGTGCCCACAGCTGTCACACTCGTGTCAGAAATCTAGACGAGAAAGGTAAGCAGCCGCTTGGAAAGACCTTCCAGGGAGAGCAGGGCTGCTCGGGTGTGTCAAGCAGCTGACACCGGAGTGGAGCTTGACAAGTCATTCTGATGCTGCGCCGGGAACGCTTTGGAAAGAAACACATTGTTCAAATCCAAATCAATACAGGGAAGCGAGCTAAGGGAATGAGTGAAAACAAGTTAATGAGGGATGATGACCCCCCTGCCCCCTCTCCTGATCATGACCTGGACCCCAGCGAGCCAGGTGTGGGTGTTGACAGGCTGAGCTGTGCAGACAGGACCCAGCTCACCCACTTGCCGCTTGGATTTAGTATCTTGGGCAAGTGACTTCTTCCCTCTGCTCACAAGGAAATTCTCAGCTGGTTCTGGTCAGTTGCACTGATTCTGGGTTTGGGTTTCTTTCTTTTTTCTTTTTTTTTTTTTTTTAATACATCTTTCTTGATTTCAGAGAGAGGAAGGGAGAGGGAGAGAGAGAAAAATAGAAACATCAATGATGAGGGAGTCATTGACCGGCTGCCTCCTGCACGCCCCTGACCAGGGATCGAACCCCATGTCTCCTGGGTCCTAGGCCGATGCTCAACCGCTGAGCCACGCCTGGCCAGCCCGGCCCGGCCCTGCCCGGCCTGTCTGGGTTTGGGTTTCTTTACTCGCAATATAGATATAATAGTATGCTCCCCACGATGTTGTTTTGAGGGTTAAATGAGGTAGCACCTAGAAAGTGCCGACCCACATAAAATGTTCAATAAATGCTGGTTGCCAGCTCTCTGGAACCTCTCCTCTCTCCCAGCTCTCGGGAGCAGAGCACCCTCACACCTTGTCGTGACTGCCCTCCTCCAGCCGATCCTCCTCTTCTTCATTCTCCTTTTCCTGTTCTGGAAGGATGGCGAAGCCCTGAGCTAGCTGGCAGATAAACTGGGCTGCGGCTCAGGAAAAGCAGAGAGAGTTCTTGATGTATTTGGCCTGCAGCTGAGGAAGCAAGCTGAGTTTGTGCTCCTGGTTTCCATTACTGAGCTGGCCATATTTTATCTTCCCTTAAGTGGCAGCCAGGTCCCTCCAGGCCAGGTCAACGCAGAGTCTGAATACAGGAGAGAAGCAGGTGCTAGCAGTGGTCGGGGCAGCTGCTTCTCCTGCGACCGTGCTGTCTGAAAGAGGCTCTGGCCTCGTCACACCCGGCTTGGGAGCTGCCCTTCGCCTTTTCTGATGCCCTGTGCCTCCAGGGCCTGTTTCCATCCAGGTGACTCTATGTGATGCTGCCAGCTGTGCTCCTTTGCACAGCTTTCATCCTGGTCCCATCTTCTCAAAGCCTTCTTAACTCACCATGGCCTGTGAAATAAATCCCGAACTCCTTACCTTGGCCCCAGCTCAAAGGCTTCATTTGTGCACCCTCTAGCTGCAGGCGACCTCGACCTTCTCCAGATTCCCCTGGCTTTCTCCGAGCAGAGGCTGTCTGCACTTGGAAGGCTCCCCTCTGCAGTCCAGGCTTTTAGGGCCTCCGTCTCCCCTAAGAGAAACCTGAGAATGCAGGCCCCTGACGGCGAGATTTATGCCCACTGCTGTCTCTCTTCCTCAGTGTCCAACTCCCGTCAGGCAGCTAGATGACTGACTCTGAAGGCGGCCGTGGGGCTGGTGCATGGACATGTAACTGCTGATACGCCGGGACGGCAGATCCCTGCCAGGAAGGCCCTCTTGGTCCTTCCGCTGCAAGTGGCGAAATTCTTCTCATGCGCCAGCGCCGAGCAGCGCGTGGCTGTCTGGGGTGGGTGAGGGGTTCCAGAGCTGCGTCCTGCGCAGTGATGTTTCCCGTGACCGCTGTGTCAGGACTGACAGGAAGGTGGAAGCTTTATGTCAAATCATGTCTAATATTCTCAGAGTGGTAGGAAGTTGCAATAAGTGGGTGCATACAGTTGCAATGAAAACCGACTGTCTTAAAGTTGTAATCAAATCACTATATGGAGAAGCACAGGCCTGAACACCAGGCCTAACTCTCCCTCTGCCTCTGCCACTTGGGAGCTAGTAGCACATTACTCAACCTCAGTTTCTCCACATGCACACGGAGCTACTAACGCCCCCTTTCCTACCTCACAGCCAGAGAAGAGGGCATTTTTCCCGGTTCTAAGGCCAAAATGATTATATATATACACTTATGGGTAATGATTAAAATTCATAAATAACTTTTATTATTTCTTATTTTGAGAGCCCTATGCATTTTTTAAATTAAAAAAAAATCAGAAAAGGAAAAAAAACCCCACTAATTGTTCTTGAATAGAGGCAATCAGTAGTAACAGCTTAGTTCATATTCTTCTGATCCTTTTAATGAGATTTGTAGTCTTCAAAATCCTTTGGAGATTTGTTTTCCTTTGTCAATGTAGAGTGAATATTTTAGATGCTATTAAATATTCTTTGGTGACATTTCTTAAACGTTAAATAGCATCTTATTGAATTTAATAGTGTGCTGTCCAGTGTGAAGTACAACACAAATGCACCCTAGAAATTATCTGACAAATGCAAACATTGTCGCCTTGTGGGACATTCAGGCAGCATCATGGCTTGTTATCCGGGAATCTTTATGGCAATGGTAATGTCAGATGTGTTGATCTGTAATGAAGGTCAGGATATTGGGTTTGATGGGTCTCAAAGGACAAATAAAATAGGAGCTGAGCCTTCCTCAGGCAGTGTTTATGTGGTCTTTGGATGTTATAGTCAGTTTTGCAACTGTTCCTACAGTGAAAAAAGGATGGGTTCATTTTTGAAAAGTTGTAATCAACAAGAAACAAAGGGAAGAGATGATTCTGCACTCAGATTTTGGTAGGGCTCATTATGCCCCTTTCGTTAAAAGAAAAGAAAAGAAAATTAGCAGAGACAGTAAATTTAGAAAGTACAACAAGCACTATGACTTAAAAAGGAACCCTCCTTCCTGGAATATAGGAGTCTTTTTTGGGTCTGGAGTACAAGGATGAGATTTCTGAAAACATTAGAAACATGAGAAGCATTTCCAATGCCCTATTACTATAAAATCTATATCGCTCTATGTGGTCAGCTCCATAGGACATATTTTTTCAGGGATTTTTCAGAATTCTAGGGACTTTTATCTGTAGTTTGGTGTAGTAAATACACCACTTTGGGGTTGTGAAAGACCTGGCTTAAATCCCATTTCTGCCTTTGACTAGTTGCATGATCTTGAACAAACTACCTAGCCTCCTTCAGTTCCAATTCAGTCGCAAAATGGAGATGACAGCCTGTATCACAGGACAGTTTGGAAAGTTAAATGAAATCATATCTTTGAATTTCTTGGCACAGTGTAGGTACTCAGGACGTGTCGATCACCCACCTCTGTAGAAGGCTGGGACTACGTCATGGAGGTAGACAAGATGGCTCACTCTCTCTCTCTCTTCACGAACTAAAGTCTGAGTCGCTAGAAATTTTGTATTTTCTTGGCTAAATTATTTGTCAAAACATAAGTAAAAGCATTGATAAGTACATTCTATAAGAAGGTTTAAAGAAATTAGATTATTGATCGAAAGAATAGTGAAAGAAAAAGAACTTCATAGACATTTTAAGATATCTTTGGTTCTATTCCAATATTTGTCTCTTATTATCAGTATATTTTATCTTAATTCTAATTCCTTCCTCTTTTGGCCTAGAGGCTTCCAAATTGTCCATATCCAACCATCCCCATGCTTATCTCCCTTTGTGGCATCACAGCTCAGTTCTAGTGTGAAGCCATTTGGGACCAATGCCTTCTGATTAGGGAATTCTACACCTAAATCTTCTACCATGTGGGGGCGGACAGGTGAGGATAGACACACCCTTTGCTGTGTTTTTTACATACTTGATTTAATAGCCAGCCCATGTGCTTTTTTACCCATTAGAGAGGGAATGACTACTGAGGACAGAGCAGGGTCCTCAATTCTACATTACTTATTCCCTGTGTTTACTCTTCAACCTACAAAAAAATGCCTAGAAAGGATCGATCACCTTTTCTCTTAAACATCATAATAATATCTCAATCCAAATGAAATTATTTTAAAAAGTGACATTAGAGTATGCACAATTTTTTCTTCAATGTGATCTCCAATACTGACATGTTGTTAGATTCTATGTGATGAAAAAGCTATATGGAAATAAACTAAATATATCCATCTAGTTCATCATATATATAACACTCTGTCCTTTAAGGCCTAAGAAATATTGACTCTTTTAAATATTAAACACTTTTTATTGAATCAATGTCAACTGCTTAAACTTCAAGCAAAAGTCAGAGAGCTGAAAATGGGCCCAACATTTAAAATCCATTATAATTGCCCTTGAGTGGCCACAGAAGTGGGCCTTAGGTATTGAGCTCTTATTAAATGAAATCTAGCTGGGCTTTCCCGATCTGGGCTGGGAAGTCACCTCAGTCCTTGGAGCCTGCTGCTGAAATGGACTCTTTCCATTAAGAAACAAATTAAACCAAAAGATTGAAGCTCTGAAAAATCTCCTATCCTCTACCCAAAGCCATAGAAGAAAATAAAACAGCAAGAGAAAGACTATCATGAAATAGCAAGAATATTAATGGAAACTAGTCACCTAAGGACATTAAACCAAGGAAATCAAAATGGGGAGCCCAAGCTTCCGACATCGGGAACATTGAGGAGGAGGTGGCTTCTCCCGGCTATTTAAATCCTGGGCCATTTCACCAGTCCGGTGGTGCACTTGCTGTCAAGTGCCTTAGGCTGCTTGCTCTGCAGAGAGGTTTGATTGGCATTAAAGTCTGCTGATAGGCACTTGTCACCACCAGAATATAGGATATTTGTGGTCTGGAAGAATTCTTTGATTGGCTGCTTTAGTGATTATAATATTGATTTGTTTTTCATGTCACATTTGTTACATCTATGTTAGCATCTGAGGGAAAATAATACAGTTGTGATTTGTTACCTCTGTATTTTTCAGCATAAACACTAGATGGTTTCATGTTTGTTTATTTGTTTATTTTTCTTTACCAGGCCACACTGTTACCCAATAGTTAACTAGACAATAGACCTAAGAAAGAAACAAAGCGCTTGATTTTTAATTTTTTTTTTTTTGACACCTGCACTACGTGGAAGAAATTCATGGATGAACAGGGAGAGGAGACATTTCAAGAAATTGCTGTAAAACATAGTTAAGAAATTTCTCTGTGATTTAAAATCATAAAGGAATAATTGGATGGAGACACCACCTGATTCTCCAGGAATTCTTCTGACATTTCTGAGAGCTGAGAAGGGCCTCTGCGTGAATCTCAGAGGCATTCTGTAATATTTTTCTCTTCTCTCTTAAGCTCAATGGGTTCCTGGCCAAGCCCCAGGACCAGGAGCTGGGAGAGAAGCTGGGCCTTGGCTCACGCTCAAGATGAAGCAAAATGCCAGACATGCTGAAACTCCTGTCTGAAATCTCCAGGGAAGTTTAAAAAACTCCAGGCTGTCTACTGCACAAAAAAATTCTAAATTAACCATTCCAGGGTAGTTTCTGACCAACTCTTCAGTCTTTTTCTCTTATGGCACTGTTGAGAAATTCAGTTCCAGCCCGTGTGAGTTTATTTGGGAAGGTGCATGGGGGTTCTGTTGGCAGGGAAGTCACCTTCCAACTGCAGAGTTAAAAATCTGCACAGCACGAAAAAGAAAGAACCATTGTCCACAGGAGAAACATCTTCTTAGTCTTAACTAAAATATTGTCATTTTAGTTGGATTTTAGTGGCAATTGCTTTGCTGGACCAATGTGAAACATCTAGCTAGGCCAGAACTTAAAACACCTGTCCTAAAGGCTTTAGAATAACTGACAAAAAATGGATGGCTTGAAATTAGGAGGAAAGTCAAAGATGCCAGAG
Organism: Miniopterus natalensis; assembly: GCF_054644295.1. Lineage (NCBI taxonomy): Eukaryota > Metazoa > Chordata > Mammalia > Chiroptera > Miniopteridae > Miniopterus > Miniopterus natalensis. The sequence continues at coordinate 41,548,209 of NC_142095.1, forward strand.
AAAAGAGGCAACGATGGTAGAGCTCTGTTCCTCTTGGTGCCATTGTTTCCTTTCTGGCTTCTGAACAATAGCACTGAAATGGCTGCCAATCATGAGGCCCACTGGGTATGTAAGGGCTTCCCTTACATTATGCCACTTGAGCTGATAGCTGCCCTGTCACTAGGTGTCAATTTATAGACAAGGAATCTGAAGGTTGGGAAAGCTCTGAGGTTTGTTCACAGGAGCTCATTTTGTGGGAGATCAGGCAAATGCTAAGGCAAGATTTGGGAGCACTCTTCCTGGAATTCTTAATTCTGATTGTGTACATCAGTATCTCCTTGGAGTTTTTAAAAGTGAAGACTCTTGGGTTTTACCCTAACGCCTCTGGGTAGGAGTCTGGGAAACCCTGGCTTTTGCTTGTTAGGTTGTATATTTAGCTCTCCAGAAATTTCTGAGGTTCAGCCCTGAGAGGCATGCCACAGTCCAGGGAGAGCGGGCCATGCCTGGTGATGGGCCAGGGCACCGCAGAAGAGCGTCCAGCTGCTGCTTGCAGTAGAGTGAGCAGCGCACACGGCCAGCTCTGCCGCCTCACCTTGAACACGGACGCTCAGGGCCTTTTCTCCTTACTTTTCATGGGTTTACTTTTAAAGCTCCCTCCCCACTGATTTAGCCCCAGCACAATTCCTCACACAGCACTGGTGCTCCAACAGGTTTGTAAAATGACCACATGGCTGCTTCATCCTGGCCTTAGCACAGATCACAGTCTGGCCTGTTAGGTGCAGGTCTGGGTCAAGCTCAGGGAGTTCACCGAACAGCATGACATCTGGATGGCAGGGCTCTGTCGTTAATGGGAGAAGGGGAGGGACAGTGTGTCCTGGATGCCTTGGGACCCATAAGGCCCTTTCAAGAGTCATTATTACTTCTTTTATGACTTCTTATAAGTGCCCTTTGAAGTAACTTCCCTTACGCACACTGAACAGATGAGCAACGGAGCCTCAGAGGGTTTAAGCATCCCGCTCATGGCCGCGAGCCTAGAACCAGACAGGCCAGCGTTCCACCCTGTCTCTGGTGCAGACCCTACACCTTCTGTACTTCACCTGGCATCTTCTGGTCAGAGAAGAGCCTTGGCCTTGAGCTGTATTCTCCAACAGAAATATAGGCAAGCCGCAAACCTGAGCCCCTAGTGTCACTTTACATTTTCTAGTTCCCATGCTTAAAGATAAACAGTTGAAACAAATTTTAATACTTTTTATTTAGCCTAATATATCAAAAATAACATTTTAACATGCAATCAATAAAAAAGTCTCGATGAGATATTTTACACTCTTTTCTTCAAGCTAAGTTTTCAAATCTCTGATGTGTATTTTGCACTTACAGCACATCTCAGTTAGGACTGGCCACATTTCAGCGCTCAGCAGCCCCATGTGGCTCACGGTGGCTGTGCTGGACAGCGCGAGTGCCGACGAGCAGCAGGTCTCGCTGCACTTGAACTGATGTGGGAGAACTCGGCCCTGGGAACCCAGGAGGAGGTGGTACTCTGAAGGTAACCAGGCCGGGCACCTTGGCAGGCGGGAGTGTATCCACCATTCTACATACATGAGAAAGTATCTACTATGTTCCAGGCCCTAAGGTAGAGAGGTGGAGGAGATCCCTGCTTTCACTAGTGGAATTTACATTCTAAGAGGTGAGATAGACAATAAACAAATAAATACACAATGTGAGTGATTTGAAGAAAAGTGCAGCCAGCGGGCAGGTAAAGTGTGGGAGAGGCTAGTTCTGAGGAGGTAATGAGGCAAAGGTTTTCTGAAGAAAAGAGATCTGAGCAGAGACTGAAGCCAGGTGCAGGAAAACCCGCAGAGCCTTCTAAGCAGAGGGATCTGAGCTGGCAGCTGGCTGGGCATGGGCCGGAAAAGAGCAGGAGGCCAGGGTTTGGGGGGCAGGCCAGCCCGGAGCGGGGCTGCAGCGGGCCCGGCCTCGCGGTGTGCGGGTGTGCGAGGGCTTCCCTTTCCCTGAGCGTGCGGTGTGAGGCAGTGCGGTTCTCTGATGCACACTTACTTTCCCAAAGGGTATTCTGGCCGTGGCCTGGAGGGTAGGCTGGAGGCGAAGGGCTGAGTGGCAGGTTGTCCCCGCGGGCAGCGCTGTGGGGATAAGCCTAAGCCCAGCCGATGGGGGTGGGCAAGCACTGGGCACGATCCCATTCTCAGAGCACTGGTGGGCTGAGCACTGTTTTACATCACACAGGGTACAGCGGGCAGGCGACTGATTCACAGCCCACCAGCAGAAACAGACTCCCCTCCATAGGATGAGCTCTGTGGGAGGAAGGACACATGAGGCTTCCCACACCCGGGCAGGCGGGGAGGGTGGGAGGCTCCTGGGGGCAGTGGGGCTGCAGGGATCCTCTTGTGCTTAGCCGGGGGTGTGGCATTTGTAAGCAGTAAAGATTCATTCCGTTGGTGTATCAGGGTAGTTTGAATGCGCAACTGTATTTTCAAAATAATTGTCTGTAGTTAGTTAGCAAGTTTAAATGATAAAGCCTCATCAATATTTATGTCCTAAATTTGGTAGAATGAAAAGCTGAGTATATGATAATTTTTTAACATTTACATTCATACCATTCTTTTGCGTAATCTGACATATAATACCAGATTATCATAATTTTACCTAAATAATGAATAACCTAGAAGGGGGAAAATTCAAACCTTTCACACTAAACACAATAGTAACTCTTTCAAGCAGCATTCACAGTTCAGTCCTGGTCTGCAGGTCTCTTTCACCGAAATGTGTTTTGTTGATATAGTTAATTTTCAAATGTCTGCCTTAATGAGAGGAAAAAACAGCATAAGTAATTCCCCAAACCAAAGCTTAAAATCCATCTCCACTGGGCTGTGTGATAAAGTCTGCCCTGTGCAAGGCCTGACATTTGCTTTCCTAATGATGCTCTTTGTGGGGTGATATTAACATGAGCTTGCAGTCCTGAAAAGAAAAACATGGCCAGTGTCAATCAGGGAAGAGACTATGGCAGGGACCGGGAAGTCTGGTTGGGACTGTCATTTTCCAGTGACAATGTATGTGTAGAGAACTGACCAGCTCTATGCCATAAATTGAGAGGAAATTTCCTCCCTCCCTCCCTCCCTCCCTCCCTCCCTCCCTCCCTCCCTCCCTCCCTCCCTCCCTCCCTCCCCCCCTCCCTCCCTCCCTCCCTCCCTCCCTTCCTTCCCTAATCTAAATTTGTTTATTATATATTCAGAAATGTTCATTGTCAACAAAAACACATAAATCCATTCACGTTCAGGGAAAACCTTAGCAGTAAATTTGAGGAAACAGCTGTCAAGATGCTCACCTCCATGGGAAATGAAATACTTCAGCCCATTTCTAGCCTAAAGCCTGCTAGGGACATGGCCATAAGCTTGAAAGGATGGTGTGCTTTGTGTATGTTATGCATATGTTGATCCCTGCTGTGCACCTGTTGGTCCCTAATACACTATTTCCTGGAAGTTTTCAAAGACTTCAGCAAGCACCTTCTGTTGTGGGAGGGCATTTTGCAGCATTTGTTGCCGTCATCATAATAAAGATTACAAATGATCTCCCTGCTGCTCGGGGTACATCTTCTAGGATCAGACTTTAAACGAAAGATGGCAGGAATGCATTCAGAGCCTTGCTTTATGAATTTACTTTGCTTATTGCATTCCTTTTCTTGGAAATGTAATTGCTTTGGAATCACTGGGATCATGGAGGGAAAGCACACCATCAAGAGAGTAAGCTGTAGAGTGGGGAAAGGTGATGAAGTCAATTTAAGTTGAACAGAAAGCTTGCGGTTTTGTGATTCACAACTTCTAGGTAACTGCTTTAACCTTTGCCAAGCCGGAGAAGTATTTTACCCATTTTTATTGTTGTTGTTGCTGCTCAACACACACATGAAAGGGCAGATGTGATGTTACCAGAAGTCTGATGGTAGTTTGAAACAATATGCCATCTCAAAAAATAATAATAAATTCAATTATCACATAAACATAATTACTTTGATTTTTGGTGGGGAAAAAACTATAAGAGAGGAAGCAGAACAACTAAACAATATATAAAATAGTAAATGGACATCAGATTAAGCCAAACTTCTTGCTCACTCACAAGAGCAATCTTAAATCTCCATTTACTCATTCAAAAGTTAGCATATTATTTTCAGTAATTGTATAAGATATCACGTACTAGAAATAACAATTGCAAAGCATTTTTTTTTTTTTTTGGATATGTGTTCTAAACTTTTGAGAGTAAGAGCATGTACATGTGCACACACTCACACGCACACACATACACTGGAACTCTCATCTCTCATTCTTTGGTTACCAATGTACATGCAAAAATGTAGCCTTAGTTGGCATTTAAACTAGACTTCTTGGATTATAAATAACCAAATGAACTTTGACTAACCAAGCAAAATTTGTTGGAGGGGATGGGATTGCTTACAGAGTTAGTGGGAAGCTGAAGAAGCAGGCTTGGAGATGGAATGAACCAAGACTGCTCTAGTTGGCAGGAATTATTTTGTAGCATCAGAGTGGTGAGGCTCACTTACCGAGCCCCAACTATTTTCATTTTGCTCTTTTCTTGGTTGAAATGGAGATTTCTAGAAGAGAGCAAGCACCTAATTGGCCTATTTGCTCACATGCTCACCCTTCGAAGGAGAAGGGGGGCACTTCCATCAGTTGTCTCACTAAACCGTATCCATTGGTGGAGGGCTAGATGCTGGGCAGCCAAACACGGCAAGCAAACTGCCCAGGATGTGAGGATGACTATATGTCACTCCTTGGAGAGATGTTCCCAACCCTGAGCGACCATCTCTTCTTAAACCATTTCCAAAGAGGAGCTCACCTTGGTGTGATGGAAAGAGCTCCTGGGTGGGTGTACGAACCTTAGTTTCACACTGCTTAGTTCTGTGACTTTTTGCAACTCTCTTCTCCTCTTTGTGACCTAGTTCCCTTACCTTGCCCATCTCACAAAGTTATCACAGACACCAAGAAGAGTGGACATTAGTGTACGTGAAAACACTTTCTAAAACTGGAAAGTGGTCTCTTAATGTCCCTATGAGTTTGAGAATCCACTGCTGGTGATTGCATGGGGCCAGAGAGGGACACAGAGGCCTGGGATCATGCCTGAGACCCTGCACACGCTCTGGGTACTACAGTCCCCCCTTATTTGGGTTTCCCTTTCAGTGGTTTCGGTTACCCGAGATGAACCACAGTGAAAATATTAAATGGAAACTACCAGAAATAAAAAAAAATTGTAAGTTTCAAATTATGTGCCATTCTGAGTTGCGAGATGTAATCTCGCACCCGCCCTCTGCATCCCGCCCGGGATGTGAGCCATCCCTTTGTCCTGTGCATCCACGTTGTGCAGGCTACTGCCTGTTAGTCACTTAGAAGTTACCAGGTCAGCTGTCATGGTATCACAGTGCTTGTGTTCAAGTCACCCTTATTTTACTTAATCATGTCCCCAGTGCAAGACTAGTGACTCTTGCAAGTAAGACATGCCAAAGAGAAGCCGTAAATGCTTCCTTTACGCGACAAGCTGCGTGCAGTACAAGAAGACATTGAGAGAGACAGACCACTTTCATATAACTTTTATTACAGTAGATTGTTATAATTGTTGTGTTTTACTATTACTTATTGTTATTAACCTCTCACTGTGCCTGATGTATAAACTAACCTTGATAATAGGTAGGTATATACGTGTAGGAAAAATAAAGCATTACAGAGATTTTAGTGCTGTCTGAGGTTCCAGGCATCCACTGGCGGTTGTGGACCATAACCCCTGTGGATAAGGGTGGACCGCTGTGCTAAGATCAGTGTCACTTCGTGAATATGTGGCCTTGAGAGATTATATAGGTAAAGTTACTGTCATGACATTTAATTTTAGATGAAGTCTGCTTCCTATCAGGCTTAGCCGTGCCTTTTAAAGCAAAGTCTTTATTTTCTTCATTCTAGAACAATCTGTTCCATGTTGTTGGTTCCCAGCACTCCGTAGTCTTCAGGCATCTGTCTGGTTTGAGGTTCTTAAATGATAAATGAAAACATACCCAGAGAAGCCGTACTTTATTGAGAAATATGTTCCTGGAGTCTTTGAATAATTCAAAATTCCACTATGTTGAGACTAATTCCAACAGTAGACAGGAGGGAGGCTGGTCTACACGCTGAAATGAGCATCCCCATGCTGCCCTGGAATAAACTTCATCTACAGTTCACTTGCTTCCTCCAGGTCTGGGATTAAACTATGTGATTGTTGACAAAATTTTAATGTGGGGGGTTGGAGTTGCATTATTTCAAATTTTGCACATATTTTATGACACATTATATCAGATTCACATAACTCAAGTCTGTTTGCAATGCGGTGGCTCTGTGATTCGGTACAGTGCTCTAATGCACACACCTTCTAGAATGTCCCAGTGCAGCATTCGATGTAAACCAGCAACACGGCCACTGTCGAATGTACCCTATTTAACAAATACAGAGAGAGGAGAACAGTAGAGCTAGGACACTCCAGTGTGCATTTCTCTTGACTCACCTATGGAAATTCTGGTTTTACCAAACCTGGGCACTTGTGTCTGATGACAGTGTCTTGCTTTCACATGGACAACCTTTGTGAATTGAATAAAAAGGGTTTTTTTCTTCTATTGTCAGGCCAATTTCTCAGTGTTGAAATGACTTCTCTGCTTTTGTTGAGGGGTGAGTGATACAAGTGGAGGACGTAGACCTCAGCCCTTCAAGAGATGTTTGCTTGGTTAGTGTCAAGGAGGGCTTTGCACTAAGGTAGATATCCTCAAAGAGCTGATGGGAAAAACACTAAAACCACTTGTAAGAATTTGGGCAACCACAACAAACCTTTGAATTCCTATGTGCACACTTGCCATTTCCCATATGAGGCAACTAAGGTCCCAGGAGGTCCTCTCACAGGCCCAAAGACACACAGCTGTGAAGGGGCGAGGCCGAGCCTGCTGCAGAACTGAATTCCTGTCCACCAACGACCCACTTACTCCTTTGAAGACAAGACTTTTAAGATACTTTGTAAAGAAACCCCTGAAATCTCTCCTTTTGTTTCCTCTAATTTTCTTTCCCTACCATACCTTTTAATGTTACTTTCTAAAAATAATTCCCAGTGCTGTACCCACAAAATTAATTTTTTTCAAGGAATGATTATAAACAAATAAACCCATAGGCCTTTAAACAAGGTATAGGAAAGTAATAAATTAAAAAAGAAGTGGTTCTAGAAATGAAGTAAAATTTAAAAAGGAAGGACAATAGGAGAATTCTTGGGTGAATATACAGCTTTCAGGTAGAATGCTCTCTAGTGTGGAGTCATGTGAGCATATCATAGATGAATTATGGAACCATTTTCTAGATTCCCCTGCCTATATCTTTGGTTCTAGTTGGAATACCTGCTCCAAGTTCATTATCTCAATTCTTTTGCTGTGTGTGTAGGTTCCAGTGTGACCTCACCTAACATTTTATTGGGAACTTAATAAATGAAGCCATTACCTTGTCTTTATTTGCTTATCCAAGACATTGCATACCTAAGTCTTATCACTTTCTAAAAGAAAAATGATCTCTTACGGTGGTCTGGAGGCTCAGAGCCTGCAAAGTACTCTCTGCCTATCTGGTTCCTCTCAACCCTCACAACAGCCCTCTGGCTTAGACACAGTGCCTAGCACTCCCTTTCTATGGATACATAGCTTGAACTGCAACGTGTTGTGCGTCTTGCCAGGTGCAGGAAAGCTAGGATCGCTCAGGTCACTCGATTCTTTGTTCTCTGTTCTTTCCCTTTGGCCACACAGCTTTGTACTTGCCCCCTCACCAGAACTGACCACCGATAACACACGCAGACCCTGTTGTAATTAAGTATTGATTTCGTGTAACGTGTGTACACAGAGGCAGCTCATCTCATTTGTGGGCTGCTGTTATCTGTCGGTAGAACAGAATGCGTGATTATCAGGGGATATCCTATGGCTATCTATGGCGAACTGTAACCTCTAATCCATCTCATTGTCGTGACATTACGGTACGCCACTCCAGGGTGGACCGTTTGTCTCAACATGGCCTCTGCTGCTGTTGGCCTGCTTTTGTCTCCAGAAATAGCTGCGCAGATTCTTCATCGCAACTCCTTCTTAGTTCCAATTTGGCCCTGCCAGGATGGAGACTAGCAAAGTCCATTTATTATAATGTAACCTGGCTGCTACTTCGAATAAATGGAGCGCTAGGCATTATCTGTCTTCTGCTTTCTTTGTAATGGTCACACCTCCTGGATTCTTCTGGTAACCTTGCTATTCCCAGGAGAATGAGAAAAGAAATTCTGGATGGAAACCAAGTTTACATCCCTAATATCTTTGGATGGAAACAAAGGTTACATCCTAACATCCTCAGGAAATGCTGGTAGGTTCTTGATCCCCCATGAGGCATTTACGGCCCCGGGGCTGGGCTGAGATTGCTCTGCTTTGTAGATCTGATGAGGTAGATATACTGGGGGGAAGACCTCTCACGCCCACTACAGGACTGAGAGGCCCTAGGAACGGGGACCTGCATCTCTCTTAATTGTGTGATTTCTCTTTCCATTTGACAGCTTCATCTCTACGGAGCCACCGGCTGTCTTGATTTGGAACTTTTTCCTAACAGTGGAATGGAAGTTTCTAAATAAATATAGGAGCTGTTTGTGTGGGTATGTTTTCTTGCTTGGAGTTTTCCTTCATGGAGTGGGAGGTGGAATGGAATAACCTATGTAGGTGGTAGCTTTGCCTTCTGTGCTTGCTCAAAATACTGCCTGGGGCATTAGGAGATGAACCAATTAAAGTCCTGTTTCTAGGGCTGGTACTCTCTCCTTGAACACAGAAGCTTCAACTCTTGCCTACTTCTACCTAAAGCTACTTCCATTAAGTGTTTTTCCCCCTCCTGCCACATAAAAGGATTAAAATTAACCCTGTAGACAGACTGATGTGAGAGGGGAACGTTTCCAGTCCTGCGCACCACTGTGGGTTATGTTTTTGGACCTCACGCTGAAATCCTCAAGCTTCTTTTTAAGTTTCACTTTATCTCAGCCCATTCACTTGGAAGAGCTGAGTCTTGCGCTAGGGAATGGCAAGTAATCGCCCATCATGCTGTAGAGAGGTCAGCAGTATCTTAAATGTGTCACTCAGGAATCTGGTGAATGAGCCGGAAATAAAAGTGTAAAATAATGTAATCTTCCCTAAATGTCCTCTGCTCAGACATTTAGTAGGGTCTTTAAGGGACCATATCAACAATAATATTGCACAAATCATAAATGTTTCTTTTGGTACTTTCAGGTTGGGAATGGAGGGTCAATGGGGGAGAAAGTATAGACTTTGGAGTCAAGGGGATCTGGCTTCTGCTTTCCCAGCTCTTTGATACTGAGCAATGAAGCACTCATCCCCTCCGAGCGTCAGTCTTCTCGTCTATGTAACGTGGGCATAGCAGGGTTCTTGCAGGTCATAAAGGCTGAGAGGCAGCAGGCATGGTTATCTAGCTCAGTGCGTGACGCGTAGTAGACACTGTGGCGTCCTGACACCTCACTACCTAGTCCACTGGGTGAATGCGTCTGAGCTCATTACAGTTCTAACTGTATAACCCTTTTCTGAAGTTTAGTTTTGTTTCTTTCATAGAGTCATTTGAACTGCTACAGAGTGTTCATAAGACAATACCGAGACAGCAGCTGACTATTGGAAAATGTCCTCAGCCATTCGGAGGGGCCCATCCAGAGGTGACTGATGAGTGAGTGAAAATCCCCTGGGCACTTGCTAAGTCTGGGCAAAGTCTAGGGCCCCATCCCACTGAATCTAACTCACTAGGTTTGAATGAGGGTTCTTGAAATTTGCATGAACCTCAGATGATGATAATGTTTTTGGACTACATTTCAAGAAATATTGCCAGAAGAACCACTGGTGATTTGTGATTGTCATCTGGGAAAGTCCACTCCCAGGGGACCAGACCGTAGCCTTCCAACTGACAAGTGTCTGATATAGATAAGATGCAGTTTGCACTGAGCCCCAGGGGTCAGAGCAGAACCTGATGGGAAGAAATTTCAGAGAAAATTTCAGTTTAATCCAGTTAAGTGTTTTCTAAGAATCAAAGCGATCTAAGGGTGGAATATGCTGCCTACAGGGATAGTGAGCCTTTCAGCTTTGGAAGAATTCAACTTTATCCGAATGGCCTCTGGGAATTTTACGTAGAAGAACTTAGCTCATGTGCTTATGCCTGAAGGCACTTCATGGCTTCTATTGCGTTGATTACCGATGGGTCTTAGTGCCTTCACTTCCACAGCGTTTATTAACCGTTCACCTGGTGCCCGGTGCTGGGAGGGTGAAGCAGCGACGTGCGGCATGAGCCCAGGCCGAGGTGCGAGCCTGGCAGGTGTCAGGAAGAAGGAGCTGGCCTGGGTCCCAGCGTGGGAGGAGGTGGAGGCATATCTGGGGCTGAGAAGTGAGGGCGGGGTCGCCCACACAGGGAGGGGTAAGAAGCAGCCTCCTTTGGCTTTGAGAAAAAAGGTGCTTTCATACCAGCGTTGACCAGGTTAATTAACAGAAACTTTCATTTTCTTCCAAATGCATACGAACTCTTCTCCCTTTGTTCTCAGAGATATGCAATTCCAGTCGCCCCTTAGAAATTAAAGATTGCTAGACACGTGCTTCTCTTGGCCCCACACCATCTTTGCTGCTTCCTGTGAATTTGTGGACCGTTAACGTACATAAGATGTTCTCTCTTCCCATCCCCCTTTAAAAAAACACCTCCCAGACTATGGTCATTTCCCTCGCAAAGGAAGAGTAGAAAGGTCATCAGTGGCTAATGGCCATCACCCTGAAGCAGCAACAGGCCAGCTCGTCCCTCGGGGAGCCCTGCACCACCTCCTCGTGAGCGAGCCTGACTTTCTGCAAACTGTCATGAGGAATGTTGTTTGGGGTCAAGCAGGGGGCACTAATAGTTCTTTTCCTTACAGGTTTTCAAAATCGTAACACCACATTCTAAAGTCTAGACTCAGTTTTTGTTTTATAGCTAGAAGCTGGTTACTCACACCAAGATGGCATGAGAGGTGTTTAGAGTCCGGGCACCCGGGTGGCACTGGTTACCAGCTTACCTGGGCCAGTTATTAGGCCTACAGGGTTTTGTAATGAGCTGACCTTAGAAATCCTGTTAGACCACGTGTGCGGGTTTAAGATGTGAGATTGTGGCTCAATTTGATTTTTTGTTGTTGTACCTCCTCTCTCTACCTCCTTGAGAGTTGCTACTTACTTGGTACTTTAAAAGTTTTTCTCTTATTGACATATAGATCCATTCACAAAAAATATCATAGAGATACCTCGATAGATAAAATGTTCAGGGTTTCTTAATATCCTAACATAGAGTGAGACTCTGAATGGCCTGGTTGGGGAAGCTGCCATCAGCAGCTGTTTTTGTAAGCTATTTCTTATGGAACTATTTTCTGTGATGCTGAGGTTACAAAAAAAATACTTTTCCTGTCAATATTGGTGTTTTTCAGGCCCCTACTTTTAAATAGACGAGCTTTTGGAAACCGAATTGATATCTACATCAGAAAAACACCTTATCCTGGCCCCATCGGGTGACCTGGACAAAGCAATGCAATTTAGATGGCGGAAATGGTACGTATTATGTTTTGTAAGAGCCAACTTCCAATAATAACCATATGACCCTTGTGATCCTATGTTTTCAATTTTCCTTTAAAAGTATACAACGAGCAATGCTGCCAAAGCACAGTTTTCTGTTCGCTGGTCTGTTAGTTGCTGGGCAGATTTTCAGTGTTAGAAGACACAAACGTCAAAGCTTACTTTTCTCTTAGAGTAACTTCTCATGAAACTGTCTGGTGGCGTAGGCTCAACTCCAGGGTTATATTTGCAAAGAAAGTTTCTATGTGTGATTGCAGGGAAACGGGCATGATTTGAACCCCTTTTCTAGGTTTGGTTTTATTTTGGTGTTTTTGACTTGGGTATGAGCTCAGTGTCTGCTACTTAAGAGAACAAACAAGGCGGTCTATTGCTAACACCAAAATGCACTTATCGAGTGCCTACCTTATGCATATCCCTTTGCTAGATTCTATTCTGGGACAACTTATACAACATATTCTATTTAAAAGACTGCTTAGTAAAATAGCAGTTTGGAAATTCCTGGTGGGAGGTAGGCGAGATATTCAGTGCAGCTTCCTCAACTGTCAGGTAGGATATCAGCCTCAGGATGTCTATGGAGGAAGATGATTAATTTAAAAAATCATTTCTAAGAAATACTCTGTATCTTGTACAATGCCTTGGTCTCCAGGGAAAGAAGCCCAGAGAACTCGAGTGTTACTTGGCTTTGCAAAAACATTGAATGGAATCCTGGTCTCAATTCCTGCTTCCCCTTCCTTTCCTCTTCTTTCTAAATCAAAGAGCAGTTTAACGTCAGTATGGTTGTTGTGTTAGCTATCTGTTGCTGCATAACAAGTTACCCCCAACCTTAGCTGATGGACATCTATTATCTCCCAGCTTCTGAGGGTCAGGAATTCAGGGGTGATTTAGCTAAGTAGCTCTGGCCCCGGGTCTCTAATGAGGTTGTGGTCTGGAGGTCAGTGGGGCTGCAGTGATCTGAAGCTTGACCAGGCCTAGAAGATCCACTTCCAAGATGGTTCACTCACTTGGCTCTTAGGCAGCCTCAGTTCCTTTCTGTGGGAGCCTTTCCACAGTGTCCTTAGGACATGGCAGCTGGCTTCCCCAGAGCAGTGATCCAAGACCCACTGAGAGAGAGGGGGGGGGAGGAGGGAGAACAGGCAGGAAACCGCAGTGGCTTTAATGAATCAGTCTTCAAAGTCATATAAATGTCACTTCCTCTTTATTCTGTTTGATATAAGTGAGTCACCAAGCCCAGCCCACACTCCAGGGGAGAGAATTAGACTCCACCTCTTGAAGGAAGGAAAATACACATTAAAACTAGCAGTTATACTTGTCATTTAAAGTTTCCAAGGAATTTCCAAACATTATTTCTTCAAAAGAGTTCTCAGTGGCAGTGGCGTCTTTCTCTCCTATCAGTAAAGCGCAGGGGCTCTCGCTCTAGAAGAGCCGTGGTATATTATCAGCCGTGTGCATGAATCTCTGCTCCGACTGCTGTCCTATTACAATCTGAGTAGAATTTGTCTTGGCCACCGGAGAAACAATGTGCTGTAGTCAAACAGAGCCCTTCCCTGTGGTTTTAAGGCTTCCCGGCATATTTTCATTATTGTGAGGATGGTATCACTGAAGAGCAAGGATGAGTGGACTGACATCTATTTTGTGAGCATTGAGGAAAGAGAGACACATCTCTCTAAATGTGTGGTTCTCCATGGTAAGACAAATGTACACAGTTCCCATGTTCATAAACAAAGTTTAGAAAAGAGTGTTAGCATATACTAAAGCAGAAGGTAGGATAGTAATGAAGATGCCTGTTACATTTATCTCTTGAGAAATTCTCAGTGTTTCTAAGGTATTAACTTAGGGACCTGTTAGTGAGAAAGGTAATGGTCTGGAGGTTCTTTTATAAAATTTTCTTATATTAACACACAGTAAAATTACCATTTTTGATACACACATCTATGAATTATAACATATATATATATATATATATATATATATATATATATATATATATATATATATATATTCTTGTAATCACCACCAATACCAAACAATTCCATTACCCCCAAAATCTGCCTCTTGCTATGCCTTCACAATCATACCTCCTCCCCTTCCTAACTCATTTCAACCTCTGATCTTTTCTCCATCACCAGAGTTTTGTCTTTTTGAGAGTGCCACTGTATGTAATCTTTTGAGACTAAATTCTTTCACTCAGCACAAAGCTTTTACGATTTTTTTCAAGATGATGTGAGCATCAGTAGTTAATTCCTTTTTGTTGCTAAGTAGTATTCCATTGTGTGGATGTATCGCAGTTTCTTTATACATTTACCTGCTGAAGGACATCTGAGTTGTTTCCAGCTTTTGGCAATTATAAATAAAGCCACTATATATATTTATATATAAGTGTTTGAGTAAACATAAATTTTCATTTCTCTATGGTAAATATGTAGGAGTGGGATTAGTGGGTCACATGGCAATGGAATGTGTAATTTTATAAAAAACTGTGAAACTGTTTTCTAGAGTGGCTGTACCATTCTGCATTCTCACCAGCAATGCAGGAGAGTTCTAGTTGCTTCACTTGACTACCAGCACTTGGGTTTATCAGAATTTTTATTCTAGGCATTCTGTTAGATGTATAAAGGTATCTCATTATAGTTTTACTTTGCGTTTTTCTAATGGCTAATGATACTGAACATCTTTTTATGTGTTGTCCTCTGCATATCCCTTTTCATAAGGGGTCTGTTCAAGTCTTTATTATTTATTGGGTTATTTTATTACTGTTATGTCAGTTTTTCATATTGTTCTTTTTTTGTCATGTCTAAGAACTCTTTACCTAAATCCAGGCCATAAATGCTTTCTTCTAAAAGTTTTATACTTTACATTTAGAACTATGATCCATTATAGTTAAATTTTGCATAATGCATGAGGTCTAGATTGGGGATTATCTATCTATCTATCTATCTATCTATCTATCTATCTATCTATCTATCTATCTGTCTGTCTGTCTGTCTGTCTGTCTGTCTGTCTGTCTGTCTGTCTGTCTGTCTTTCTATCTGTATCTATCATCTATCTATCTATCTATCTATCTATCTATCTATCTATCTATCTATCTATCTATCTTTCTTTCTATCTATCTATCTATCTATCTATCTATCTATCTATCTATCATCTATCTATCTTTCTCTCTATCTATCTATCTATCTATCTATCTATCTATCTATCTATCTATCTATCATCACCTATCTATCTTTCTATCTATCTATCTATCTATCTATCTATCTATCTATCTATCTATCTATCTATCATCTATCTATCTATCTATCTATCTATCTATCTATCTATCTATCTATCTCTATCTATCATCTATCTATCATCTATCTATCTATAGCTATCATATGGATGTACAATTGTTCCAAAACCATTTGTTGAAAAAAACTACCCTTTCTCCATTGAATTGTCTGTGCACCTTTGTCAAAAATCAACTGGCCATACTTTTGTTGGTCTATCTTTGGACTCTGTATTGTGTTGGATTGAGTTTTTTCTGGTTCTTCATATGCTGAGTAATATTGTCTCATATCCTGGACATTTTGAATATAATGTGAGACTCCAGGTCTTGTTTAAACTCTATTAGGAATGTTAATAAATTAATTCTGGCAGGCCTTTAAACTGGTTAGTTTCAAGTCACGAGTTCCAACCAGCCTTCTGGAGGCTGTGGTTCCAATGCCAAGTCCATTTGTAATGGGTGGTTGACTGTTGACTGTGGTATGTTGTTCAGGATCAGAGCTGTGATGAACCACCTGGGGGACGTCTAGAATTCATAAACAACTTCATGGGTTCGTCTCCCCAGGCTCTTACGTCCATGGTCTCCCCAGTACTTTCTGGTTCCCGGGGTTCTCCTTCCATCTTCCATTCAGAAAACTGAGGCTTTATTCACCCCACTCTGCTGCAATTCCCCTTGCATGTGCCCCTGTCTAGGGCCCTGCAGCAGAAAGAGAGAACAAACCCAAAAAGCCAAAAGCCAGTACCAGGGCTTGCCCTTTACAGTCTTGGAAACCACCACTCCTTTGATCAGAGAGGAAACTGTCTTTCTCAGAGTTTTGGGTACTGTGGAGCACCGGGCCTATGTGCAGGAGAACGAAGGAGAGAGAGAGGAAGGAAGAGAAAGCTGGGGGCCTTCCCCCTCTTTCTGACTCTCCTACTCCTCATACCAGAACCAGAGAGCTTCTCCTGGAGCTTGCTCTGTGCCCCGTACCCATTTCTGAATTTCAGGCTTCCTTGGGTTTGAGCAGGGTGTACTGGGGAAAAAATTGGTCAACTCATTTCTATTCTCTGAGGCAGCCCAGAACACCCTCCAATTTCAAGGAGAGGGGAAATGGGCTTCATCAGATGTCATGATTCAGGGATCTAAATATCATTACGGTTTTTTGGATAAAAATAATCTGCCATGGGACAATTAGTTAGTCAAGAATTTCAAAATGGTGGCATTTAGATATTATTTTACATTAAGTATTTTCTGGAATAGTTCTATAAAATAAAACTTCCTCACATCTGTGGTTAACCAGTGGTAGCAATCATGATCATATAGGAAAGGCAAGATAATAAACATTAGGATCTTTCCCTTTATTTATCAGTTTTCAAGATAATTAATTAGTTCATCAATATCTTCCAATGACAACCTTTTAGAGCTTTTCTTTTGTGTTAAAGAATTGTTATGATCTCATGGATTTAAACATGTTTGATTTGTTTAGCTCCACTGCTGTTACGGATCTGCAGTTGTTGTTAACCTTATTGATGCTCAAACTGAGTACAGAACTTTGTATTTTCATATGACCACCTAGGATAAACCATGCCCTGCCCAGATCATGGTGGGATCAGATGGCAACAAATGAGTAAGTCTCCCAGCCAACCAATCTTTTCCTTAAGGGCATGTTACCATCACTGGACAGCACGTGCTCCGGAATGAAGTTCAATGTAATCCATCCATTCATTTTTTATTCTTCATTTACATTTTGAACCAACAAACATTTGTTGAATATTTGCTATGTGTCAGCCATTGTATTAGGCACAGGGATCTCGGCAGCAAATAGAAATAGAGGGAAACTGAGGCGTTGGTCGAATAACTTCAGAAATACATGTAAAATTGTAATGTGACAGGAACTAAAAAAAGATAATTTTGAGGAGGCATTATGGAAATGATCAGGAGATTTCGTCCCTTCTGGAAAGCCAGGGAAGGCCTCTCTTAGAGAAGATTACCTCACAACTGAAAGAAGAGTAGATGCTGACCAGCAAAGGGGTTGGGTGATAATAAATGCAATCTCAAATACTTATATATTATAATCTGGTCGCCTGCCAGCTGTAATCCTCCCACGCCTTGATTTAAAAAATATTTTGAAGGCTCCCACTGCTATTTAAAAAAAAATTTTCCCCTCACTTCCATTTCCCTTCCCCAACAAATGATACTAACTTTTTCTGGTCACCAGGTCGAGCATAAAAAATAAGCTGTTTGAACAAATAAACAAACATAGATTTTTTATTCTCCCCCTATAAAAGAAAAATTCATCCAGGGGGTTTGCGAAGACTCCTTCTTCTTTCCCTGATTTTTCTTTGAGACACTGTTGGAATTCTTTCCAGAAGACTTCAGGAGCTCGTAATTATCTGCCAAACAAGTTGAATCACGTCTCTGAGCTCAGTCTGATTCTAGCTGAGCCCACTAAGCAGTAGACCCCATGGGGCTTGCTTCGCTGTTTGCATTTGCATTGGCTACTTCTGGTAACCAGGCTTTGAGGTAAAGGAAGAGAAAGCTGGATGAAAGCTAAATAAAAAACAGATAGCTACCTGGCCCTTTATCTTGGAAATTATCCCCTTAGAGGTAGACCTGGCCTTTTCAGAGTGGAGAGGCTTGACAGAGAGAGAGGAGGTGGGAAGAAGAGGAAGGGAATGGATGAGCACAGTGACCTTTCCCTTTCAATTAGGGGCTTTGGTCTTGACAAGTGCTCCAGGTCCTCTGTTGCTCACAGTGGGGTGTATTCTAAGAGTGCTGGGAAGCCAGCACTGCAGCCTTTTCAGTTTGTTCCTTCTTTCCCGGGCTCATCTTTCTGCAGCTGCATGCGGGGACGGGGGACCCATCTTGGGCCCCATAACAATGTGCTCTTAGCCCAAGTGGCAAGGAGCCATTCTGTGGATGCTCACTGTTTACTGCGGAGAAGAGCTGTAGTAGGAGCATGGCCATCCTACTGGCTCCAGGACACTTTTCTGCTGGTCCCACATTAGCTACCACCAGAAAAGCCAACCTTGGTTTGCTGCCCAAGGCTACTATGTCACAGTTAAAGACTTACAAAGGCCCATAGTCTTCACCAGAGAGATCTGGCTAAAATTACAATTTCAAGGAAGAATCATTTCACTGGTGACTCTTTTTCCAAACTCAGGCAGCTAAAGCAGAGGATTTAATTGCTCTTACTACAGAATATTCCCTGGTAGATATGGCTTCAGGCATAACATGATTCAAATGATGTCAGAAGCCCTTACTATCTTTCCTAAGCTGTAAAAGAAAATTGGGGTACTGTTATCAAAAGCAGAAAAAATGGTGTTGGGTTGCCACAAAATAATAAATGTCTATTTCGGTTAGTTTTACATACATAGTATGCCTGGATGGGATTTTTTTTCTTCTCTGCCCTCCCTATGACTGGAGCCTGGCACTTTCCATGGATAAAGCGATGGAAGGGAATGCTTATAATGCACCTCCAAGAAAGGACGGAGGTGAGAGATATACAAGATAGCCTACTGGGAAGTTAACCTTTAGAGGACACGATGTCAAACTGTTTCTCTACAACAGTCCACCTAGAGTCCAGCCACTATCACACTGCCTTCTCCACCCGCCATTCCCTACTTTCATCCTCACGATTTAAAGCTCCCTTCTTCATAGGAGCAGAACGGGTAGAAAAAAGAATGGCTACTAGCTTACGAAGAGGAGATGGTATCAGGGTGGAGGAAAAGGAGTTGAAAGGAGAGAGGGAGGTTGTGAGATGGAATAAAACGTGCAGAGGGTCTGTAGCTTAAGTGTTGGTCCTGTGGGGATGCTCTAAAAATGTAGATGGTTAAGAGCCATCTACAAAACACAAGGGGACAGTTACAGACTTGGGCCCTACTCTCAGAGCCTTACTGTCCTTTGGACTCAGTAGAGGTTGAAATAAATGAGTTATGGAAACAGTCTTTGGGGTTCTGGTGTGTGCATGCATGTCTGTGTGTATATGCCTGTGTATATGTATGTATGTGTGTTGGCCTGGTTGAAGGAAAGAGGGAAGCCAACAGGTACCTGGATCTCCCCATCAAGGAAGTTGGGAGATGAGCAGAGCCCACAGGAGGGACAAACCAGTTGATAGTTTTTGTCCTTGTAAGTGATTGTTATCCTCTGTCCTCAAGATCAGAGTTTCCTGTACTACCACTCAGTAGCTACCTTGAGAAAGGCCAGTGTCTCTGTTGAGGGTGATGTACCTGAGTGGTTATAACCATAGCCTTGGCATCAGACAGACCTGGACTTGAGTTCCTTTTCCACTGCATGCTACCCATGTGACCTTGTGCTACCTGTGTGACCTTGAGCATGTTACTTCTCCTCACACACAGTAAGCTCTCAGTAATCAGGAGAGACAATGGTGGTGCGCGTTTCTGTTATCTTTAAGTTTGGTTCTGTGGGATCTGGGGACTTGAATCTGAGGTTCAGATTGGGAAAAACCTCAACTTACTGAGATAGACACAAATGCTTGTGGCCAGAGCCCCAGCTTTGCTGTTGCTGTGCTGGGCTGTGCTGTGCTTTCTGTATCTGGACAGCGCATTTGTAAGTGGAATATAAGAGTGATGAAAACAAGTGATGTTCCCCCCTCTCAGGATTGTGTAGAACCTGGGTTGGATCTTGCTTTGTAAATTCCTGCTGGATTTTACAGGAGTTACAGGATGAAGGGACATCTATCCCAGCCTTCATGTTTTCCCTCAGGAGTCCAGGCCTGCTGGATTGGTGAGCTTCTTCATAAGCCCAATGCAGGACTGTGTGAGGGCAAATGTGTTTAAATCCATCTCTTCTGATTCAGGGTAGTGAAAGTCACTTGACGTGCTCCAAGCTGAGAGGGAAAAAAGACTCCGCAAACTGTTTCCTTGAGATCCGGGGAGTCATGGATGGCTTCTGTAGTTCTAGAAATTATGACAAGGCATCCATAAGGACTAGGCAGAGCCCCCATTTCAGTAGCTTAAAGGAACATTATTTAATACCCATCCATGGAAGCGTGGCGGTGTTTAAAGATTTCGCTTAATTCCTTCCTCACAGTTGGAAAATGAACACGCTGCAGGCTGGTAGTGGAGGCTGGGAACCTCCCCTATACCCTCAGGCTGAGGCTCAGGTATCTGTGCTTGTTTGGGCTTTGTCCACGGTTATTTTGTGCACTTTTAAAGAATAATTGAGTCTGTTTAATTTCCATTTAAAGCTCTTTCTGCTTAAAGCCAGATTCTTACAAAAATGTTCTGATTTAATTTCATTCCATTCAAATGAACTCAGTTAAAGGAACATTTGTTGAGCAACTACTTGATACCACACTAGGTCTGCAGGGAATAGCAAAAGGAGCTGGACCAGGCCTCTGCCCCCAAAGCTACGTGGATATTCAGCACTTGCTCCTCAAAGCTCCATAAACCTTAGGATTAAGGCAGCATGGCGAATGGTGTTCAGATTCTCTGACCAGATTTGGCCAATTGTTTTCCATTTTCCACTTTTTAAAAAAGTATTCGTCTCCTTTCTCCAGCTAATCACCAACACACTTAAGTTATTCAGCAAATATTAATTAAGGATTTAATTGTATGCCCAGCAGAGAGGCAATGTGGAGAGAAATGCTATTGTTTCTGTTCGTTTGCATAGCTCAGCTTGGCAGTATCAAGAGCCCAAGCCAGAGGCCAGATGATGGGGAGGGTGGACAGAAACCCCGCTGAGCTCCAGCTCCTCATCTGTACATGGAAATAATAATAATAATAATAATAATAATAAGTCCCTCACATAGCTGTGAGGACTGAAGGAGGGAATGTGGATAAAAGATTCAGCATATTTCTTAGCACAAGTTGCTTCCTTTCACCATATCATTATCGTCGTCGTCATCATCATCATCATCATCATCATCATCGCCTGTTTTAGAACAGAAATCCTTAGAGGTCAGAGACAGCTGCATTTTATGGGTGACAAACAGCCTCTGTCACCTATTAACCAGTGATACGTATCAGTAATTAATAAGTACTAATGCATACAACACTCATAAAAGGACTGAAGTTAAACGTTCCCAGCGTCCCTGGCAGGCAGACTGGCTCTGCCCGTAAGGGTCGCTGCATCAGGGTATCTTCCGTGGCCTCTGCAGCACTGAACGTGGGCCTGGCGAAGGGACCCGCAGGAAGCCAGAGGCCCAGCGGGGCTGCAGGACAAGGAACCCAGGCAGAGCCCGCGGGGGGCGGGGGTCTGCAGGCCTGGGTGGGAGAGAACCTGGGAAACCTTGACAAGGGAGAGGACAAACACGTGGGGGTGGCCCCTGTGTGTGTGTGTGTGTGTGTGTGAGAGAGAGAGACAGACAGAGACAGAGACAGAGAGACAGAGAGAGAGGGAGAGGGACCCTCAGGCAGCAGCCGCTTCCTGGGCTGGGTGGGTGACCTGCCCAGTCACACAGCGCCCCAGGCTTAGGAGGCCCCAGCTTGGTTTAATGCTCCGCTGGTGTCCTCTAGATATTCTTCATTTTTGAACAAGGGGCCCCACATTTTCATTTTGTACTGGGCAAGTTACGTAGCTGGTCTTGCCTTTGGGAAAGATTTGTGAAAGTTTGCTGTGTAAAATGAATGCAATCTCTTCCTAGTGCGTTCTTGAGATTTAAACAGCTTTCAGCTATTTGGGGCAAAGGGATGTGTTCAATTGTGGACCCTTTGACTTAAAGTCCACCCTGGGCTGGGCCTCAAGATGGTTCAGCTTTACCCGGCCCCATAGCAGCTTTTCCCTCTACTCTGCCTGTGGGAGCCCCTGCGCCCCTCCCAGCCCGATTCATTTGCAAAATCCATGGGAAGTCTGCCAGAGATCTCGGGCTGCAAGCACCCCAGCCTCTGAGGGAGTCCAAGACAGCCTGCACCCTCCCTTCCCCGGGTTCTGGCAAAATGCTCCCTGCTGAGAAGGAAGGCTGCGGGGATGTGGGTGGGGGTAGGGTGGGGCCTGAGGGTTAGGGTGAAGGAAGCAGGGCTCCCTGCAGCGCTGTGGCGGACCTGGAGAATTCCTCCATCAAGTTCCCACTCATTCTTTGGCTGCCGGGCTCACATTCGGACAGGGAGGCACCGAGTAGCGAGGACCAAGTTCTGTGAGCTCAGCCCATTAGCAGCCGGTCTCAAGGGTCACTTTGATCTTGCAGGACCAGCAGGCTTCCTTTCAGCAGACCTGAAACGGCTGGCGGACAGTAAATGGACCACTTTGAAACTCTTTGTCAGAGGTATGCTTTGGGGGCAAACTCCGCGGTGAATGCGATGTCGAGCCCCTCTCCATTTAGCAGCCCCCCGCTTCCAGGCGCGCTGGCCCCGTGACTGGCCGCCTGCTGGTCACCTCGTCCTGCCAGGGCTGCCTGGGCGCGGGGCTTGCAGCGGCTGCTGCGCCCTCCGACAGGCCTCCGCCGCGGGGGCCAGGCTCGGGCGCGGCTCCAGGCTGGCGCCGCTGTGTCCTGCCCGCGCCCCTGCCAGCCGCCGGAGCCGAAGCTAGAACATCGCCAGCCGCCCTCCACTTTCGGGGGGCCTCCGATAGGTCGGAGGGTTACCCGGGCACTAGTCAGAAATGATTACCTCTCGTCAATAAATGGCACCGCATTTCGATTTCAGGAGGCACATTCAAAACAGCGGTGTCCAGAGCTGTGCCTAGAATTTCACATACGGTGGAATCGAAAGGCAGGCGCTCAGACCCTGGAGACAGGTTACAGGCTGTGCCACACTCTAAAGGATTTAGACTCTTAAGAGTAATAATATTTCTTCTATCACAGATTTTTCCACTGTGGAAATGACAATTACTGCCATGTTTTTGATATTGACAATGAAAAATACATGTATTTCCTTTAGACATGATGTTTTAAGTAAATAGTGAAATGAGACAGCAGGTAGTTCCAACTGGGATTCAGAGATCGTGTTGCCTTAATTTTGTAAGTCTGTGCGTCTTTATTCTTGCTGCCTTGTTTAAGTGCCCCAACTGTAAAGCTGATCACCTCTAGACGGCCTGAAATGCCATCAAACCCCTGATAATGAGGTCAATTTGACATGAAAAACTGGTAGTAAAGAACACTTTATAAAACACTAAAAAATCTATGCTCCAATATTATAAGAGACCAACAGATGTCAAATTAAAGTTCGAGGGGGGACAGTGGACAGAAAATCCAAGCAAGATGGACACTTCTCATTTGAACTAAAGACATTGGTGTGAGCTGCTGTTTTTCAGTCGTGTTTGTAGAATGCTTGCTTCACGGAATCTTAATAGGAATTATGTTAAAAATAAATAAGAGCTCTGTGGTAAGATAAAGTTAAGATTCTCTGAGCTAAACAAAGCCGAAGGGTTGTCTTCTTGTAGGAACTGCAGGCCTTTTCATGTGCTAGACCGCTCTATGAACGTCCAAGGGGGAGGGAGAACACGGGACAGAACGATTCCCAAACGTGTCGGAACTTGGAGAGTCTTTCTGAGGAACAGCTTGAGGGACCAGCGTCCTGGAACCCCCTTGGGGAAACTGCCGTGTTGGTTCTGGGGGAACCCTGGGAGGGGAGAGTGGTGAGAGGACATTGTGAGGCCCACGGTGTTGTAGGTCCTGTTGAAACACTCAGTGGTCTAGGGACCTTCTGCCCTGGTCAGGGCTGCGCTTGGGGAAGCCCTTACTTTCCTGTTTCCTGATGGGGCTCCTTTCTGAAGTCCAGAGAACAATCCACAGGGATTGGACAGGAGGAGGCAGAGCCGGCAGCTCCAAAACAGCAGGTGACTTCGCTCGAGTGCTTTCAAGTCCGAGGCCTTGACGTTGTTTTCCCTTGAGAGGCGAGGGCCAGCAGACAAATGTCCGATGTCCACCCACATTGTGAAAAGAAAGTGCAGTTAAGAAACACGCACTTTCCCCCAAACACCTCAGCCAGAGTGCTGGAGCCCGGGCGTTCACAAACATTGGCTCCTCTGGGATGGGAGTCGGCTGGGGCCCAGAAATGCTGGAATTCTGCCTTGCCGATCACCTTCCACCGCCCTCCCCGCGAGGTTCTGGAGACCGCTGCAGGCCCGAGGAGCAAGCACATGCTTGAAGTTGTCACCTTCTTTACGGCTACTTGACCCTTGAGCTCTGGTAAAGACTTGAGACCTAAGTGGGACTTCTGTTCCGTTTTCTTTCACGGATCTAAGTCCCAGTGTCTACTAGTGTCCAGCCACCAGAAGTGGAAGGGGAAGGGAAGCAAGACGGCCTGAGGATAAGCTCAGCTCGGGGTACTCACCAGCGGTGAGCCTGGAGGCGCTGAAAGCGGGAGGGAAGGTTGGCAGGCCAGCATCAAGCCTGTAAGAAACAGGCCCATTTCATCCCATGTGCTAACCAAGAGGCAGATTGTCTTAGTTCATTCTGGCGGCAGTAACGCAATACTGGGTAGCTTTAAACAGCTCAGTGTCTTTCAGTCTGGGTGCTGAAAATCTGCGATCAGGTGACACAGCATGATGAGGTTTGGGTGAGAACTCCCTTCTGGGCCACACGCTGCTGACTGCCTGCTGTGTCCTCCTGTGGTGGAAGGAACAAGGGAGCTTTCTAGGGCCTCTTTTTTATTGAATTGATTGGGGTGATGGTTAATGAAATGATACAGGTTTCAGGTGTGCAGTTCTATAACACATCTGTATATTGTACTGAGTGTTCACCCCCCAAATCAAGCCTCCTCCCATCACCCCCTTTATCCCCCCTTTACCCCTTCTACCTCCCCACCCCCTGCCCCCCCTCCCCTCTGGTAATCACCACACCGTTGTCTGTGTCTATTAGGTTTATTTTTGTTTTTGTTTTTTTGCTTAATCCCTTCACCTTTTTCACCCAGCTGGGGCCTCTTTTATAAGGACATTAATCTTATTTCTGAGAGCTTGGCCCTCACGACCTAATCACCTCCCAAAGGCCCTGGGTCCCAATGCCATCACGTCGGGCATTAGGATTGCAATATATGAATTGAGGGAGGAGCACAAATATTCAGAGCATTGTGCAGATGGGGTTTGATGATAAAGGAAGAGGAAAATAGAGTCAGTGGACTTGACCCCCCTTGATTGGACGATGTGGGCAGATCGGATTCAGCCCCTTTCACCCCTGAAGCACCTGAAGCCCTATGAGGACCAAGGCAAATCCCTGTGGTAACCACTAGCTTCACATCAGTCACCCATCTGTCTGGGAGAAGAGCCCCTGGTCCATAAAAGCATCCTGCCCTGGGCCAAGCCTGGGAGATGAGAGAGACAGGGATGGGGCCACTGTCACCACCTTTGACTACTGAATGAACCCACAGAGACATGCCTCCCGTCCTTTAAAGGAGCTGAGCATGCAATTTGATCGACCCCGGGAGGTGGGCCAGAGGGGGTTAGAATGAGCTGTTTCCCTCGCTCCTCTCTTTCTCTGGGTAACTCAAGCCCCGTCTGGAAGGGCTGCTTTTCCATTTCCGAGCCTGGTTGGATTCTGATTCTGGCCCTGGGGTCATAGACTCTGTACTGAATGGCCTTCCGAAAGGCCAGCTGGCTTACTCACACACCCTCAGGTACATCGAGACTGCCCCAGAGATACAGAGCTCTTCCATTTTAAAAAACTCTTTTTCCTGTTAAGAAATGTTCTCTTCTATCTAACCTCATGCTTTTGTATTGCTCTTTGTGGAGGCAGAAAACAGCCGGGTGTTATCTGTGGGTGAATCTTCTGTATGCTTAAAAGATTCTTGGTCTAACTTTATCTAGGCTGAAAAATCCAGTTGTAATCTCTTTTATAAGTCTTGTTTTCCTTTTTTTTTTTTCTTTTCCATATGGAGTGTTCACAAAAGAGCTTCTTTAAATTTATTAAACTTATAAAGACTCATCTGGAGACCTTTTTAAACATATCAAATCGCACATCTTTCTCCAGACTTCTGGCATAAGAAGCACAGCGGCAGGGTGGTTTGTAGATTGGGCAGGCATCGCCATTCTTACACAGGACAAACACATGACTGGGATCTTTCTGAAGTCCTTGCCCAGCTTATGGTTCTCCCTTTCTCAGGAAATGGCACTCATTCTTCAGAGGTGGGTCTCTGGCATCTAGGTTGGCACTAGTATTATGGGACAGACAGACATCTAGTTCAAACAAAGCCAAACAGAGTCTTTCCCTTAGAATTTGGAAATGGAACTTAGAGACAAGAGGTTAATCTCTGAGGGTGACCAGAAGTATGACATGAAAAAAGGGGAGACACCAAATTGTGAAGATAAAGGGTAGAGAAAGATGGTTTTCAAAGAGGAAGTAGAATGAAGCAGGTGCTCTCTGAGAGGTTCAAGCAAACACTGCAATGACTCTAGCTCTGTCTCCAGTCTCTGCATTTCTGCCCTGCAGTTTCATGAGACAGTCTATGTCCTATGTGGTAGATGTTCTCTTTTTGCCTGATTTAGCTAAAGCAGATTTTCATTACTGGCCACCAAAAGATGCCTAACCAAATAGAGAACTAATAGCTGCACCAGGAGAATTGATAAGCTCACAGCCATGTCTTCTATCCCTGTTGACTCACTATGGAAGTCTCTATTTTGCTTTTTTGAGAGGACACATGCCTCCTTGGCTTCTAAAGAATATTTCATCAACAACATTGAACTAGACAATTTTAATACAACCCAAACTCTGAATGAGTGCCTAATGGTCTGCCATAGAAAAATCTTCCCAATTCTTTTGATAGGAAAAAATAAAAAAACCTCAGTATATTTACTGATGCATTTACCCAACAACCTGTAAAGCCAATACTGTTATTGGCCCATTTTACATATGCAGAAACTGAGGCATAGAGAGGGTGAATAACTTTCCTTAGGTCACAGAGCTGGTAAGTGATGAAGCCAAGACTTGGACCAAGATATGATGACAGAATCCAAATTTTCAACCATTGCTTCAACCAAAACTCAGTGGTTGAAATAAACTCTGGATGCTGCCTGAAAATTGATGTGTAAATATTACTTCTAGAGAGCAGTCTAGCTAAGAATCTATAGGAAGAAGCAAGTAAGGTAGGTTAGAGGGCCCTGGCAGTTTTCATTGATGAGCGAGGAGGAACTGAGGCCAGAGGAAGGAAGAGATGGAGGATGTTACCATCTTACCATTATTTTCTCTTTCAAAACAGGTCCCTGTTTTTATTCCTATACCTATATGCTCTCCAAGTGGTCCATGTGCTAGGGGTGGCTGAGCTCTAAAAAAGGCCTTATTTGTCTAAGGATAAACTTATCCTTCTGGCCAGTAATTGGGCATATGTTTCATTTGGGCTAATGAGATGTAAGAAGTTTTCTGGAGAGTTTATGAGACAAGTTTACTTTGAGCTTATGTGGAAAATTTCAGAAAAGATGCTGCATAGCAAAATCTCACAAAATCTTAACGCCATAGAGCAATAAGCATTTATTTAGTTGATCTAGGTCTTTCTAGTTAGGATAACTCAGTTCTCTTGACATTGGCTGGCCTCACTACTGAGTCTGGGGATCAGCTGAGCTAGTCTTTGTTCTGTACCAAAGTTTCCCCTTCCTTTCCAGAACCAGAGAGCTAGCTAATGCATGTTCTTCTCAACACAGCAGCAGAGGTGCAAGAGCACCAGTGGAAATACATGAGCATATCACAAGCCTAGGCTCTATCACATCTACCACATCTCACTGGCCAAAGTCACATGGCTAAGCTTAGTATCAAGACTAAGTCACCATAGTGGATCACATAGCCAAGACCAACATCAAGGGATCTCCTGCTCCTTCCTCAGAGTGATCAGGAGGTTGGTGAATATATCTGAGCAATAATTTAATCTAGCACAGGGCCATGCATGGATGTGAGACCCAGAAGAATGGCAGCCCACCTCCCTTTCAGCCTGCAGATAAAGCCAACACACAGAGACCAGGGGCTCTGATCGGACCCCAGGAAAACTGGAGCCACAAGATCAAATCAACCTGAAGTTCTAGCTCACATCTGGAATTCAGTAATGCTGGCCAAGTTTGATATTATTCAAACAAATTTGAGGTAGATTTTCTGTTACTTGCTGCTGAAACTCCCAATTCAGAACTTTCCTTGGAACATTTAAGAACAAAGGGCTAGAGATGTGAATTAACATAGCACCTTGGGTAAAAGCAATGCATGGAGGCTAGAGAGAGAGTATCCTTTTCCAAATGTTTTGTCCTTGAAATCCAAACCACCCTTTCCTCTTATCACCTACTCACCTTGTGGCAGACCTATTCCTTCTTGATTTTGTGTAATTCGATTCATTCTCACGTTTGTTCATCTCACCTTGCAGTTGGTATGGTAACGGCCTGACTGAACTGTGGCATTTATTATTCAGGGCAAGCTCTTGTCAGGTCAGTAAGAATCAAGAAGTCCCGGGGACTAAGTTATTAAGCAGGAAAGGGTGGCCCTGTACCCCTCCTGGGGTTGATGTTTGAAATTCTCCTCTTAAAACTCTACCACTTCCTCTGCTTACATTGATTGAGGTGGGTCCTCCTTTTCCATAGAACAGGCAACATTTATTTCCACCCTCCACCCCTGTCATGTTACCGTAATAATAGGACACAAATTGAGGGGGCAGTCGGGCAAAGGATTTGTAAAAGTAAAAAATACTGTGAAGGAGCAAAGGGTAATATCTCAGAACAAGAATCAATCACTTAAAATAATACTTACAATTCAACTAAGAAATTCTTGGCACCCCAGAAGGTAAAACACTGAGTGAGCACATGGCTAATAGTCATTGGATACCTACTATGCGCTGGGCACTGTGTGGCGTCCACTGTATAGATTGCTCATTCAGTCTTCGCAATGACCCTGGGAAATAACTGACTGTCTCCATTTTAGGGAGAAAATGGTTAACTTTTTCAAAGTCTCACAGCTAACATGTAGGAGAATTAGAATTTGGATTTGGACTTGAGTCCATTGTACTTGCACTACACTATACAAAGGAGACATAGCACCATGCTTATAGCTATAGACTTGCCCATGAGTATAGTAAAATTGGACCCTGCCATCTACTAGTTGTATGACTTTTGCCAAATTACTTAACATTTCTGTGCCTTAGTTTTCTCATTTGTAGAATGGGAATAATCCTATTATTGACCTCTGAGTGTAGCTGTCAGAATTAGATGAGAGAATGTACATAAAACACTCAGCGCAATGCATGATGCATAATGAACTCTGAAAAGATGGCTGCTTTTATCGTATAGTGAGCGCCTGGTACAGTGCCCTCCAATAGTGTTCGGTGATGATGCAGGTACATCGTCTGATGCCTTAGCCTCTAGACCCCTGTGGCTGTTGAGAACTTCAAGCGTGGCTAGTGCAACCGAGGAGCTGATTCCTTCATTTCGTTTCATTTTAATTAATTGCAGTTTAAATGTAAATGGCCACATGTACCTATTGGCTGCCATACTGGGCAGCGAAGGTGTTGTATGCGCCAGATACAATACGCAAGAGAAAGAATAAGGTTAATTCCCACTTATGGGGAGCTTCTGGGTCAGTGCCTTTTCCGGGCCCGTGGCGAGCTTGAGAGCATATATTTTCAAACTCAGGGTCAAGGCAAGAGTTCAGAGGAGGCATCTGTATTGGTTAGGCTGTTGGGAAGGTCTTGTCAAATGGAAAACTCAAAGCGCCCCTTGAATCGGAGGTAGGACTTGGACATGCCGGGAGCTAAGGGCGGGGGTCCAGGTAAGGAGAAGGGCGAGGGAAAGAGGCGACAGGCTGCCGGCCGGCCCGCTGACCAGCGCAGCCGGAGCAGGGGCTCGAGGCGAGAGCAGCGTGGGGGCGCTGGGGACGGGCGGAGTGCGGGGGGTGCAGCAGGCTTGCGGGGTGCTCCACGCAGCCTCACCTCGGAGCCCTCGAGATCAGAGGTGTACGATAGAGGGGCTCAAAGTGTGTTTGGAAAACAGGCCGAAGGCTCGTTCGGGAAAGAGCCCCCAGGCAGGCAGTGCGCAGCGTCTCCACATTCCCCGGCCCCTGGCCGCCGGCACCGCGCACCCCTCCCCTCCCCTCCCCTCCCCTCCCGCAGCCCCCTCTTGGTCCTCATAGCCCTGTGGGGCCGGCCAGCCCTCCCTCGGAAGTTGGTGCTGTGGTCTCGCCACTGTCTTCTTCCCACTCAGGGGCAGCCGGGTGCAGCCTGGGCCACGCATTCGGTGCCAGGGAGGGGACACGTGCGGCTAGAGCGTCACTGTTGCAGTGCGGCGGGGCAGCTGTGCAGCGCAGCACTTGCTGGCTAGACTGGCAGTGTGACTGTGGCCCTGGCTGGCAGGTGACCTTTGGCCCTTGCTGGTCTCAGAGTTGGACCCTCCGGCCTCCTGTGATTCTGACGGACTTCCGCTAAGCCTCCATTCACATAGCTCATCAGTCAGTTTCCTGCTTCCGGCCGAGGACCCTGGCTGATGCATTTGAAAATGATAAACCTGGGAGCGGAAGTCTTGGTAGGGGCCCCAAGTCTGCCCGAACCCGTCAGCTCAGGGAAGTCCGCCAGCCCCTGGGCCTGGCTGTCCTGTCTCTCTGACGACGGACCGGCACTGGTGATTTCTGAGGACGTTTTGAGCAAGCACTGGACCCTGGACTCCAGCCTGGCTCTATTTCAGTGCAGGCCAGTGGGAGCAGAAGGAAAGCGAGGCTGCAAGGGACGCTTAACAAGCGCGTAAGACTTGGTGGCCGACTGCGTAGAGAGGGCAGAGCAGCAGTGTGAGTGAAAGACGGCTCCGAGCTGTAGAACCTGAAGGACAGGAATATTTGTTTTAAAGTCACCCAAGCCACCTTTGTCGTTCTGTAAGTTATTATCTCCATTTGACCAAAGAATCAGGGTTTAAAAATATCTCCTTGCTCTCCCTTCTTTGTTATTTCCCTAAGCAAGCTTCCGCCATAACCATCTAAATCTATCAGGGTCTGTTAGTGCTCCGAGGGTTGGAACTCACTGGCAATGGAGTCATTGCTGTCACCTGGACTTTAGAGCTGAAGGAAAGGACACCTGGTGACAAACAGTTTAGTCGGCACAGAGATGTGTCCTGCTGGATACGGAAAGTGATGGTCTCTTCTAGATGGACCCATCTGGTACGTTTCTGTTCCTCACACACACAAAAATCCTTGGCTCAGCTCTCCTCCCTGTGCAAGGATTTTTAGACCACTTTCTGGCAAGAAGCATCTAGCCCAGGCTTCCAGAACATGTTCACGCTGCTCCCTGCGCAGATGTGGGCTGAGCCAGGCTCTGCGCTGGGCACCAGCAATGCAGAGACAAAGACACGGCCCCCAGTCTCAAGGAGCTCCGCTCAGCTGGGCCTGGGTGTCGTCCCCAGGCTCCCTCGTTGCTATTCATTTTGCCTGCCGATGCACCGCAGGCCATTTCCAAGCACGAGCACTTTTTCTGTAGTCACGTGTCTGTGTGCCCGAGGGGGTGTTCACATGTTTTCACCAAGGGCTCACTTTTCTTTGTTTGGAATAACAGCCTTATTGTGCAGTAGCTAAAAGAATGGGTTATGGGGTTATACAGACTGACTTCAAATCTCCCCTGCAAACCTGGCTCTGCGACTTACTAAGAGGGCGACAGGGGCAAGCCATTCTACTTTTGTAGGCCTCAGTTTTCTCATCTGTCAAATGGAGAACAGGTAATAATAGCATCCGCGATTTAAGTAGTATGTTGCCCTTGTCATATACAGTGGCTTTGGGATACATAGCTGGCATACTCCTTTAGTGAATAGAGAACTGCAAGGATGCCCTGCATAATTCTGCGATGGGCATCATCACTGCCTGCTTCCTTTCCCCCCCCTCCCTCCCCCCCCTTCTCTGTCACTTTTCTTTCATTTTCTTTTCCCTCTTCATTTCTCGATGCCTGTCGCTCTCCCGTTCTCTCTCTTTGTCCCCTTCATATCTGCCAGGATAAGGGAAATTATTCGTTATAAATTATATTTAAATGCAAAAAGCATTGAGCAGATAGGCTGAGTGAGTTAAATCTGGACCATGTCCTCTTTCCTAAGAAGACAGACCTATGATTTTGTCTTCATGGTGATGAGCTCCAAGCATCTTTAGTGCAACCAATTTACTCAGAATTCCCTCTAGTACGGCCCACTTAGGAACCCACCCAAAAGCAGAGGAAAGAGAGCAAAGCACAAATACATTTTCCCCCTTTCTCTGGAACTGCTGACTGATTTTCTGGCAAGTGGTATGCTGGCTCTCCAGAAAAAGGCAACACGAAAGAAAGGGAAAGAAGGCCCTGGTGCTTGCCAGCTTCTGTGGTTTAAATACTCCCATCATGGTCGAATTCAAGCCTCCAGCATAAACCACAGAACACGGGGCTCGGAGAGATGCGCACCGTCAGCTCTCAAGAGCTGCTCTTGTGTGTGTCAGCTGCTGTCACCCTGTTTGCCCTACTCTGAAGCTGCAGTCTTACCCTGCTCTCAGCCCTACCCCTCCACTCTCCCACACCCAGGGCACTCATCCCCACCCACAGCCCCACAGTCCCCGTCAGCTTTCCTGCCTCCATTCTCTGTCCCTCCCCACAGCTGCCAAAATAATGTTCTGAGACCCAGATCAGGATATGTTCCTTCTCTGCTCTGCACTCCCCGTGGCTCACCTTTGTCACCCCAGGCCCTCCATCACTTCCTTTACCCTTCCCTGGAGCTACCCAGGCCTTCCAGCATTGTGCAGACCCTGTGACATCTCCATGACTTTGCTCACGTGTAACATGCTGCCTGGGATGCTGTTCCCACAGGTCCCCTCTCTGCTCCTTTGTCTGCTTGGTGAACTTCAACCATCTCCAAGCCTTGCTCAAATGCCTTGTCCCAGGTAGCCATCCTGACCCTCTATCCTGCTCCAGATGGCATCACTGACTCTCTACCTGGGACTCCTTGATACCTTTCTCTCATCTATAATCAGCCTGGCATCTGCTGCTGAGGGGACAGCTCACCACCCACTCTCCAGGCCTCTAGGAATTTCTCAGTTTCTGTTGAGGACAGAGACAACCTCTTGGCTAATGGGCAGATCCCTTTTACTAGGCCTCTTAGAGGGTCTCTGGCCAGCCTATAAATGGGACAGACTTGGGTCAGTGGCCGCCTGTGCTCTAGCCAGTGGTGCCTAGGGGCTGTGCTGCTTCTCTGAGCCGGGACTATGGGCAGGGTAGTTTCAGCAAGAGAAGGAAGTTGAGGCAGGGCAGATGCTGTGATTGGAAAGTCCTAGGTGTTGCCTCATACAAATTTTTGGTGGGAAAAGGTAATTTCCCATGTTTCCTAATTTGCACCTACCTGGGATACATCTAATTCGCTTAATCATTTCATACTAAAGATGATGCCATTGTAGTATACACATTTCCTTCCATTGCCCTGCTAAAAATTGTTGCCTTTAGCTTATTGCTGCTTTCTTTGAGTTCTCTCATTCAATTTTAGGCTCGGTACTTCAATCAGAGTATAGCTATCATAGAGCACAAAAGTCTTCTTTTGTGAAACATTGTCATCCACATGTCATCCCAGTGTCAAACTGGCTCCAGGGAGAAAGATGGAAGTAGACTGGTTTCATCAATGAGCGCTAGCAGCATACATTAAAACTTCCCATTATTAATCTCTCTGTAAAATATTTCTTCAGGAAGTTGTGCATTGCAAAATACAATATAACATTCATGTCAAGTGATATAGGCCTTGCTTTAAGCAAACTTGCTGTACTCTGTATAATGAGCATGGCAATAAAAATACATATTCATTTCCTGATCACAAAGCACAGCACTTTAGCCCTCTCCCCAGTGCTAGTATCTGGAGGGAAAACGTGTGGGTGAGCTTCCCCTCCCCGAACACTCCTCTCTGGAGGGCCCCTCTCCGAGCGCATGGTGCATGGAGCTCCTTCATCTCCAAGGCTTTCTCATCAGGCTCCGGGGGTGGTGGCGAGGCCATCATTTGAAACACAACCGAGGAGCGCTGCTGTGATCACAGCACGGCAGGAAACTGGTCTATTTAAAAAATGTGAGTTTGTCCAAGTTCTCTGGAAACATGTTACCCTGAATATATCATTTCAGCCCTGAGCTGAATGGGGAGAAACATCCAAGTCATCAAAGTTGCTTTGATTTTCTCAAGTGAGAAAGCTCATTCTCTGGGTGTTGTTGAAATAGTATTTAAATGACATGATGGTCACTATCAAATAGAGGACTCCTGGGGAGCAGTGAGGAACCCTGAATCATTCCCTTTACCAAGGGAGTGAGTAAATGCCAGTGGCCTCTATCTGTGACCACTGTGCCTTCTGCCCGTGACCTTGAAGGATTTGGAAAATCCTCAAAGCTTCATTGGGGTGAGCATGACAGGTGTTCAAAGTGTGTCTTTCTGATCACCAGGGATCCTTATTGTCAGCGGCTTAGGAGCTGTGAGCAGTTCCACTCTCTGAGTTGAAATTCAACCCAAGCAGTGAGGTTTCTGAGGGATGTGGTGCATGCCCAGAACCTGTTCGTGAAGGAGAGTTAGGTTATTTGCTCTGCAGGGAACCTAAGAGAAGAACTAGCTGTGAACTGGCTTCCTTGCCCTATTTGTCCCCAAACTGCCTCCAAAGTTACTTCTAAATGTGGCTCTTTGCCTATAAGTGACCTCCTGTTGTCCACAATGTAAACTCCAAACTCTAAAGTACAGCTCACAAGTGTTCTGGGATGAACCACGTGGTCAGTCTTTCTACGCCCATCCCGCTCCGCTCTCATTTTTGTAGCAGCCACATCATTTACAAAGACGGGTTGTCCAGTTTTAAAGGTGACTCCAACTGGTCCAAGCCAAAAAGACAACCCCAAGCCTGTTGTCACAGTAATTGGTTGAGACGTCCCAGACCTATTCCAATCCACCCGTGTCTTTCTCTAGTGGCAGAGAGTGGTTCAGGGGTGGGCTGGTCATCATAAAGCCCAGGACTCTTGTCAGATTGTATCAGGATCAGGCTTCCTTTCTCCCCTGGATGATTCTTGGGAAGCATGTAAGCTTGGCAGTTGACAGCCACTCTGTGACTGTGAGAGACATCAGCATTAGGAAGAAGAAGATTCTACAAAAGCACAAAGAGTAGAAACGTAAAGAAAGCAGCTCCTTGGTGATATGACTGAGTCATGGGATTAAACCAATGGGAAACCTGACCATCCAGGTATTTATGTTTATAAGAACTGTAAACTTACATATGCCAAAAATCACTGAACCATTTTTATTGTTTGGGCCTGTTTAAGCTGGGTTTTCTGCTATTAGCCACTAAAAGCCTTCTGACTAACTTGCTGCTTATAAAGTAGTTCCAAATTTCTTTCTAGATTTATCTGCATTCTTTCCTGCATGTACCAATGGTTTAGCCTTAAAATATTACTGTTCATTCTCTGTGAATTTTCACAGTTGGCCCCCTCAGCCCCCTAGCTCCTTCTCTGTGTTGTAAACTACTCATCGTACAAGACCCAACCCAGCATCACCTCCTCTGAAACCTGCCTGCTCTCCTTTGTCCATCCCAGAAAGAATGAAAGCCCCCCCTTCTCAGTGCTCCTCAAGCATTACTCACACAGCTACATTAGAGCAATTTAAACACATTTACCGATAATAATTGAGCAGCTAATATGGATTCTTCTGCTGGGCAATGAGTTTTATAGGTTATTATCTTGTTTAACCTTTACAGCTATCTTATGGTATCATATTAATATCATAATTTTAAATATAAAGAAGCAATTTAGAGATGTAAAGGAACTTATCTAGGTGTCCACACATCACAAGAATGGGGAGCTGGGACTTAGGCCATCCAGTTCCAGAATCTGGGCTCTTAACTCTGTGCAGTGTTGTCTTCCAGGCTGGTGAGTCCTTTGAAGCCAGGCACTAGCTTTTATTCATCAGTGCCTGGAAGTTCTAGGTGTTCAGGGAAGGCTAGCCGGGTTAATGAACCAGTGCATGGAGATGGATCCGAGTAGGCCCTTCATGTCACAGATGAGGAAACCAGGACTAGATGGGATAAATGACATGTGCCGTGGGCTAAAGCATAGATGATCACTGAACTTCTGCCACATCTTGCCACCTTTGGAAGAACATTTTATTTCACTAAAAGGAACTCCCCAAAGCAAGAGGGCGACAATAAAATCCAAGATGCCTAGACTCCTCTCTCACTGCGGAGCCAGTCTAGGTCCCTCTTAGCTGAGGCCTGAGTGAAGCAACCTGCCTGTCCCCTCTCCAGAATCAGGTTCCATCTTCTTTTTGTGAACTCTCTTCAAATTGTTACTGACGCCTAACTAATTTGGGGTGAAAATGGAGTCAAATCGCATTCAAGTTCTGACTTAGGAGGTCTATTTATAACACTTAGACATCAGGTTTTGAAAAGGAAGGGGGGAGGTTTAGTACAAAATTCAAAAGAACGTTGAAAACAAGAACTAGAATCACTCGCCGTGCTAATTAGCCAGCAGTTGAATAAAAATCCTGCTCTCTGTCACATCACCGCCATGCAAGGGCAAACGGCGACATCAGTTTAATTACTTAAATTTATGAAATGGAAGGAACAACTTTTATAATCGTTTAGATAATATTTCTATTCAGATTGCTGTGCAGTACTTTCATCTAGTCTTCATTTAAGTATTTATTAAAACAATTCATTTTTCAAAAACCCACCAACCTACTGTATTTTACTGACTTAAGGGGAACTTTTCATTTCTCTTCTCTAATTTCTTTAAATGGGTGCTCTCACCCAGAGCCCACATCTCACCAGCCTCTCAACCCATGTGCATTCGGTATCTGCTCTGGACACTTGCCGGCGCCCTCGGCATCACTGGAGGAGCAGCAGAGCCCTCCAGGGGGGAGTGAGTCTCCGGGGATCGCTCACATCTTGAATAGTGACAATCCGTCACCACCCTCACCGTCCTGTCCTCACGGCTCTCATTTGCTGGCTCTCTACCTGGGTCCAGCACTGCATTCACTAAGCAGTGCCCGTCAGTCATCTCCAAGGCCCCTGGGCTGGATCTGAGGGCCACAGACCCTGCCCTGCCCGCTCCCAGCCCCGCTGCTTCGTCCTTTCCCCCCACCGACACAGTTGATCAAACCAGGGCTGAGAGTTGGGCCCAAGGACAACTGCTCCATGAAATGGGACTTGTGTGGCCTAATTAAAAATATTAAGTTGGCCAATCACATTCTCTTGGGAATTAATCTAAAGGCAGAAAGGCTGAAGCAGAAAGGATCGAGTTGGGACTGAGACTCAGCCTGGAGTCCATGAACCTGTTTAGATTACATGTGAAGCTTGGGGTTTATGTGTATACATGGTGTGAACAGCCTCACTACCTTGAGTTGCAAGTATGATCTCATCGTTACTTACTGATTAGTTGCTCTCTTACTCACCTCCTTAACTGAAGTTCTACTATCACTCTCTTAAGGCTCCCTCATCCCAAGTAATCCAAGATCACTGAGGCTGCCCATCCTAAAGGGCTGTATCCAGGCCCCAGACCCAAGCGGGGAAGACTGGAAACTGATCGTGCACTGCTGCGAGGCTTCCTGCCACTGCGCAGTCTCGGCTGAAGCCCGGTCCCCACCGTCAGCTGCAGACACCATCACCGTCCTGCTGTAATGACACCGTGTAGTTCCTGGGTGGGGGATCTGAGCAGCGTCTTAGAACCAGGCTCATGCTCTCAGGGCTCTGCAGCAACTAGAGGGCCAGGCCAGTGCCTGTCCTCATGTCTTCCAGGGGACACATAACCGTGGACCAGGCCCTCAGAATACAAAGCATCCAGCCCCAACCTTTTTGTCCCCACCCCAGGGGTACCTGTCCTGCGTCTACCTTTTTGGGTGAAGCTAAATGATAACAGGGCATTCTCTCTTCCACCCTTTCTTTTTCTAATAGAGGCAAAGCTTCTGAATCCAAGGTACATTTCTGACATCCCTCTGACTGACACAGGTGGAAAAAACCCCAACAAGTTTCAAAATTTAGCTGAGTGTTCCACCAACTGTATTTATCGGAGAAGAGGGTCCCTAGCTCTGGTCAGATTTTCAATGGTATTTATGGTTCAGATATAGATGATGGTGAGAGGGGACACCCCACTGTAGAGACAGGGTCCAGAGTGCCCTGGAGGCCCGTTGGGAGCCAGCAGGAGGTAAGTGCCACTGTCAGCGAGAGGGGCCAGCCTGTTGTGTGGGACAAAGAGGGGGCCTGGAATGTAACTGAGTCCCGTCAGTGGTGATGCTCAAGGGTGACAGTGCCACACACCCACACCGTGGATGATTCCCATGCCTAATGCTGAGTGAATAAAAACTATACCATTCCATTCATATAAAGTTTAGAGCAAGCAGAACTACCTAAAATAACAAAAGAGTGGTTGTCTTAGAGGGGTATTGACAGGCGGGGCAGAGGAGGTGCTGGGTGGCTCTATTTCAGGGCTTTGCCTATTCTTCCTTAAGGACCAGCTAGTAAATATTTTAGGTTTTGAAGCCACAGGGCCTCTGTGGCAACTACTCAAATAACTGTAGACAAAATACAAATGATGGTGTGGTTATATTCTGACCAAACCTTTTACAAGAACCGTGGCAGGGTGAATTTGGCCCACAGGCCTGAGTTTGTTGACCTCTCAATCTATTTCTTGATGTGGGTGGTAGTTACAAGGGTATGTGTAAAAGTTCACTGAGCTGTGCACTTATAATTTAGATATTCTATTGTATATCAATTATATCTCCATTAGAGGAAGGGAGGGAGGGAGGGAGGGAGGGAGGGAGGGAGGGAGGGAGGAAGGAAGGAAGGAAGGAAGGAAGGAAGGAAGGAAGGAAGGAAGGAAGGAAGGAAGGAAGGAAGTCCATTGAGAGATTAGGAAAAAAAAGTTTCATGGACTCCAGGTAGTTGGACTCTGGGCTGAACCAGAATCAGAACCCAGAACCCACCAGAGGTTGTGCTCCAGGGTGTTGTGATTCTCTATGTGTGTCTGCATATCACTCCCATTGTCCTCCCTTGATCTGAGCTTGCATGTGCCCTTAAATCTCTCTGGAAACAGGCCCCTGTCCCCTGAGCAGTTAGAAGAAAGCACATTTCCTAGGACTCAATTCAGCCTCACCTGGGAGTCCACTCATCGCTGTCTGTCCTTTGTGGCCTCATGTACCAGCCCATCAGCAATTGTTTGCTCTTAGGACTAACTTGACAGGAGACAGAGAAAAACACACAGCCAGGGTCAGAGAGCAGCAAACTCTCCCCTCCATTAAGTTTCTCTTCGTCTGTAAACAGCAGCTGATCAAAGAAATTTATCTGACCGTTTTCTCTGAGCAGCTGGCTGGCAGGGCGGTTGTCATCTGTGGGCTCTAGCCTCCCCTGTGGATAAGTCTTTGCTCCCCCACATGCAGTCTCACCAGCCCCAGGGTGAGGACACACGAGAGAGAAAAGGGATTCTGCCATTAGCTATAACTCTTAGGATTTTCCAAAAAAAAAGAAGAAATTATTTTGTGGGCACTTTAGGGCTCAGGAACTCTAGCTCCTTGAATCAGAAACAGGGGCTTTATGTTTTGATTTTGTGTTAAATTGTCCTTATAGTTTAGAGGGCTCTACCTGTGTCAAGAAATGTATTTTGTACCTTTGCATTTTGAATTGAAGCTGGGAGAAAGCTCCTGGAGCAGCAGGAGGATGCTTGAGAACAGAGTACACCTGTGTCTCTCTGGTCAGACTCAGCCAGGAAAGAGTGAGACTTGCAGATTATAAACTTCTCCAGGCAGGGCATCCTTAGCTCCTTGCCTTGCCTAGTGCCATGTTAGTTTTCTCTGACCACAAACTTAGTGGTTTAAAAGATTATAAATTTATTTTCTTACAGTCTTGGAGTGCAACATGATCTCACTGGATTGGGCTAAAACCCACATGTTGGCAGGGCTACAGTCCCTTCTGGAAGCTCCAGGGGAGAACCTGTTTCCTTTTTTCCAGCTCTAGAGGCCACCTGCATTCCTTGGCTTGTGGCTCCTTCCCCACCTTCAAAGTCAGCAAGGTTGTAGCTCTTGGTGCTTTTCTTCCGTAGTGATGTAGTGATATCTTCCTTCCACTGGCTGGCTCTCCTGCCCCTCTCTTCCACGCTTAAGACTTTGATTGCACTGAGCCCATCTGAGTAATGCAGGATGAGGTCAGCCAGCTCACAACTTTAATTCCACCTGCAACCCAATTCCCTTTGCATGCAGCCTAACGTAGTCACAGGTTCCAAGGATTAGGGCGAGGGTACCTTTGGGGGTCATTTTCCTACGTACTCATTAGATTATCAGTGAGTAGGCCTGTGCATGATATACTCACTTGCCCTGACATATATGTACATTCTCCCTGGTTTCCTTTCCATTTCAGAATCAAGACTAACTAGGAGCCCGGCCGGGCATGGCTCAGCAGTTGAGCGTCGACCTAGGATCCAGGCAATTGAAGTTCGATTACCAGTCAGGGCACATGCCCGGGTTGCGGGCTCGATCCCTAGTCGGGGGCGTGCAGGAGGCAGCCGATCAATGACTCTCTCATCATTGGTGTTTCTATCTCTCTCTCTCCCTCTCCTTTCCTCTCTCTGAAATCAATAAAAGATATATTTTTTTTTAAAAAAGACTGACTAGGACATTCACTTACTATCGTTCACAGGACAAAACAATGGCAGTTTAAGTGGCTCAGGTTACTCTGTTGCCTTTATTAGGGCAAATCTACTTCCTTCACCTGTGGTCATTCTCAGTTTCTTCTTGTGTCTCATCCAGAACCTGCTTTTATCAACAACAAACTGTCCCAAACGAGTTTAAGGAATTGTTCCAATCCTATAAGTAAATGTATGGTTCACTAAAGGGGAGTGTGCCAAGCAGGTACCGAAGATTAACAGTGCTTACCAAGAGCAGTTATGCAGCGCATCCCATGCGGGCAAGTGAAAGTACTTGCTATTTTCTCTAACGACTGCTGGGTATTTGCTGACGACCCCAGGTGTACAGAACTACAGACATTTCCCTCTCGAGTCCAGGAGGCGCGCTGTTATGGTTCAGATTTGAGATGGGCAATTTATACAATAAAACCAGTAAGGAAGTGAACGGGTCAACCTGTGTGAACACCTATAGCATATTGAGCAAGTTAGTGAAGCGATTAATGATAAGAGTTTCAAATCAAACTGCCTGGGTTCAAATTGTAGCAGCTAGCTGTCCTCTTACTAGCTGGGTGCCATAAGCAAGTTTATTTACCTCTCTGTGCTTCACTTCTCCACTCTGTAAAACGAAGATGATAATAGTACCTATCTCACAGGGCTGTTGTAAAAATGAAATTAATAACACATATACAGTGCATACAACACTGTTAAATCTTGGTAAGAACAGTGAGCGTCTATGGCACATGAGTCAGGACTCATCTCCTTCCCTCCCCCACAGCTTCATGGTGCAGGGGCTAAAATTCAGGGGAGTGTTGCCAGAATGTTGGGGCTCCCTTCCTCCATTCAGCTCCCACTCACAGAGTAGAGGTACTCCCCCAGGTAGGGCAGACTGAGAATGTGGGGCCTGTTGGAGGAAAGCCCCAAAAGTCTACATTCAGGATGGATTCTGAGGAACTGACACGTGGCTTATGCAAATTCCTAAGAGCTGTAATGGGAGAAACTTAGGTACAGGGCACAGTGTTGGGGGCCGGGAGAACCCGTGCCCTCCCAGGCCAGGGTCTCTTCTCACAGGGGGCAAATAGTAAAACCATGTGGGGGGTAGTCACGTAGACCGCCCGAAAAAACAACAATGCATTTCTAAGTTAACAGGTCACATCAGGCAGTTACCACACTCTATACATCCATTAACCTCCTTCCTGCGGCCTGGCATTTACTTTGGGCTATTCCTGCTTTCTGGGTAATCAGCCAGACCTGAGGCTACACATAGTTAAACAGTCACAGAAGGTTAAACAGAGAATCCAACGTTCCCCAGACGCCTTTCCTGCTAGAGACACACCGCCTCTCTGAGTGAGTCCCCCTGCAGGGCCCGCTACCTTCAGCCCCTTGCTCCCAAGGTGGGGAGGCGAGCTGGAAAGTCAGGGGCGCCGCGCTCACTGGCACCCTGCTCCTGAAGGGGGCTGTCGCTCTCAGAGAAACCGCTCAGTGTCCTTGAGGAGTGGGCTCAGAGATCTTGTCCAGGAGGGTGGCAGCCCTAAGAAGAGAGCTTTGGGGTGGCTTTAACCAAAAAGCTGGAGAGTAACTGATGTGGCTGAGAGTGTGGAGAAATCAGAGCCCCCATATGCTGCTGGTGGGAGTGTAAATGGGACGGCTACCTGGCTACCTTGGGACGCAGTTCTTACCGCCTTCTTGATGGCATCCTTTAAGGGCAAAAACTTTTAATTTTCATGAAATCCAAGTTATTTATACAGATTGGAAGAGAGAGACAAAGGGGCAGGAAGAATATATGGAGAAATAATGGCTGAAAATATCCCCAAATTGGTGAAAAGTTTCCACCATATGACCCAGCAATAGTACTTCTAGGTACATATCCAGGAGAGTATCCACACAAAACCTTAGTCCCAGATGTTCACAACCTCAGTATTCATAATATCAAATAGAAATAGCCCAAATGTCAGCAGCTGATGAACGGATAAAGAGAACATGGTGCATTTCTGGGGAGAAATATTATTCGGCCATAAAGAGGAATAAAGTATTGATACACACTTCAACACTGATGAACCTTGAGAACATTACTCTAAATGAAAGGAGGCAGTCACACATTTATATGAAACAGCCACAATAGACAAGTCTACAGAGACAGAAAGGAGATAGTGGTTGTCAGGGCAGTGAGGTTGGGAGAAATGAGCAGTGGCTAGACAGGTACAGGGTTACTTTTAACATGACGGAAATGTTCAAAAACTGATTGTGGTGATAGTTGCGTAACTGTGTGAACATATTAAAAACCACTGAGTTGTGTGCTTTAAATAGATGTATTGGATGGAATATGAAGTTTATCTCAATAAGGCTGTTGTGTTACTATTCTCTTGGCTTTGCTGTTTGTGTGGAGTGAATTCATTAAGTAACAACTCTGTAGCCTCCAGGACTCTGATGTCCATCGAGTACTGAAAGGTCCAGGCCAAGGAAGGCGACAAGAAGACCCTGAACAGGTATCAGCATTATCCTGCTTGCTGTGGTGGTGGGCCCAGAATGGCTGCACCATCTGCTCAACCTCAGTGCAATTTTAGGAGTAATGCACAGAGAATCACACAGTGGGGACCTCCACCCAGGACCCCAGCCAGCCTGACCTCTGCCATTGCCTCTTTGTCTGACCCTGACCACGGAAGAGAAAACTTCAGGCCCCACCTGAACCTTCCCCAAAGTCAGGTTACCCCACAGTGAAGAGTGTCCCCTCAATAATGGATGTTAGCAGTAATTCTCATAATGAATGCCTTTAAAGAAACAGATTTCTCTCTCTCTCTCGTGAGTGTGTGTGTGTGTGTGTGTATGTGTGTGTGTGAAACAGAGTCTCAAACATCTTTTATATGTGAGGTCTGGCAGCTACAAGCAGGGAAGGAAGGGAACATCTCATTTTGTAGTTAACCTGTCTCTTTACATCATTTGTTGGCAGCCTTGGATGACATTAGTTCTGTGAACTGGCCATATGTTTTTGAAAAGATAAGGACTCTTCTTCAGATATATCGATGGCAGTGA
This sequence comes from Miniopterus natalensis, assembly GCF_054644295.1. Lineage (NCBI taxonomy): Eukaryota > Metazoa > Chordata > Mammalia > Chiroptera > Miniopteridae > Miniopterus > Miniopterus natalensis. The sequence goes on from NC_142095.1 coordinate 41,591,578, forward strand.
GATCATGACAGGAGAAACCAGGTTGTAATAGTAAAACCTAGCATCACAAATTCAGACAAGAGGTCAGGTACTCAAAAGTCTTCAGGGCCAGAATGATAATATAGCAATGTAGCTACTTTCTATTAAGACAGAGGTGAGCTGTGGTTACCTGAAAGGCTGTGGCTCAAATTCATTCAAATTAAAAATAAAATAAAATAAAATACTATGTTAATAAAGCCTAACCTAACTGGTGGGCCTGTTGGCCTCTAGTTTATAAGCCATGAAATGGGTTTGCTGAGTCACTTTTTACCTTGAGACTATTGTTTAGTTTTCTTAGACAGGATTCTTTCTATAGATATTGACTTATTTATTATAAGTAAAAAACGCTCTTGATGGGTGGGTTTCTAATGGTGACAGGCAGGGATGATGGTGATAATTGAGTGTTTTCCATCCACTGGGCACTGGGCTAAGAGCTTTAAACTCCTTACTTTATTTTATATGCTCCCTTCTTTTAATCCTCATGACATAGATAGCACTGAAACCTTGAATTTAACCAAGGAGGTGACAGTCAGAGAAGGTAAATAACTTGTCTAAAATCACACAACTCTATAGTTTTCAAAATCTTCCAGAGAAAATCATTATTTAACAAAACACCTGGCCCTTTAGTACTATCTTTTGTGGGTTTCAGAATATCCCAAGCATTAACTTGAATTTCAATGAAAAATTTCCAGGCATGTCCATGGATATAAACACTTATTGAAATACGCTTTTAAGGATAATAAATTCACAAATATCTGATAAGAGACAATAAAATAAGGGTCAGAAAAGAGATTTTTCTATCTAGAAATAAACCTGAATGTCGTAGATGTTTGTCTAAAGTAAAGACTATGTTCTGCAAAACCAAAAATATTTATTATCTGGCCCTTTATAAAAAAAGTTTGCTGAACTTTGGTCTAAAAAACAACAGCAGCAACAATAAACCGAATACCACAAACACAGTACATATGTAATTTCCCCCCAATTCTATAACCTCGCCTGCCGTGTTGCCCAGGTTTTGACAATGAAGCTAACCAGCAGAGTGAATAAGTGCCTTGGTGAGAGTCCCACGCCACCCCTGTGAGTCAAGGCCTGCTGCTTTTCTCACTGGGAAGGCCGAACCAGCATTGGAGGGGGAAGCCACTTGCCCCCAGGTCTCAGAGCAGTTTGGGGGCAACACTGGGTAACAAGGATATCAGAGAATTTTATAGGCTGCCTGCCGTCGACTGAAGGTTCCCCCAGAATTCATATGTTGAAGCCTAATCTCCAATGTGATGGTATTTGCAGAGTGGGGCCTTTAAGAGGTGATCAAATCAAGAGAACAGGGCCCTCATGAACAACATTAGCCCTCTTTTAAAAGAGGCCCCAGAGAGATGTCGCCCCCACCCCACCCTGGGAGGTTGCGGCTAGAAGACGGCAGTTGGCACCAGCAGCTACTGTCATCCCACCGCGTGTGCTGTTGCCTCGATCTAGGATGAGAGAGAAATTTCTGGTGTTTATAAGCTGCCCAGTCTATGACAGTTTGTTATAGGAACTCCAACTAAAACACCGCCTAATAGTAAAATTTCTTCTCCGTGGTTGAAAATAGCTGTTTCTCCGGATGATCTGCACCTTTTAACTCCAGGCCCAGGTGAAGTCACTTAAAAAAAAAGGTCTGTGCTTTGCAGGTGGCATCTCCCAGAATCCTCATAACTCCCCCCTCCCCGGAATTACTATAATTACCCCCACCTGATAGGTGAGGACAGTGGGGCTTCAGCCGGGAAGTTGCCAAGATCACGCCGCCTCTGCTGGCTCCAGGGGAGTGAGCGCTCTGCAGGGCTATGTAATGCCCAAGCGTCCTGGGCGCTGGCTCTGTCCCGGGCTCTCCTGGGGGGCTGAGGTTCTGGAGATGCAAATCTCTGGCCACAAAAGAAGGACAAGTCGGGGGTCTGGAGCTGGGGGGCACCTGCCAGGGCTGGACTTCCCCCAAGACCTGCTGGGTGCGGATGGCCAGCAGAGCTTCCCAGACCACTGGCCCCAGGTCACTGGACGCCACTGAACTCAGTTTCCAACAGCAGCACATCAGAACCAGAGTCCAACCTGGAACACGTGCCCCACGTGACCCTTCTGTAAAGTAATGTCTGGGAGCCACGGAGCAGATGCTGGAAAGACGCTCACCCAGAGAGCGGAGGAGACGCAGACCCGTCTTCAGGGCCGGCTGGAGGGAGAGGCCATACTTTTAAGAAAGGGGACACGGTGAGTAGCCAAGTTTTGCTTTCACAGTAGAGAAAGGAAGCGCCAGGAAGGAACTGGGGAAGGAAAAGGAGGGATGGCCGGTCAGGGTTATCTCTTCTTTCATTCTTAGCATCGCTCATCTAGTATGAGCACTGCACTTATGTGGAAGGTTGAGTGTGTGCCCCTCCCCCATGATGGCCATGCCCTGATCCCTGGAATTTAGCACGTCACCCCATGTGGCAAAATGGGTTTTGTAGAATTGACTCAGGTTGTGGAGCTTGAGATGGTGAAGTTACCCTGGATTATCTGGCTGAACCCAGTCTAATGAGAGAAACTTTTAAAAGCAGAAAACCTTTCCTGGCTAAATTTAGAGAGTTCCTCAAGGGGGGAGAGCCAGGAGAGATTTGCGGCATGAGGAGCTCCACCTGCTGCTGCTGGCTTAAGAAGTAGGAAGGGGCCATGTGGTCTCTGGCAGGTGGGAACAGACCTCAGCCGTCAGCCAGGAAGCAAAGTGGGACCTCGGTCAGCAAACTGTAAGGAACTGAATTCTGCCAACAACCCCAGTGAGCCAGGAAACCTTTTACCCCCTGGAGTCTCCGCCCCCTGCCCCCCGATTGTAGCCTGGGGGACCTGCCTTGCACTTCTGACCAGTAGAACTGTCGGGTAATAAGGCTGTGTTGTTTTCAGGCTTCAAGTTTGGTGGCAATTTGTTTGGACCGCAGTAGAAAACGAACATATTTTGCGCATTAACCTATGTGCGTTGTAGCTAAAAAGTGGCCAGGTTGGGGGGACTGTGGGGAAGCTGCGCTTTGAGCCCCTTGTGAAGACTGTGAATGTGCATATTCTATATTACCTAATCTCATGGCAGATACCATAACTCTTGAGATGTGTTCCCTGTTATATTTTCCCGCTTCACCCCTTCCTAACCCCTAAAACAGGGAGCCGGAAGAATCAGAGTGCTGTGAGGGAGGTGAGGGAAGCTTTCCTTGATTTCCTCTCAGAATGCCTGTGAGGGAAGGCTCCCTCCCAGACTATGGAGAATCAGTGTGGGGACCCAGCTTCCTACTTGGCACTGAGTTTGTCAGCTGCAATCGGGCCAGCCCGGGAACAGGCAGTGAACTGCGTGTGCCCTTCATACAGTCCAGGCGCCTCTGTCCCCAGGCCCTAGCAGTCGGGTTCCATCCCGCACCTGGCTCAGGCTTCTGCAGCGGTGCCAGGGGGACGGTGGCAGAGGTGACGCTTTGCGCCTCCGGCTCCTTCTCCCTCTAATCCTCTCGATAGTCCCGGAACCATTGCCTTTGTTTCTTTTCTACCCTGTGTTTATTGTGCAGTGTTCTTCCAAGAAGGGAAATAATGTCGTGTTTAATTTATGAGCATCTAATACTATAATGGCACATTCCTCTGCCTGAAATGTATTCTTAAGCATTGCCTTCCTCTCCACTTTAATTGAAGTGGATGGAGGCGGCACAGTGCCATTGTTAAGGTTAACGACCCAATGATTTACAAGACAGGGCACATTGACTAGCGAATAGGTTTTCGTAATTGTTCCGCTCCTCCATGAGAATAATGGTTTGTATATTGATTCCTCGCCTCCTGGAGTCTGGGGCTCACCTAGAGGAGCCAGGTCAGGTTCTGGGAGCCACAGAGGAGGCTGCCTACCGTCCATGAGGCCAGCAGGCCCATCACCTCCCTGCTAAGAGTGTGTTACCTGAGCTCAGGGAAGGCCTCAGTTGCCCTCAGGTGGAGGGAATGATGTTTTCAAGGATGACTCAGGGGTGCTACAGGTGTCAGAATTTAAAGACACACACAGCTAATATGTGTTTATTTTTGTTCTTGTCTAAGGAAGATGAGCTATACTTGATACTCTGGGCATTTCCTTTGTGGATTCAATTTGGCATTCTAAGGGGAACAGATAAATAGCTTTGGGGAAAATATCTGCTAGAGTTATTTGACCTATTTTTAAAAAATCTTATAATCATGTTCAGGACCAGAATGGAGGTCCAGTTTTCAGGCTAATGTGCTATAGCGATGCCCCTGCCTCGGGCTGCAGAACCGTCTGTGACACCTGGCCACCCCGAACATACCGCGATAAGTCTGCCCCTTTTTATTTTCTTATGCATCTCTAAGAATATTGACAAGAGGACACAGTTCTCAAGAGTGTCTCCAATGACCTTGTATTAACTGTGACAACTCAAATGGGGAAATCAAAGCAGGATTGGACTGAGGGTGTGGAGAGCTCGGGCGAGTTCAAGACGCTGGGCTCCTGGATGCCACATGCTCCCCAGGGCTGTAAGCTCGGTGGCACCGAGGGCATGCCCTGCTTCCTTCTGGTCTGTGCTATTTGCAGAGAAAGTGACTGAGGTGAGTCAAAACACAGAAACAGAAACCCTTATTTTATTGGTTTTCCAAGGATGTAATTTGTATTGTGTGAAAGCTGGAGATTGCATAGAGCAGGATATTAGAGAGGGGCCACATTGTAGAAGATCAACAGAACCTTGCCCACTTCAGAGAGGGCATTATTAACAGGCAGTGGATGGCAGTGTTTTCTGGGTGTTTTTAATTAAAAAAAATATATGTCTGTTGATTTCAGAAAGAGGAAGAGAGAAAGAGAGAGCTAGAAATAGAAACATCAATGGTGAGACAGTCATTGATCCGCTGCCTCCTGCGCGCCCCCTACTGGGGATGGAGCCCACAGCCCAGGCATGTGCCCAGACTGGGCATCGAGCCTAGGTCTCCTGGATCGTAGATCGATGCTCAACCTCTGAGCCACACCGGCCGGGCTGGACGGCAGCGTTTTTGACTGAATGTAATATCACATACACATGGAGTAAAGCTTTTTTGTCCCCTTTGAAAAAATTCTTTAAATTGTGAAATAGCACGCTTTAAAATCAGGATAAACATGTATATTTACATTTTAAGTTAGAGGAAATAGACACCTGTGGAGCCACCACCCACTTTGGGAAATAGAACATGACTGTCGCCTTCTATCCCGGTCACATCGCCTCCCTCCCTACCAGAGAGGACACCCTCTGAGTTTTCTGTGATTGTTTCATCTTTAAGAGATACTTGCGTCTACATATCTAAAATGGCTTAGGTGCATGCAGCTTCTTTTCATTCTTTTTTAACATTCTGTACAGTTTTTCGTCGTATAAATCAACCACTACTGATTAGCCACTCTGGAGTTGATGGGAACTTGGGCCATCTCCAGTCTGTAGGATCACAAGTGAGGCTCCTGCAAACAGTGCTGGGACTGCCTCATGTCCCCACGTGCGAGAGGCCTTTCGGGTGGATCCTAGGCGCCGTCTGTGTTTCCCAGGGTTTTACTGCCTAATGCCAAGTGGATTTCCTGGGGGGGGGGGGGGGGGGGGGGGGGCAGTGAAGCAGAGCCCCGGTTGCTTCATACCCTTGAGATCTTAGATGTTGTCAGAGTTCCCGTGTTTTGCTAATATGGTGGTGTAAAGGATATTTCATTGCAGTTTTAGCTTTTGTAATTAGTTTGGATTGTTCATAAGGTTAATCTTCGTCTTAAGTTGGCTGTTTCTTCTGTGGAAGGCCTCATGACCTTTTTCTGTTGAGTTTTGTTCATTGTTAACTCATTGTTATTGGCTCTTTATATATTCTAGATCAGAGCCGCCCAATCGAAATATAGTGCAAGTCAAAACACAATGCCAAATCTTCAGGTAACCACATTTTAAAAAAAGTAAAAAGAAACTGGTATAATCAGTTTTAATAATTTATTATTTTATTTAACTCAGCTTATATTATCTAAATGTCACTGAAATACTATCCATGTAAAAATATTAATGAGGTCTTTGACATCTGCCATGCATTTTATACCCCTGGCCAGCCTCAGTTCGTGTCAGCCACACTTCCATTGCTGGGCAGCCACGTGTGCCCTCGGCTGCCGCAGGGAGCAGGGCACAGAGCAGGGCACAGAGCAGGGCACGTCCAGGGGCTGAGCCTTGTCCCTGCTTCCTCTCCCCCCTGTACCTTGTTCTCACTCTTTCTGAGGTTTCTTTCTGCGAGCAGAAGTACTTCACTGTAATGTAGTTACATTGGGTCGAGCTTTCTTAGTGCACGTTTGTATTTTAAGAAATCTTGTCTATGCTGAAGTGATAAAAATATCATCCTTTATTTTTTTATCTAAAAGTACTAAAGTTTTATTCACACTTAAGGTCTTCATGCATATGGACTCGATTTTTGTGTGTTGTATTTCTGAGAGAGAATCCATTTTACTTTTCCATGTAACCAGCTGTCTAACTCTATTGACTAGCCCCTTTCATCCCCTGCTCTGCCCACAGCCACTCAGGGTCCTGTCAGGGAACCAGTCCAGTTGCCATTACGACGGGCATCAGAATGGTTTTGGGCTCTCTTCTCTCCCATTTGTCTGTTTATCTACCGCTTTTCAAATTCCACACTGTCTTGATTACAATAGCATTAAGCCTTATTACCTGATGGGGCAAGACCCTTGGCTTGCTTCTTTAGTAGGAGTTTCTTGGTACATTTGGCCCTTTGCTTTCAGATACAAATTTTAAAATCAGTTTGTCATATTTGTGAAAATTCTTTGGCACTTCCGTTCTCACGGCTGAGCTGCGTGGACTCGGATAAGTCACTTTGCCTCTCTGGCCCACCTTTTCATCTATAAGTTGGAAGCCACATAGTTTCGATTTTACAGAATTGTTCTGAAGATTAAATGAATGAATGCATGTAAAGTCCCTGGCACAGAGCCTGCACATGGGAAGTTTTCCATAAGTAAATGAGTTTTATTGTTGTTGGAGCTGAAGTGGGGCCGCCCCGCTGACTTGAGGGGAAGCCCGGCTTTCCTTACGCAGGGCTGCTGACCTAATACGCCCCTTGTCCTCGCATTTGGTGCACGCTTGCATGCTTAATGTTACTAATGCACGTGCACAGTACTTCACACGCACTGTATGTCCTCTCACTCGATCATATTTGGATTGTTCAGGGATTTTGAGCAGCAAATAAGTGTGCACATATTTGCAAATACCTGAGACCAGCTCAGCCGAGTCTTGGGAGCGTTATCAGGACATTGGGTGGGAGGGAACCGGGACCGGGATCTTCTGCTCAGCCCACCTGCGTGCCAGCCACCCACCAAGATGAGACATGTGGAGGCAAGGGGAGGAGCGCCAGGTAAATAGGGAACACCCAGCTTACGGCGAGTCTCAGATAAACCATGAGTGAGTTTTTAGTGTAAGCTTATTCCAAATGTTGAAGGAGACATATGTATATTAAATTTGAGTTTTAGCCCGAGATAGTTTGGCTTAGTGGTTAGAGTGTCAGTCGCAGGCTAAAGGGTCTTGGGTTCAATTCTAGTCAAGGGCACGTACTAGACTAGTTGCAGGCTCGATTCCTGGCCCCAAAGCAATGGAAAAAAAATATCCTTGAGTGAGGATTAAAGGAAAATATTTTGAGTTTCAGATAGTGAGTGCATCGTAACTGGGTGTCCTATGTTTGTATTGGCTAAGTCTGGCCATCCTAGGTGGGGGATGTTGCTGTCACTTCTTCCCTTTGGAATTGTGCTCCCCTGATTTAGTGCATAAGTGTTCCTCAGTGGCATACAGGCTAACTTCTTTTTTTGGCAAATGTGGACACTGAGATCCAGAGGCCCAGAGCTGGTTAACAGCAGACGCTGGCTGATTCCTGATTCTCAGTTCTCTCTAATGCTTTTAAATGTGCAGAAATACACAGCCACCTTCCCATTACCCTCTTCTCCTGGAGGAGCAGGGACCTCTACCCCATTGACCACAAACCTTTGGTCATGCAGTTCTGGGCTGGGCCCTGGCCACCAGCCCAATACCTGGTCACCCCAGGAGCTGACTCGGATCTGAAACACTCAGGAGTCTGTCAAGTATCGTGCTGGACTGGAGTGGAAGGCCACAGGGCTGAGACTGGCCTTTGAGAGCCTCTGTCAAAATGACAGCCTTGTCAAAGTCTTCAGTTACTATGGTGATAGGGACCAGAGAAGCAGATAAAAGCATAGAAATGTTCGGATTAAAAAATAAAAGAATAAATGATAAAGGGGAAGGAAAGCGTAACCAGTGAGGAAAGATCCTGCCACGTCCTAGCATCTAGAGGGGCCGAAGGGCAGAATGGCAGAGAAAAGTGGAGTCCCACTGGGAGAGGCGAGTGGTATAACAAGACCTAATATCAGAATATTCTTTTTAAATGAGACTCTCAGACTGAGAAAGGGCTCCCGTGGGCCTCTTAGACTGACGATGAGCCCATTGCTGGAGTCATTGAAAGCCAGACTGAACAAAGCCACGGAAAGGGAACGGCAGGAAGCACTCCCTGGGTATCTTTTGGGATGGATTTGATCATCCAATAGGTCTCCTCTTCCTCTCAATGCCTGTGCATCACTGGCTTACTTGAAAACAGGATGGTTAAAACTCTAGGGGAACCAGAAGTTGAAAATTTAATTGAAAGTAATTTTCATACAAGTGAAACATAATCTAGAAATTCATTGTGTGTCTGATATTTTCTTTAAAAGCCGGGATAAAGTAAGCAACTAGCCTCAAAATCCTCGCCAGACCAAAGCTTTGTTTCACCCTTGATGAGCTGTTCCTATTTCTAACCTCTAGTTTCAAATTATTTTTATGTGACACTTGAATGATTATGTCCATTTGACTTCATTTTTCTAACTAAACAGTCTTTTCAGGAAATAGATCTCGTGGCTTCCTTCAAAGCTTTAAATAAACACCCAGAGTAGCTGTGCCCTGTAAAATCGCTTCCTCTGTGATGTTGCTGCGAGGCAGGAACATGGCTCTCCTGGTGCAGGACGCCAAGCCTGGTTGACCGTCCCAATTTTCCTGCTAAAATCTGAAAACCAAACGCAGCTGTTCTGGAGAAACTTCGAGTATTGGCACACACTAGATGACATGTTCATGTTTTCCTCCCATAGCAGTCGGCCTCACAGGAGATGAATTATATAAAAAGTCTGCCCATTAGCAGGCCTTGACTATTGTCACATTATTTCCCCACATCAGCCTAACATTCCTGGTGATAGATGCTTTTTAAAGACAACGTTGGTCTCAGCTCTGTTATCTTCGCTTCCTCTTGCTTGCCCTCCATACAGCGAATTACCAAATGCTGCTGATCCTACCCTTCCCCACCTCTTCCCTCCATCCCTACCTCTGCAGCCCCCTTGTCCCGGCCAAAGGCCTCCCCCTCCCCTGCTGTCTGGTGTGTGGCTACAGCCACATTCAGCTGCAGCACAGCCTTGAGCCTATCACTGTCCCTCTCAAAACGGCCAACAGCCCCTATGTCTATGAGGCGGTTCCCAAACATCAGTCTTCCAATACCGCTCCATCACCTCTGCTCTTCCCCCTCCATTTGTGCTCTTGTTTACTTCATAGTTATCTTTAAATGGACTCACTTTTTTTTTTTTTTTTACTTAAATGTATTCTAAAAGGAAACTTTATCTCTAAGTAAATGGAAAACCAGTATCATCTATCATAAATAGAAGCTAACAATAAATACAATGAAAACAGAAGCAATTCCTATCTTCTAGCCAGATAGGACTGCCTGAGGCTGTAAGCCCAGGCTTGCGCTCTCCTCTCCGCGTTTCCAAAGGGGCTGATTCATTCCGTCATCTTCTCTCTGCCCCTCCAGATCCATGTCCCTGCCTTCTCTTTGCTCCCTGCCCGAAGGAGGCCCGAAGGAGGCTGAGCCCTACGGGCTAATACTTTTCCTCCTGGTTTCCAGTGGGGCTCAGCTGATGGGAACCCAGCAGGGTATGGGAGGGAGAGAAGCTATGGATCCTAGGCTGTGTTCCCTGCCTCCCCACTTGCAGGGTCCCCAAAGCCTGATATTGTGCCCTGACCAAAGGCAACTGCTTGTTTTAAGGTGGCTTGTTCTACGTGGGTCTCCCCTTCTGGATTGTGGTAGACTCACTCTCCTCTTGTCCCCTTTAGCATAGAGATGGTGACAGCTGGCCTTTACTAGCCCTGGGTTACTGTGCTGGCCCCTGTGGTTCCCTATGCCCATTCTTGGGAGTCCCTAAGACAGTTGTCATGGACTGGATGCTCTAGATTAATCTGCCCCAATTGAGGCTTTCTCCTTGGCTTCACCAAAGATTGGAGGGGGATTGATAGATGCACTGTCCGCCAGTAGCACATGTTCCCATGTTACATGGAATCACCCCTGTGCTCCTAGTGTATGATTTAAGCTGGATGGGACTCCCGCTCACCCTTCCCATCCCGTCTCCTTCCACATACCTTTCGCTGCAGACCAGAGAGCTTCATCCTGTTCCTGCCCCATGATTCTCTGCCTTTAGCCTGTGTTTTAGCTTTTTCTTCTGCTTAGTGAGGACACCTCCTCAGTCTCCATGTTAACTTTGGTCCCAGTTCCAATGCTCCTTGTCCAGCAAGGCCTCACTGCTATACCCACCTCTCCTGTCAGTGCCAGGTGGCTCCCTGAATACTGATCCCACTTCCCCCAAACCCCGTGGGTCGCTGCCCCGTGGGTCGCTCCCCCATGGCTCCTGTTGAACACAGAAAGCTGAGCTTCCCTGGGTTCCTGGCTCAGCTGAGACTCCTATCAGGCCTTTCATCCGCATGGACCCACATTTGTTACCAGCTTGCCCTTCCTCCTCAGAGATGATCACATTCTAGCTTGTTTTATGACCATGCCTTCTCTCCTGTACTATGCGGAAGCCTCCTCTCAATCACTAATTTAAGAAATTGGTCATTAAAACCTACGACTTCTGCACATATGCTAGGCACTGGACATAATATGGTATGTAGAACAATGTGATCCCTGTCCCCAGGGAGTGTAAGGCCTGCAGAAACCCTTTGGGACTGAACCCTTCTTGGAAAGCTGTGAACTCTAGAGTCCCCATCAGTAACATATTTACACACAAACAACATGTAGTAGTCAGAGGTTTACCATTGGGATGAAACTTCCTTGTGTTCTGAAGCCACCCTTTCCTGGGAGATGACTGCCATTGTATATTCTCCTCAAAGGGTTGTTGGAAGGGGTCAAGATACTACACACAAAGGCATGTAATAGTGCCTGGCAGCAAAAGATGGGCTCAGTATACACGAGAGGTGGTGGGTGGAGGGGAGTGGTCACTAGCTAAAGTCTGGCCATTGTCTTTCTAGGAAAAGGCAAAATTCATATTTGGTTGAGACCATTTGGGTACTACTCATAGTGGAAAATCATCTCAGTGACAGGACTGTGATTACACACACGCTTGGAGGGAAACTCAGTGAACACATCAGAGCAGGAGCTGTGGGAGGAGCTGGAGGTGTTCACAGCGAACAAGAACTGCCACTGCCATGGGCAATGGGCACATCAACCTGGAAAATTCACACACACTTCATAATATTTTTTATCTGAAACTTTCTTGCTGTATATTTTAGAACTGAGCACAGGGTTATGTAGGTTGTCAACAAATATTTACCACATTGAGTCCAGTTGGGGTGCATAACTCTGTACCCATCAACACCCACAAATGGAGCTTATAATCTATATATTTTTTAAAATAGGCTATTATTCCTGCCCTAAGATTTTACAACTGACATGTTAGCATAAGGACTTATCTTTACTCTCTTTTTTTTAATGTTTTATTGATTTCAGAGAGAAGGGGGGAGAGAGAGAGAGAAAGAGAAACATCAATGATGAGAGTCATTGATCGGCTGCCTCTTGCACACACCCCATGGGGATGGAGCCCACAATCCGGGCATATATTCTGACCTGAAACCACGATCTCCTGGATCCTAGGTCCATGCTCATCCACTGAGCCACACTGGCCGGGCTCACCTTTTTTTTTCTTGATCAAAGGAATGCAACTTGTAACTCGGGGAAGGCTGTAGAAGTAATGCTACCTTCTCTATCCTGTTAAAGGCAGTGGAGGACAGGGAAGTGTTAGTTCGTGGGGTTGTCTTGAGTCTCTCATCTGGGTGAATAGATGTGCCTCAGTTCTGCGAGGGGAGAGGGTCAAGGAGCATCTCTGTCCCGGCTTCCAGAGCGAGCCGCCTCAGTGGAAACATGTGGGTATCTTTTGTGCTGACCCTCTGCAAGAATGAGAGGCTACATTTCCTCAAAGGGAATCACAGCTATCTCTTTGAATATCTACTTTGTGTGACCAGCAATGGGCAGATACAGTTTATATTTTATTAGCTCATTCTGACAAGAATCCTCTGAAGTAGTACAACTTTCCCACTTAGCATGCGATGAATGTGAGGCCCACTGAGATCAGGTGCCTTGTCTGGAGGACACCTAGATGGTGAGCGGCGAAGCACCCAGGTCTGCCCGACGCCCAGGCCTGCTCTCTTTCTACCGTCTCACTGCCTCTCAAGATGCTGTGTTCAGGTGTCTGGTGAGGCTGATCTGACATGGTGAATATCTCCCAGCTTCTACTCACTGCTTCTTCAGTATAATGATTGATTTTAAAGATAACCCAAGTCCACTGCTACATCCTGAAGAGTAGTCTCCAGACCACTCTTAAAGAGAGACATGATCACTGAGCAAGGTTTGCACGTCAGAGTAGAGGATGAGGCCCTGCATCTGCTCCCAGCCCTCTCCTGTATCCCAGCGGCGCCCACGTGCTCCCTGTCTGTGAACCACCTCTCCCCCCAGGCAGGGCCTCTCCCTGGTCCCAACAAGAAATATTTTTTGGATGAATGAATTCCGTCTGCACTGGTAATCCACAGGTAACACACATGATTTAAGTCTATTTACCAGAAATTTTCAGCAAATAGTTCTGTCCTTTTTGACACTTTGTCTCAGTTTGTATAATTTATTCATAGAGTTCTTCCTAGACGACTAATAAATTCCTATGGGACCTAGTCTGTGGAATCTACCACCATAAAGTATTCACAAGAAATGACTTTTAAAAGTCTTGTTCAGGGCTATGCTGATTATGAATTTCTGAATAGTTATGTCTGGGCTTCTCTTTGGATCAGAATATGCAGTGTGGGATATCCGTATCTCTGTGACAGGACACTTAGCAATTCTGAGTTAAAAGATGGTTGGGAGGTGGCAGGAGTGGGAAAGGTGTCCGAGATCTCTACTCCCTGACATGCAGATGCTTCACATACCCAGGAGGTAAATTCCTGGCGTGGATTTTAGCAAACACACGCCTGGCATTTGCACACTGTTTATGTGTCTAGATGGCGTGGTGATCTATGAACAGGGGCCCCCATCTGTCGCAGGCAGGAAGATCAGCTCTGTGTCTTTCTGCCGCCGTGACCCGAGGCATTTCATTTTTGTTTTTCTCCCCTGGTAAAGCTGAGGAGTGCCCACACACCAGCTGAGAAGTGTGTTTTTGTGAGCTTGCAGCTATCCTACCGGACAGTCTCCTTCCGCACACCGAGCACAGGGGATGCAGGCCAGGAGAACGGCCTCTGGAGAGCTTGCATCCCTCCAGTTTCTTTGACTTTCGCCAACTGACTTTGCAAGTGTTCTCCAAAGTCACTTACTACCTCTGTGGGTGTGAAGAACCCCGTGCGGTCCAAGGGTTTGTGCAATCACGTGAGACGGGATTGAAAGCTGGTCTGGCAAAGCGTGCAGTCCAAATTAGCTGTGTCGCCACGCCACATCCTGGCTTAAATGATGTTATTTATACCCAACTGTACCTGACAGCGCTTGAAGCCTCCTGTCGAGCATCAAAATCTTGCCACAGCTATGATTCTTAGCCCTGTCCTTTGTGTGATGACAAAGAGGATTGCTCTTATAGACCTCTGTGTTTGAGCCCAGAAGGAGTGCATTTCACACAGAAAATGCCCCTAATGCTGAAGTGGGGAAATTTCTGTGGTTCTGGATGCGCTACGTAAAGGCAGAGGGTTGTGGATTAAGAGGCGGCAAGGGGAGAGGCCTTGCCTTCCCATGCCTTTCAGTGCGCGCTCTGGAAAGACACCGTGGCGTGGACAGCTATAAACGGCATCACTGAGGCTCATTGCATTTCATCATAAAGTGGGAGGAAGAGCAGCACCCCGGTGAGGGGGCGCACGCCGGGCACTTGGCACAGCGCCGGTGGGTAATGCGCTCCCCAGAGCAGCCATCGCCACATGAAGTTGTAAACAAGGCTGTGCGACGTGTGCGCATTAGGAGCCTAGGCCTTGGACTCCATGGGTGCAAGTAAGTGTTAGGAGACAGGATCTGCTCAGGTGTGGACCATTCTCAGGCAGGCCAAGGTGCTGGGGCTCCCATCCAGAGAGCCCCTTCTCTGACAGCTCTCACCTAACGTCCTGGTACACGATCTCAGGTGATGCATTTTCCCGGGGCCCAGAAGGTTCCAGTGGCTTCTTTAACTAGAGAGTAAAACTACAGTACTTGCATTTTGATGCCTCAATCTGATGTCTGATGATCTTACTATTTGGTTTAAATATTTTGTGCTTTGTGTTAGTGTTTATCTGACGTGGGGTGGAGACAGACATAGAACCTTTGTATTTTAATGACTTAAATCTGGAGTAGTTTTAGAGTCACAGATAAAAATACCCGTTTCTTGTTTCTACTCTGCAAATGGAATCTTCCTTCCTAGTAGTGAATCCCATTGCTTTCTAAATTTTTCAGATGTCTCAGCCTCATCCCATATTGGAAGACTGTATGGTTCACTGGTGAGGGACCAGCAGCCATGCTTTGGGCGGAATAACTGCTTTAATGATTCTAAAATCTTCACCTCTAGTCCCCTAATGCTGAAAATGGTAAAAATTACTGCTGAGAGGCTGGGGCTGGGAGAGTAGCCAGAGCAGCTGGCCAAGTGCAAAATTACTTGGAAGGGTCAGTGCTTAGCTAAAAAATCATGCAAAGTTCTCATTTTATTCTATTCTGTGTCCATGCTTATTCAAAATTGATATTAAAAATGTTTAAATTATTGCCCCTCAACACACAAAATTTTAAAGTTAAGGGTGTGAGAAGGTCTATATTAAGTCCACAGTTTCAATGACCCACAGCTTGCAGCATTTACTGACTTCAGGATTATACGACATAAAAGATTTGAAACTGTAAATCTTAAATTCTTTTTTTTTAAAGAGAAATCTTAAATTCTTAATCATTTTTATTTCATGTTCAGACTAAACTGGGTCTATCTAAGAATAGGTGGGAAGGACTTTAAGTATGGTTTTTAGACAAATTCAGGAGCACACCCTTGAATTGGGTATATCATGCCCCATGACTGCTGTGACATCTTGGGGAGACCCCTATGTTAGGCTAAAACAAAACAATACGGCCTTAGTTATCACTCACTTCTTTAAAGACAGCCGCTGCCTCCACTCTCATTTAGGCTCTGACAGTGAAAAGTATTAAATGTTTCAAACAGTAAAATTTTGAATGACCTTTATGAGACAACTCCCCTTGGATTGGATAAGCAAGCAGGGAATCTTCACTGTGTTCCAGGTATGTTTCCAACTTCCTCCAATGTGCAGAATGAAACAGCCTTAATTCTGTCCAAGATAACTTTATTCGTTGAAAAAATATATATACATGAAATGAACAGGGACCCATATCTGTAGTAGGCAGGAAATTCAGGCCTGTAGAACACCCACACCCACACCCACACCCACCACCACCACCACCACCACCACCACCATATATTAGATACTAAAAGTACCAGTATACCAGTAAAATATTAAACTGTATAAGTGGGGCTGCTAATCTGATAGAGTTCATATTCTAGGGTAGAAAAAAGATGGTAGACAAGTAAAAACATGAATAAAATTATGTCAAAAACTGATGTGTGCAACAAAGAAAAATCCCAAGGATATAAGTAAGTTTGCCTGCCTTTGATTGGGAGGTCAGCGACAGCCTCTCTAAGGAGGCATAATTTACCAGAGGTGGGGAACATCTGACCTGATATGGCCCGCGAAATCATTTGATCTGGCCCTGCCAAGGCCTCACCAAAGAGAAGCAGTTCCAGCCATCACTTTAGGGGTGAGTTAATTAAATGTTTGACCAAATATAGCAGGCTAAGTTTTAAGTTGATAATTTTGTATGGCCCTCGAATGGTGTTATAAATATCCAAATGGCCCTTGGCAGAAAGAAGGCTCCCCACCCCTGCTTAATTTTAAACCATGATCTTGATAAGAAGTCATACATGCGACGTGGCTATCAGGGAAAACAGATTTTCAGGCAAAGG
Source organism: Miniopterus natalensis (assembly GCF_054644295.1). Taxonomy (NCBI): domain Eukaryota; kingdom Metazoa; phylum Chordata; class Mammalia; order Chiroptera; family Miniopteridae; genus Miniopterus; species Miniopterus natalensis. Next base: position 41,607,899 of record NC_142095.1, read on the forward strand.
GAAACACCGGTGCCAAGGTCCTGAAGTAGAGTCAGCTTGGGTTCTTTTGAGGAGCCCAAAGAAGTCCAGTATGGCTGGATCCTTGGTGAGACGATTCGGACACATACAGTGGGAGAGGTGGGCAGGGGCAGAGCATGTGGCTCTTGTTGCTATGGCAACATGGTGGGATTTAATTCTAACAGCAGTCAGAAGCCATTGAAGGACTCTGAGCGAGACAGAAACATGGTGTGAAGGGTTTGAGAAGGTCAGACTGACAGCTGTATAGAAACAGGCTTTCAGGGCCAGGAAGAAGTGCTTGTGCTTGTCCGGGTGTGAGCAGTGGTGGCTTGGACGAGGGTGGCTGCCCTGAGGAGGGAGAGGCGCCTGGGTGATGATGTGGAAGTGGAGCCTCTCAGATCACTGATGGGTTGGGATGGGAGGGATCTAGTAATCCCTGGAGGGATCTAGTAATCCCTGGAGCGGTGCTGCCCGAAGAGACGGAATGCAGGCCACATCCATAGCTGAGCTTTCTAATAGCCACGTCACAACGAAATTAATTCTGATAACATTTTAAACATGTTGGCTTAAATATATTTTAATATGTAATTAGTATAAAATTTATTACTGAGAATTTTACATTCTTTTTTTTTTTTCATATTAAGCCTTTAAAACTCAGTGTTGGTTTTATATTTATAGCCCTTCGCAGTTCATAGCAGCTCCATTTTCAAGGGCTCAGCCCCAGTGTGTCGGACCTGGCTGGCTTCAGATCTGAACAGCCTGGAACATAGCACGTGGCCCTGCCCCGGCCTTCATCCCTCAGGCGGCAGCTTTCTTCCTTTTAAGAAAGAAGGCTGTTCTGGCCTCAGAAAGCTGAATTGTAAAACACGTATTTTTCCTCTGTTGACATCTACATAAAAAGCTTCATGAATATTTATTTAGTCCATGAAACAATGGCCCGGATCCTGCCCTTACAGAAGGCATTTGGAAGACCAGGTCTTCGTGGGTCTCTTGTCTACCTTCTCTCAGCGTCTCTAGGTTTGCGGGTCTCCTGTTGCCACAGAGCCATAGTGGGCAACAAATATCAGTGACAAAAGGAACAGAAATGGACTTGACATAAATCGTGTGGTTTGGCAAACTGAAGGCAAGTGAATCCACGGAATTTTATAAACAAAGTTGGTATAAACCCACCAAATTCACAATGACACACAAGAGAGCACTTCATAGTCACACAATTTCATTTAACAAAAACATCCTGCTTCATTAATTTAATTTTAATTATGTTGCTCTTCAATTTTGTTAATTTTTAAGAGTGTTTTATAGTTACATCAGAGCTGTGATCATGATTATACTTTATATATCTAAGTATTTACAAAATAAGTAAGCTGGTATTGACTTTCCATGTGAAAATTTCTTTTTAAAAGGGGTCTTTAAGTTCACCAAGTCAACTAAACAGTATTCAAAGCAGTAAATAGCTTCTGGAAGCCAAGTGGGCAGGTGCCCATGAAACTACCTACCATTGTGTGACCCCATGTCTGTGAGCTGTGCCTTCACACTTATACTAAAATGCCAAAAGCATGTCTTGAGTAATTATCCAGAGAGCTCAGGGAGTCTTCAGTTCTCAATCAGGATACGTTGATATTTACTTTAGTATTATTTTGCCTTTGATGCCATGTTCAGTTTTGATTATTTAATGTCATATAAAAAAGAAAAGTCCTTTTAACTCATAACAATGCAAATCAAAGTACCGCATTGTGACTACCTCAAGGATTTTGGAAGTGTTCCTGGATATTTAACCACCCTTTCAAAAAAGTATTTCTATAGGAATGTATTTCTGAGTTCTAAATCATGGATTTTTAAAACTTATGATATTTTAAATGTAAAACTTCCAAAAGAATTTGCTAAAGCTCTAAAGTGTGTGTGTGGGGGGGGGGGGGGGGCGGCGACAGAGAGAGAGAGAGAGAGAGAGACTTTCTACCAACCATTAGAAGAGAATGTATGACAACGTAATGTCAGCACCAAAGACGTCCAACCCTGGTCTCCGTACCTCACCCTTTAGGTGCAAAAGACATTGGTGAACTTGCTAAAAATTCAAGCATTAGGGCTTGACTCTGCTGGAAATCTGCAGTTAACTCCCCCCCCAGAGAAGTAACAGGGCTACGCTTTGTGGGTGACAACTGCCAGTTGGGATCGGACCAGCCACCTGCTCTGGGTCAGAGTGCCTGGCCCTTCAGAATAACAGCAGCCATCATTGCTGAGTCCCTACTTGGAGGCAGATGCTTCCCTATATTAGCACATCAGATCCTTCCAAGCTCATTAACTGTTAGTGTTTTAAGCACGTTAGAGATGAGGAAACTCAGGTTCAGAAGAGGCAAGCCCCTTGTCCACTGTTGAACAACTAGTGATAGATGGAGCTGGGACATGAAGCCTGTCTGACGCCCAAGGCTGCTACTCCATCGGACTTCTTGTCGGGTAAGCACTCATGCCAGACCCTCAAATCCCTGCTGCCTCGACTGAGCTAACCTAAGCAGCGCCTTGGTTGCAGGTAATTTTGTTCCCAAACCTGCAAAGTGTGGCCAGTCACATGATGAAGTCCTGGCTTCATGGTCAGCTAAATTGGGTTCTCTTCCAGCCCTAATCTTCACCATCACTCCTGTATGGCCTCTGCCAGACTTGTGCTCAACTCCAAGGTCTCTGCCCTCTGCCTGTCTCTGCATGAGTGAGCTTGACAAATGTTTTCATTGGGGAAGGCAAGCTGCCTCCCTGTGCTTGCTTCATTTTGAGCTCAGTAGAGTGGCACTGTTGGGTTTAGCTATAGTCATCAACACTTTGAGTTGATGCTAGTCTAAGCAATCGTCCTGGACAGACTCGGATGGATTAAAATCACAGACCCAGAATCAGAGATGTCCCTGCTCCAGGATGAAAGGCAGCCCATGAGGGTTAGGACACTCTCCCCACAGTGGCAGGCTCTGTGGGCCTTATGAATGGATACATTGCTACTGCTTTTGAGATTACTCCTATTACAAGAGAAGTAGAAGAAACCCTAGCTAGGCATCAATCTGGTGCAGCTAGTAATCATCTTATCTCACCTGTTGGCCACTCACGTTGGAAAATGGGTACATAGGTCTCAGTGTGCCTACGGAGGTCCCCTGATGATTAGGGAGGGATCTGTAAATGAGACAAAAATCCAACTGTAGATCTAGCCATGAAGATCTAGGGGCTAATCCACAAAATACTCCTGGAAAACTTGAACAGTGACAGGGAGCAATCTTTGAGAGACCTCCGTATTGCCTGGAAGATTGGCTGTCTCAGCAATGCTTTTCTCTGCAGAGGAGCACTTCTCGTAGATGTACATGCTTATTTTTATATTCTCATAAATGGTTTGCCTTTGAAAGGCAAGTTAGAGTGGAAAGTCAGCACGAACTACAGAGGCATGGAGGGAGGAAACTGATGTGGGAACAGTAGCTTGGAACCCACGGAAGCAACGGGAAGGAAGGGATGGATACGGTGGCAGCACAGATGGGCCCGCATGGGGGTTTGTCTTGCGTTACCGTCTCCCAGCTCTCTAAAAATCCTTGTTCTCAGCTTGCCACTTTCTCTGCTCAACCTTAGGGAGAGTTTCTCCTTTGCTGGTCCAATTTATAAGATTCTGTGCTGCCGAACTTAGGGACTGTGTGTGTGTGAGATATATACATATATGCGTGCATCTATGATAGAGATACTTATGCATGTGTACATATATGTGTAAGAATGATATGTCTATACATATATACATATACATATATACATGTATGTTTCTGTGTAGATATACGTCTGTCTCTTTTTCTCAGGATCACGTGGCCTAGAGATTACAGAGAACTTCTGGGGAGAGCTTGAGAGTAAGGAAGTTGAGAGGTTCTGGAGTGGTTGTGGAGTTTATGAGCTGAAGATATAAGACAGAGGATTCAAGTATCATTCTGGGTCGTCAGTGAGGGTTCCATTAATGGTCTTTGAGAGCAGCAAGACTGGGACTTTTCAGGCGCTTGGGCTCATGGGCCTGTGTCTCTTTGATGTGACAGAACCAAGACTGAATCACACGGGGCCCACACTGTGTTGGACTTACACAAAGGTGGGTTCCCCCCCCCCCCCCGCCCCAACACACATCCCCTTTGTTGGCAAACATGATTAGTAGGGAGGACATTGAGGAAAGGGGAAAAATCTTTTGAGAACCAAAACAAGCTGAAGTTCATTTTTCAGAAGACAAGTTTCTTCATTGGCATTCCCAAGGAGGCCGTCAGATGGAGAAACTGTCAGAGGGACGGAGGCAGGAAAATGGACTGACTTGTCCATTCAGCCGTCTGCTCATAGAGATTCATGGGAATGCTTTCTTCCAGCCAGCACCTCCTTGTCAAAAAACGGAGCAAAAGAGAAATGAGCTGTGAGACTAAGCATATGTGTTGCTCATGAGAGTGAGACTTGTAGATCAGGAAAGATTTTGGATGGGTTGTCCTTTTAGTTCTGCCTCTGATATGAATATATTCCATAAAAAGAGGAATGTGCTGTGTGTATGTGTGCATGTATGCATTCATGTGCACGCACATCATTTACTGAACGCCCTACTCCTGGTTCTCTGCCTCCTAGGATGGTACTGATTTCTGTCCAGTAGCAGAGCTAAGACCTGGCCATAAACCTCCAGCTGAGAGCTTTGCTGAATCCCTAAGCTGGATTTTATGGATCATCAGAAATCATTTATAAAAGAACTTGATAGTAGATTACAAATTGTGGCACTTTCTTATTTATGGTAGACTATTTCAATTCAGAAGAAAATTACTATTGGCCAATTCTACCTTTAGAAGTCCCTCAAAAAAAAATTTAGACATAAGTTTCATACCTATGTATGTGGAAGTTTGCTTTTTGAGGACACAATACAGGGGTGGGCAAAAGTAGGGTTTCTGGTTGTAATACAAATAAATAACACAATAATAAATAATACAAGAATAAACTATGTTTTATATGCTCACAACTGTAAACCTACTTTTGCCCACCCAGTATAAATATTTAGCAAACTGGGAAATAAAAATAGTGAAACAGTTCCTTTGTGTGTCAGAAAAAGGAAAAAACAACACCAACCCAGTATGGATGTGTGCACATGTGCAATGGCAATTAAATTAACTGCTTTTGGAGAACTGCTTCTCTAAATATTTCAGGCAGGAGCAAGCTGTAACAGCAGGGAGAAGAAACTCAATTGAGGGGTGCATGGCACCGTCTAAAAAGGGGGAGAAATCACTCTGTCAAACAACAGAGCGTTGAAATTAAACAGGTATCAAAATTACACCCTCCCTGGAAGAGTGGCTTAGGCTGGGAAACTGACGACCGGGCGGGGGCTGCCTGTGTGATTTCAGCCTGTCACCCGGTAACTACAGTCGCAGTCAACATGCTCATAGCAGCAAAGGGGCCTGTCTGCTGCACTCTCAGAGGGAGCCCACTGCCGAGCCTCTGGGCTCTTAGGAAAGAATCAAGATCCCTCCCCAGCTCTCAGAACCCCCCTAGAATTCTGAGGGCAGCTACTCTTTAAGAGAAGTACAGTTCTTTATGTCTATTAGTACCGATGACAAAAATATTCTCTAGGAAGCATAGTATGAATGAAAGTACCCGTTACACAGTGATACAGGGAAGAAATTGCAGGCAAGTGGAGCACTGTAACAGTTGCCACAACTGGTGATGACACATCTGCATGGGGCACATAATGATAGCACAGATAGAGATGGAGAAGGTACATTGGTCACAGTCCATTGGTAAAACCAGCCACATGGCCCTAACCTGAGTGTCTGGGGGTGGGACTGGGTTGCAGAGAGATGTATGGACGTCTGGTAAGCATCCAACTCAAAGTCCAGCATCTCTTGATCATGCCCCACAAATAGTGTTTCAGGTCTAGATGTGGCTTCTCTTGGTTCAGAGACCTAGGAACTAAAAACAAATTGCCTGCCTTCCCCTACTCACCAGTATCCGTGGCAGACCACTTACTGGATTCCAGATAATTTCCTGTTATTTGGAAAGGGAAAGAATGGAGCCACCTAGCAGCCACTGGTCCCCAGGAATTTGATATCTCCCAGATGTTGGAAGGCGTCCTATGCTCCTGGGTGAATCCTCGGTTAGGTTCTCTGAAAGGAGTTCCTTTGTCCATTTTTTTCTCCGGTGGACCTTGACTGGGCCTTCTAAGGGATTCCCCTTTCTTTCTTTGTCATCTTTGGCCAAGGCTGAAGCAGGTGTGGGGTAACATTTCCTCCTTAAAAGCTGGACAGCTTGTGGGAGAGGCAGATCTGAGAGTCTCTGAAGGTCTCAGATGGAGGCTTTTTACTCCCAGCAGTTTCTTTTGGCAACGCGTCTCCCTTAAGAATTAAGTTGGCATTCGATGATTGATTCCAGTATGTTCCATAAGTCAGTAGCCACTCAGTTTTTTTTTGAAACACAGTTCTCAAATCTGGTTTGTGTGTGCCGCCTTGTTTTTTTCTTCACCCCAAATTAGTAACCAGAAACCTTGAGGCTTTGGGGAACAAACGGCAGGGAAGCCACATGTCACCTCCCCTGCCCTTTGTTTTTCCCAGAAAAGGGCCTAAGGTTGTTAATGTATAGCTTTCGATACATCAGGGAGACAAAGATGAATAGTTTAGTAGAAACAAGACAGAGTATATGAGGAGACATTTCACACACACAAAAATGCAATTGTCCAATAAATATAAGAAAAATATGCTCATCGCAAACTTAAAAAATTATGAGATATATTTTCTACCTGTTAGCTTTAAATATAGATTTAAATATATACATATTAATAAAATGTATATTCAAGGTGTACAATATGATTTGATAGAGTGAAATGATTACTGCAGCCAACCTAATATCATCTCATAGTTACCTTTTCATGTGTGATGACAACACCTGATGTCTGCTCTCAGGATATTTCTAGTATTCATTCATTTTATTAACCATTGTAATCATGCCTGTACATTATATCTCTAGACTTATTCATCCTGCCACACCCTCAATTTAGTCTTTGCTCCGAGTCATTTTATCAAATTGAGAGTTTTAATTAAGCATCTGGGATGCAAGGTCCTAAATGTTGATACCCTGCATACTTCCTCTATTTTGTTTATTTTTATAAACTGGCCAGTTCTTCCCCAGTTCATCTTTCTAGCAACATCTTGTTATATGCAGCCAGTGCAGCTCCACGTGGTAATTATCTGTTTTCATTATGGCAGGAGACTGCCAAGCCAGCAGAGGCACAGCACAGTGACAGTCACAGGCACTGCACACATGGGCCACCCTTTTTCTCCTCTGACATCCAGGTCCTTGTTGCCTGCTGCCCAACAGCTACACTAATGTGTGTATATTATGGTTTTTGTTATGACAGCACCTTGCTTCTGGATTCCAATTCTGTGTAAGGAAATTAATAGCAAAATTTCAGGAGTTTAACACAGTAAAGCCCAAAAGGCCCTGCTCCAGCTAATAGCCATGCCATCAGAAATGTGTGATCTCTAAGCTCTCCACAGCAAATGTCGCAGTCTAGAAGTGTCACAGGCCACTTTCACTATGCCTGTTAGCCAGAACCAGATACAGGGAACCAATCTAACTGCAGGAAGGCTGGGACTCAGTAGTGAAGCCTAAGGATAGTGACATGTCTCTGCCACATGCAGTCCACACACTTAAGCAGCCAACTGCTAAAATGTAGTTCCCTTATCAACCACTATATGGAAGTGCAGAGAGTGTCCAAATTCTTCCATTTTCCCAAATAACCCAGGACTATTCCCCCGAGTTTCCCCTCTCCCCCAATCTCCTACCTGGGTCACCATGGAGCTGGCTTTGTAAAGGAGAGTGGCCTAGGTTGGTGGCGGCAGGTGGGGGTCTTCCTAGAGGTTCTGCAACCCTCTCCAGTCCCATTTTTTGGAACTGAATCTGGTGTTTGGCTAGATGTCTCCCACTCCCCACCCCTGACACTCACCCTACGCTTTTTTATTTAGACAAACTCCTCAATTACTTCTTCTTCCTCCCCTTCCCCTTACATTCATTGCTTGCTTTTCAGGTCTGGAATGCTTGAATGAAAGGAGCTTTAGGTTTATTTTAAAATATTTTCTATGAATTTATTTATGTGGTTTATCACGTTTACTGATTTCCGGATATTGTACTAACCTTGCATCCCTGGAATAAATCCCACTTGATCAAGGTATGTGATCTTTTTAATGTAGTGCTGGATGCAGTATGATAATATTTTGTTAAGGATTTTAGCATCTATGTTCATCGGGGATATTGGCATATATATATATATATATTTTTTTTTTTGTAGTGCCTTTATCTAGCCTTGGAGTTAGGATACTGCTGGCCTTGTAAAATGAGCTTGAGAGTCTTCCCTTCTCTTAAATGTTTTGGAATAATTTGAGAAGGACAGGTGTTAGTTTTTTATAACTATGTTACTCTGTTCCTCCTCCGCTTCCTCTTCCAAGAGGACCCTTCAACATTTCTTAAGTACTGGTTTGGTGGTAGTGAACTCCTTTAGCTTTTCTTGTCTGGGAAGCTCTTTATTTCACTTTCAATTTTAAATGATAGCCTTCATGGGTAAAGCAGTCTTGGTTCTAGGTCCTTTCTTTTCATCACTTTGAATATTTCATGTCAACCCCTTCCTGCCTGAAATGTTTCTGTTGAGAAATCAGCTGACAGTCTTATGGGAGCTCCCTTGTATGTTACTGCCTTTGTCTTGCTGCTTTTAAGATTCTCTCTTTGTCTTTAACCTTTACTGTTTTAATTATTATGTGTCTTGGTGTGGGCCTCTTTGGATTCATCTTGTTTGGGACTCTGTGCTTCCTGGACTTTGTGTCTTTTTAGTCACAAATTTAGGGAAGTTTTCAGCATTATTTCTTCAAATAGATTCTCAATCCCCTGCTTGCTCTCTTTTTATGGCACCCCTATGATGTGATTGTTATTATGCTTCATATTGTCCTAAAGATCCCTTAATTGATCCTAATTTTTTAAAATCATTTTTTTCTTTTTGCTCCTCTGATTGTTTTTCTGCTACCTTGTCTTTCAAATCACTGATTCAGTCTTCTGACTCATCCAGCTTACTGTTTATTCCTTCTAGTGTATTCTTCGTTTCAGATATTGTAGTGTTCATTTCTGATTGGTTCTTTTTTATGGTTTTGATGTCCTTTTTTATGCTGTCTTATGAGCTTATTTCAGGACTTTCCACTCTACTCCATTGATTTCTATGGCTCTCATTATGCCAGAACCACACTCTTTTATTTATAGGAAGATTTGAAATTGGGAAGTGTGAGTCCTCCCACTTTTTCTTTTTCAAGATTGTGTAAATATAATTTCAGTGTCCCCATGACATACTACTGTATAGACGTACCTCAATTTATTTTCCTAGTATCTTGTGGTTGGAAAGTAGATTTCTTCATTCAGTTATCAAGCACTGATTGAAGGCCAGCACTAGCCAATGCTTAAAAAATATAGCTGTGGCCTATCAGAGGGGAGGGGGATTGGGAGACTAGATGATAGGAGGTGAAGGGAATAGCCAAAAAACATATGTACATACCACATAGACACAGACAACAGTGTGGTGATAGCCAGAGGGAGAGGGGGGTGGGGGCTAGGTGGAAATGGGCAAAGGGTTGGGAATGGGGATGGAAAGAGACTTTGCTTGGGATGATTGGCACACAATGCAGTGTGCAGATGATGATTTGTTGAGTTGTGTACTTGAACCTATATGGTTTTGTGAAACAATGATGCTGCAATAAATACAATAAAAAAATACAGCTGTTGGCCTGGCTGGTATGGTTCAGTGGTTGAGCATCCTCCCATACACCAAGAGGTAGCCAGTTCAATTCCTGGTCAGGGCACGTGACCAGGTTGTGGTCTCGATTCCCAGTAGGGGGTGTGCAGGAGGCAGCCAATAGATGTTTCTCTCTCTCCCTCTCCTTTCTCTCTAAAAATCAATAAAAACATATTTTAAAAACATTCAGCTGTGGGTTTGGCAACAATACTTTGCACTAAAATTGGAAATGAAGGATGCTTATATACAGAACTATTAATAAAATAGTATGCAGATAAAATATTAAAAATCAAAACTAAAAAATTGAGAGTACAGGTAGAAAACATATTTTCTCTGCCTAATAGTATGGGAAGTTACCCCCAAACTAACTTCTAATATACCTCATGTCCAGTTGGACACATTTTCTATATCTGGAATATCACATAATGAATCATTTTTCAGAAGCATCCTAGACTTCAGCCCTTCACTGAAATTTCTGTGGCCTTCCATACATATGGCCTGTCATCTCTCCAATAAAGATAGGGAAAATAAACTGTGGCATTCTATCTTAATGACTGCAGATTCTAGTATTCTAGTTTGTTTATACCTATGTGAGCTCTAGAGTTGTTGCTTTTTTTTTTTTTTTTAATTGAGAAGATGGTTTATCTTTATTGTGGTTGGAGGTTGGAATGGGATATTGGCATTCATTTCTTATTTTAAATTAGGAAAGATAATTTTTTTAGACTTCTAATGGTTAGATTGTATAATATATATAAAGCCCTTTGAATAGCATCTGGCACTTAAGTGCTTCATAAATGTTAGTTGTTTTCCCAGAAAATTCCCCAATTTCTATTCTACCACCCCCACCTGTGTTCCTTTACCAACGTGACATAGTGCAGCCAGGGCTAAAGAACAAGGATGTGTGATTAAGAACACTTTAGTCCTGACTCTAGAGGAGTCTTTAACCTCCTTGTTCTGTGCTCAAAGCTACCTGAGGGCTTTGGATGCTTTCTGACAATACACAAGTCTATTAATTTTAATATCCAGCTTTTTGGCCTAAATACAGTGTGACCAAAAACATTTAAAAATATATTCCACAGGTCATTCCTTATAGATATTCCAGTTGAAGGGTGGTAGAAAATGTACCAAAATATGCCACTTTAGCATAAGGATTATTTTGAACTGAAGGCAATCGAGAAGCAGCAGATACAAGAAAAGCTCTCTGCGCTCCCCCATAACTGGCTAAAAGCAGCATATACATGTGTGCAGGCGTATTTCCTCCCCTCTCTACCAAGAAGGACAGATGTGAATCCCTAGAGAGAACTTTAAAACTCTATCAGGCAGAGGTCATACCAGGGGAATCTACATAACAAACTGAAAATTAGCCTGTATCTACCATTAGCTTTCATATTTATTTGCCTTCCCACAATTTGTTCCTAGACACTCAAAGCCTTTTTCCTCTGTCTTGTCACATTTCTAAAAATCTATTGCCCTTTGGTTAAGATGGTGTATAAGCCCAAGTTCTAACCACCTCTTTGAGTTACTCATTTCTGGGTGCTCCCATATATACGAGTGAGTGGTGCACATGTTAATAAACTTCTGTTTTTCTCTCGTTAATCTGTCCTTTGTTAGTCTAATTTACAGGGCCCCAGTCAGAATTCAAACGGGTAGAGGAAAAAGATTTCTTTCCTTCCCTACACCATCATCTTCAGTAGCAGTACCAGGCTGTTCCAGATTCCAGTACCGTCAGTTCATGGTACTGTGGCTCTTAGTGGCTCCTGATTATGGTAAATTAGAAAAGATCAAATAGCCTCCACATGGGCAGGATTTGTTGAATTGGTACAGAGCATGTTACATGGAGACTTTTCTATTCGATCAGAAATAAGGAGACAAAAGTATCATCTCCCTCTCAGGGCACCTTCACCAAGAGCTATAACCCCCCCACTCCCATTCCACCAGGAGGTGTCGAGGTGGAGTGAGCTCCTGCATTTAAGCTGGGGGTGGGGTGGGGCAAGGGCAGCAAGAGGTAAGAGAAACAAGTGAGTTCTCCTGATCCATTTCTGGTGACTTCAGATTACTGGACATTCCAGCACACTGTTCTTCAAACTTGGTCCTACCATGACATATAGCTTTGTGCGATAATATCCTTACTCTATATAAAAAAAAAAAGTTAGTGTCAATTACTTTAGTAATATTTTAAGGGAACTTGGGGATAAGTCCCAAATTAAGCAGTCCTGAAAACAGAAGGATATGCTGTGACCCACTAAATTGATTCCTCGACCCTTGCAGCGAGAGGCAACCCCAGGGTGAAGAGGGCCGAGTGTCCAGAGGTGGCCAATAGAAGCTCCTTCTTCCCTGGGAGTATGTACAGTAGGCTCCAATCTCTCAAACATGCTTTGTGTGTATTTGTGTTTTGTTCTTGCCCAAGAAGAGCCTAATTTACCTGAACTGATGCAGGGTGTTGTAAGAGAAGTTTCCCTCAATGTTTTCCTCACTTCCCTACATTCCTTCTGCACCTTGTGTGTCCAGATCTTTATTCATTGAGTAAGGAGAAAAGAGTCCTCTCCTCAAAGATGGGATAAAGGTATCTATAATTTTTGTTAACATCTTGCGATAAATTTCATCTAGCTTACCCTCAGCTGAGAGAGACATTTTTTAGTCTCAGCAGAAGGCATTCATTGATTTTTTTTCCTGACCTCAGCAATCAATTCTCTAACATCAGCAGAGTGTTCTCCAATTCATTTCAATTCTGACACTGTCTAGAGTCAGCATCAGATCCCACCAGGTATGGGCTCAGTCCCACAAGACTGGCCCCACTTCAGATGCCAGTTGAAAGCACCAGGTTGTCACTGATAGTTTTGATCAACCAATTATGAATTAAGGGGTTCCTATATTCCCTTTCTCAGGTTTGATAATTGTCTACAATAACTCACAGAACTCAGGAAGGCACTTTACTTGCTATTACCCATTTATTATACAGGATACAAATTAGGAAGAGCCAAATAAAAGAGGTGTTGAAGGCAAGCTATGGGGGAAGGTCACCCTCCCAGTACCTTGATGTGCTCACTAACTCCCAAGTTCTCCTAACCCTGCCATTCAGGAGTTTTTCTAGAGGTTTTTATTACATAGGCACACTTGAGTGAATCCTTGGCAATTGGTGATTGAATTCAATCTCTAGCCCCCTCCCCTTCCCAGAGGTCAAGTGTGGGGCTAAAAGTTCCAACCCTCCAATCATGCCTGGTCTTTTGGTGACCAGCCCCCATCCTGAAGCTATCCAGGGACCCCCAACTACCACCCATCTCATCCGCATACAGAAGACATTTTTATCTCTCTCAAGATTCCAAGAGTTTTGGGAGCTCTGTGCCAGGAAACCAGGGACAAAGAATATTTTTTATTATAGCACATATTTATTGATTCCCCCCCCCCAGGAAGATTTGTGGGCATCTGAGCTAAAGTAAAGGGTTGCAGGAGAAGGGCCAACTTCGGTTATTGATTTCCTCCCTGCCCCTCACCTGGCTTGGTGTGCAGGGTGGAAGTGAAGTTGGAGCAGGGACCCGTCAGAATTGCTTGTGTTCATCTCATTGCCCTTGTCTCCTGATCAAAAGCAGAGTGTGTCTGGAAACCATCTAAGTGTGAAAAATCTCCCTACTGAAGTTGAAATTGAGAGTGGGTGAGAGAAAATCACGAGGGGTGAGAAAGCACTCGAAAGTTTTTAATAGTTGTCCAGTTTCAGCCTGCTCTAGGCCCCTTTCCTACACTCTTGAAAGATCATGAAAAGGTCACAGAACAACGTTTGACTGCACAAGGCACACAGCTGCGGTGGTCCTGTGTATGAAACTACAAAGAAAATAGTGTTTAAAAACATTTCTCTACGTTTTTTACATTTCCTCCCTTTTAGTGCTTATTTTCCTTGCACCTGCAATTGGTCTCTTCCTATCATGACCCTTTATCATGTTCTTTGTGATAAAGATGCTTCCCCATCTTAGTTCTCTCTGGTTGCCATGCAGTAACCCGGTGCTGCCTGGGAGTATATTCCTTTTTTTTATCTCTTTGCAAGTTTTTAACATTTGCCTTTTTGACTTACAAAACTCATACCATCTATCATAAATAAGACAGGAAAAACACTATAGGCCACATCCCTGCCCTGTGTTTCCCCCCCAAACACAGGCTTGTAATCATGATACACATTTTGATTTCTTAAGATTTTTTATTCTAGTAAATTAAATATTTTTCTTATAGGGCTGCTCTTAAAAAATAATAGACTATTTTAGTTTTAGGTTAACAGGGAAATTGAGGAGAAAGTACAGAGAGTTTTCATATATCCTGTCACAGCCTCTACCACCCCCAGATTCTCCAGTCATCACTCCTTGAATTAGTGTGCTGCATTTGTTATAATTGATGAGTAAATATGGATACATTATTATTAACCAAAGTCCACACTAGGATTCTTTCTTTGTATTGTACATGCTATGGGTTTCAAGAAATGAATGTCACATACCCCCCATTAGAGTGTACAGAATTGTTTCCCTGCCCTCAAAATCCTCTGTACCTACACATCTTACCCCCAAAAACAGAAACAAAAACATGCCACTAATCTTTTTAGATTGGCTTCTTTCATTTAGCAATATTCATTTAAGTTTTCTCCATGTCTTTTCCTGGTTTGGTAGCTGATTTCCTTGTATCTCTGAATAATAGTGCATTGATTGGACTAATATACCACAGATTGTTTGTTCGATAGAGCCTCTTTTAATTGCAAAAGCTTTGCATTCCTGGCTCACTTTAACACAACCAAGAAATTCATTATTCTCGATTATAATTGCAACATCTTTATCTTGATGTTTATGGAAAAGTTCTGATTTTTCATAATTCATAATTCTACAAGAAATAAATGAGAACCATAAATGTATCACCAAACATCATCTTCATTTCCTATCTGGTCTGACTTGAGGAAATTTTTGATGAACATCCACAATATACTAGACATCCTAGAGAATCTCTGAATTCTTAGCTGAGATCCTTATTTGGAAAGCATCATATAGGTAGAGGACATTCTACATGGTTTTCCTTTGGCAGATTGTCATCTTTCTAATTAGGAAAAAATGGCAAATTATAAAATAGCACTATTGATTTTTATGTTTATGTCAGATATCTATCTACCTATCTATATGTATATAAATGTGCATGCATTTTATGCCTTCTTCCAGTCTTTGTTTACTTGGTGTATTGGTCATTTGAGCTGCTATAATAAAATACTACAGACAGGGTAGTTTATAAATAACCGAAATTTATTTCTCATAGTTCTGGAGGCTAGATGTCCAAGATCAGGATGCCCGCGTGGTCAGGCGAAGGCTTTCTTCTGGGTTGCAGACTTCTCACTGTGAATCCTCACGTGGTGAAAGGGGTCAGGGAGCTCTGTGGGATCTCTTATATGAGTACTAATCCTATACATCAGGGATCCACCCACAAGATCTAATCATTTCCCATAAGCCCTAACTATTAAAACCATCACCTTTGGGGGTTAAGATTTCAACATGTGAACTTGTCAAGTGACACAAACCTTCAGCCCATAGCATTTGGCATGTAGTCCCCCACGTGAACTTGGCTGATACCTTTCCCCTCCTCACCCTTCAGTGAAGCTCATTGGCAGGTGAGAAGGTGGAGACATCCTGGTGGTTTCAACGGGCAGCTTTGTCCCTGGGTAACCAGGTAGCACTGACCCAGCGAGTTCTGAATTAACATGAGAAGCACTGTGGGAGGAACACAGTGTCAATTCTCAAAGGGCCTTTACTGTGTTTTCCATCTCACCCTCCTGAATCTAGTACTGCACTTTTCCTCGATGAAAACTCATCTTATTAGACTAGAATGGAGTTTTTGGCATGATGGATATAAAAATCAATCTTGTTTAGGTAGGGGTCTGATTTATTTACCCAAGGTGGTAAGTTAGGAATCAGAAATCTCAATTTAGTCTCAATTCAGTGACTAGTCTCAATTCTATTGAGGACCTAATAGAAGCTGGAAACTATTCTAGATGGGTTAAGAGATGGTAAGATAAGTCAGAAATGAATGTCAGCCTCCAAGAGTTTACAGGTTTAGGAGGACTGACTTGTTGGGTAAACGTAGAAAGAAATCTCAATTATGAGAAAGGAACAATTAGGGTAAAGGAGTTGGGGGGGAGGTGAAGACTTTCAGGGGGAATATCCTATAGCACAAGCACTGCAGAGAGAGAGCTTGATCTTCCTAAAGAAAGGTATTTGAACCTTTGGGTAGTGAACTATAAAGGCAAGAAGAAGGTCCCCATCTGTTCCCATCTTGTCAGTGTACCTGCATATTAAATGCCGACTCTCCACATCCTACTGAACCCCACCCCACCCCTCACCCCATGCCATGAGAATTTTCTCTGGCCTCTAATTTCCTTTCTTTTCCTTCCTTCTCTTTGTCTCTCTTATAAAATTGGCCACTAAGATCTCAAGAGTCAGCATGTGTTGACTATATTGAATATCCATTTATGTTGCCTGTTTCTACTTTTTGAAGGTATATGAAGGGGCTTGTATAGCTCACAATACTGAATGAAAGTAGTTTTATGTATGTGCAGAGGTGTTATCCTAAGCTCTTTGGGGCAGGAGTGTGTCTATCCGATTCCCCAGGTGTCTAGAATAGTGCATGGGACATAGTCAGTGTCTCTAACGTGTGTTGGAAAAAAGGCTTCAGGCCAGAAAGCCTGGAGTTTATGCTATTTATTACTTCTGTGACAACGGCCAGTCATTTTAAAAAATGTCTCCTCATTTAAACATGAGATTAATCATATTTCAATTTTTAGTTTAAAAAACCAGAGGAAATAAAGGATAAGAAAACATTTAAAACTATAAAATGTTTTAAGTATTCATATGTTGCCATTTGTTTGCATGACAGTCAAGAGTTCTCACAGGAATCAAATTCTTCAGGCCTGACGAAGTCCCGGTCCAGCCTTTTCAGCTAACTGGTTTCAGTAAATAGTGGAGGTTTCTCATGCTCCATAAAGTCCACATTTCAGGGCCATCTCAGTTCAACGAGCTCATGATGTGTCTCTTGTGAATCTTTCACTTGTGCAAATATTTCCAAATCGGCTCCCTTTCTCCTCCCCTCATTACTGTGTACCTTTTAAAAAACATTAATTTTTTTTTTTCCAATTACAGTTTATAGTCAATATTATTTTGTATTACTTTCAGGTGTACAGCATAGTGGTTATACAATCATATACTTTACAAAGTGATCAGCCCAATAAGTCTACCCATCCGGCACCACATACAGTTATTACAATATTATTGACATATCCCCTATGCTGTACTTGACATCCCTGTCACTATTTTGGAACTACCCATCTGTATTTCTCAATCCCTTCAGCTTTTTCACCCAGTCCCCCAACCCCCTCCCCTCTGGCAACCATCTATGAGTCTGTTTCTCTTTTGTTTGTACCTTAATACATGTCTGGGAGAGGTTAACTCTTAGCCTTTTTAACTTGGCGCAGAGAGCAAGGTCCTAAAGATTTATTTGTAAGATGCATCATTTATGCAGCGCAAAGCTCAGTGCTGCATAAAGAATACCTGGACACTTTTCAAATTTCATCCCATTAGCAGGCCTGTCCCCACGTACATTGCTAGGACCTTATAAGAAGTGCATCTAAATGGCACTCTCCTTGTATGGGGCCACGTGGGTGATGCAGCAGGTCAAGAAAACGCACGCTGCTGAGCCAGTTTCACCGAACTGCCAGGAGAGCTGGGCCCAGCATGTCCTCCGGAGGTGCATGTACAGATTATAAAATGCTCCTGAACACAGGATGCTGAGAGAAGAGTAAGGAAAAGATGACCTATCACAGTATAACTTCCTGGCCCTTAGAAGACTTTTTTCAAGGAGCAAAGAGGAGGTTGGGAGCTCTCGGACACTCCCTGCCTCAAGGACACACATGCCTGGGCATGTGCATACACGCCAACTTACATGCTCCCACCCACACTCAGCAGGCCTGGAAGGGTCACCCAGAAATAGTGTAGGAGCCGGGGTGACTGCACTGTTAGCTCCCCCACTTACTCTGCCCTGAGTGGTTCCACCGTCTTTCTCCAGGTGCTTTGGGCTGTGAAAGGTGACCCTTCTTTAAACCAAAGCACAGTCTTCATGTTGCGGTAGAAATACCCTAAGGTGTAGGGTTCCTTGTCCGCTCTGTCGATGACACAGCAACAGACTGCGCCTTCCCCAAGTCAGCCTGTGTCTTTTCTCTTGGTGAAAACGATCCCCAGGCTGTGCTCTGGTGGCGGGGCGGCTCACCAGACACAGCCAAGGTGAAGCAGGATTCCTCTACCCCCAAACCAATTAGGAACAACTTGGCTCAGCCGAAACTCCCGGGTGGTATTTGATAATTTCTGCTTTACGGCCTAAGCCCAGCAGGTACATTTCGTAAGGAAGATAAGGCACCTGCAAGGGAGCAGGGGTGGGAACAGTGTAAAACTACCATATCAAATACAGGATCCTTGTTAAATCCCAACTTCAGATCAATTACCTCAGATGAATAATTTGTTGATAGGACTGTGTTCCAAATGTGCCCAGTTAAATGTGAACGTCAGATAAGCAAGGAATGCTTTTTTAGTGTAAGTACATTCCGAACATGCCCAGTTAAACTGGAATTTCTAATGATGATTTTTTGGCGTAAGTATGTCCCATGCAATATTTGTCCGAGTGGACTGAGTGAGGTGGCGAGAGGGGAGGCCCGTGACTGGCAGCCCTTCAGTGCCAGATGGAATTTGGGAAGGATTTCCAATGGAATCAGAAGAAAGTGAGGGAAAGCGTTGGCATGAAGAAATACCACCAGCAGAAAGGAAGCAGTTATCAGTCACACAGATGAAGTAGTGGAAATTGGGTTAAAGAGGAAAAGTAATTATTGTACTCCATAAATGTTTTTAATCTTTAAATTTTGAAGCATTTTTTTCTTACGGTACGTTCACCGTAAGTGCTTTAATTTACTTCAAGTAAATCCCACTGTTTACTCTAGAACTTCTTTCTTGGAAGACTGTCCAGTAAGAAACATATTCCCTCCCAGGTTCATTTACTTTGCCTTTGCCATACTTCCTAAAGTCTCTTCTATCTGTGTATTTCACATATTAAAAAGTGCTACCATTTTGGCCCTCTAACCAGGACCAAGCAAGCATTTAATCCATCAATGTGGCTCTCTCGCTGTCTTCCCCCATGGGAATCTGGGCATTTGGAGGAGAAATTCAGAGCAATGTCTCTTCTCCTTGCCCACTCCAGATCCAACTTCCCCCTAAGTTAGGCCTTTCTTCTCAGAAGTAGTTCATGGCCAGCTTCTGCTTCGTTACCACATGTGAGCCTCCCCGGGCAGCAGGCTCAGCTGAGTGTTTGTCCTCAGGTTAGAGCGTGAAATGTCTCCGTTTAATGGCATGTGAGCAGAGATGGCACCTGGGAAGCGACCTAGTGCTCGCCCGACTGAGCATCAGTAGGAAAGAATCAATCTAGCATACAAAAGCAGGACAGATAAATTGCTAAACACTGTAGTACAATGATGGCATACATCTCTGAAATGAGAATCGTGAAAATCAATAAGAATTGAAATTGAAACAGGAAGAATTGTAGCTGTCAAAATGCAGGATGTCCGCAGGATGTTTGAGCTGAGGCCCACACTGGCTTCTCTGGCACCAGAATTGCCTGTTAAGAAAAGTTGTCTCTTGGGTGATATTTGTCATGTCTCTTTGATAAACATTGCATCCTGGGGACTGGGTTCTTCTCCCTAATGTTAGGAGGCGTTCCCTCGGCAAGGGAGGAAGGGGAGGGCATCTGGGGAGGGGTGAGAAGCCAAGGTTCGGGGGCTAATGAGGGAATGGGGTCTAGATGTACTGAGGCACATTTAAAACTCGTCTAATGATTTTTTAAAAAAGTCTTGTCTGGAACACTTGCTGGGAGTACAAATAGCAACAGGGCACAGTGATGACAGAATTTGTCACAAAAACCCCAGGGACCAGAGACCTGTCCTGTGTGTCTAAGTCGCAAGATGAAATTCAATATATGTGGCTTTACATTTTTAATATCTCCTTTTATTACAGATCTTTATTTAATTTTTATTTTTTCAAAATTTTACCAATTTATATTAACACAGTTCCTACAGCTCCACATTCTTGCCAACTCTTGGTAGTGGCAGCTATTGTGTTGGTTTGTTTTTGTTTAGACATTCTTTTGGTTGAGTAGTAGTGGTGTGGCATTGTGGCTTTAACTTGTTTCCTTATGTCTGATGAGATTAAGACCCTTCAGTTGTGTAGCAAGCACCATTTAGATATCTTCTTCTGTGAAGAGTCATGTCTTCTGCCCATTTTAAATATTGGAGCCTTTTATTTCTTATTGATTTATAGTTCTTTATATCTTCCAAATACATTATCAGTTATATTGATTGCAAATATCATATCCTAAGTTGTTAATACATTAATTTTAAATGTAGTCCAGTTAATTTTTATGGATAATGCTTTTTGGGTCCTGTTTGGATCTTTATTTCTCTACTCAGTTTTTTAAAGATTATGTTAAAGGATATATCTTTGTGCATCAGCCACCTCGAGATGTAACTAAATATCCTAACTGCTCAAAAGAACAAGTTTGCTTTTGCAAGGTAAATCAACTAGCATAATTCACAGACTAATGCCATCAATTTCTTCATACTGTGCCTTGAACGCTTATATATTATCATTGGCTTGAAGGGGGGCAGGAGCCCACCCACATATTCTTTTCATTGGCTCCATGTCGATCTTTCTCATCCAAGGTTTCGTGGATGATGTTCTCCAGAGCAGCACTTCTCAAGCCGTAATGTGCCTACAGATCACTAGGGGATCCAGGTTAAATGCAGCTTCTGATTCAGTAGGTCTGAGGTGGGACCCGAGACCCTGCATTTCTTCCAGGTATATCAGTGCAGCTGATTTGAGAATCAAGGTGTTCTAGCACAGGGCAGATTTTGCTACCAACAGATAAGGAACATTATCTACTGGCTCTACTGGCACTACATCAGTAAGATTTTTAACAGATTAAATCCCCCCCGCCCAATGTCACTGAACTAATGACACAGACCAATATTCTTAAATTTTTTTCAAATGCAAAGTACGCTTTAAGCTGGCAATTGCTAATTTCATTTAAAAATACCTGGGGAGTTTGGATGTGTGGATCAACTTGTCTTATTTATAACTAATGGGGGGTTTTGAGGCTGAATCCTGTAAGGCTGACACCAGCCAGCTGGCCAACATAGATTAGTATCTTATTTGAAAGAACTTTTTAGTATAGAATTTGGAAATAAAAGCTTAATTTGAAATATGCTTACCTCTTTCTCCTCTGTCTTCTTTCTCACCCTGACACTTTCCAGCTTCCCACTCAGCTTCTCCAAGTCTGTTATTAAGAGACCAACAACAGTGGCACTTAGTATTCTAGTATCTTGAGCAACACAGGGTTTAGAAATACTACCTAAATATTATACTACATTTTAGGCTTTCCTGCTTTTAAAAAAGATGGTTTACAGAGAAGAAACCTGGGAAACTGCATGTACTGTTGATATGATGTAACGAGAAAGGCACACTTAGCCCGTAGCCTTTCTTCCCCCAAACGCAAGACCTCACAGTAATCACAGGAAAACCATCATTCAAACCTGAACTGAGGGACATTCTACAAAATACCTGGCCAACGCCCCTCAATACATGAAGGTTATTCCAGAGACTGAGAAGCTGTCACAGAGCAGGGAAACTAAGGACTAGACATGGTGTGGCTCCCTGGGCGGACTCTTGGAACAGAAGGGACGTAAATGGAAAAACTGGTGAACTCAGAATCCAGACTAGGTTTTAGTTAACAGTAATGTATCAGTGTTGGCTGCCTCCTTTTGACCAGGGTCGAATGGAAACATTAGAGAAAACTCCAGTGATCTGCAGTGTTTCTGTAAATCCAAATTTATCCCCAAATAGAAGGTTTATTAAAAATGGTACTGAAGCAGGGGGTGGGATGCGGGAAACATTTGAGGAACTATTGAAACATTCTTTTTGAGACTATAGTTCATGGACATTTTTTTTCCTTATAAAGTGTGTGTGTGTGTGTGTGTGTGTGTGTGTGCACGTGCGCGTGCGAGGGGTTAGGAGTGTGTACTTTGCTAGTGACATACTGAGAAAATAAACAAATGCAAAAATCAAAGCCTACCGCTGGCTCAAAAAGAAAGCAAAAAAACCCCTCAGTGTCTTCAAAGGAAAGTTCTTGGCCATGAAGGTAAACCCAGAGGCTAATCTGACATTTACCAAATTGCTTTGAAAGAAAGAGAAATCTAGAGGAAATGTTGAAAAAGCTGCCCAGTGGCTAATCCCAAAATGGATCCCTATGGAAGAACCTGGAGAGATCCATTGGGCAGCAGCCGTGCATTTCCCGGTGGTCACTGACCCTGGCGCGGCCCCTGCCCCCACGTGTGCCCCAGAGAAGCTCCCCTGCAGGAATGAAGTGGAAACATCTCGATCAATACAAGACACTCTATTTTCCATTTGCTATTGTTTTTAAGGGCTTATCCTGTAACAGCACAGGGCGGATTCAATTCAATGTCAATTCACCTTCTGGATGGGAAGGGGACTCCAGATACTGACTTTCAGGGCCTGATAAAGTTTGTGACAAGGCTCAGCTTGCTGACATTCTGACCAAATGCAACCTCAGCTGTGGAGGAACCAGCAAAGCAGATGCTCAGCATCACTGCAAGATACTGAAACCCCTTTCCCCTTTCTCCTTTCTCCCTTTCCCCTTTTCCCCCTTTCCCCTTTCCACGCAGAAGCAAAATCAGCAACAGACCTGAGCTGAGCTCCTCCTGGCTGCTCTACCAGCCTGTCAGGAACTTCTCAGGGTTCTCAGGTAGTTGCAAAGAATTCCTTTAGTTTGGATTTTCTTTTTTACATATTAAACAGGATTGAAATGAATAGTCTTCCAGCTGCACATACCGTTCTTCTACTTCCATATCCAGAGGTGACTTAAATGTGCTGTTTAAAGCCACGTTTGACCTTTAAATTGACCGCATGTTTTTTTAATATTGGTTTTAAGTGTGTGATGGTGATGGCAATGTGCTAGACTCAGAATACTTTTTTCATACTTTTTCCACCTCCTGCTCCTGCCCCAACTGAAAAATAATGGGCTTAATCAGGGATGTGGCTTTGTGTATGTTTAATATCGGTAGCAGATTATTTTCAAAGGTGGCTGTGACGTTCCTGCCGTTCATGTTGCATAAACCCCTCTGCAATGTGACTTTGCAACTCTTATCAAGAGAAGGAATTTTTTTTCACCTCGGATCTGGTTTGTGACTTGCTTTAGCTACCAGAGTATTAGGCAATGTGACAGGAGAGACTTGAGAATGTGCTTATTGGGGCTTTTGCTTTCTGTTCTGCTGGGAACCCTCTGCCCTCAAGGAACAAGCCAGGGTATCCTACTGGAGAGGGAGAGGCTACAGGGACAGGGTCCCTGGCTGTCCCAGCCATCCAAGCTAAGGCTCCAGTCATGGGACTGCGGTCCTCCTAGGCCACCTGGCCCCAGCCAACCCAACTCAGGCCAGAAGAACTGCTGAACTAACCCACAGAACTATGGGCAATGACAAATGTTGTTTTAAGCTACTATGTTTTGAGGTGGTGTGTTCCATAGCAGAAGCTAACTCATGCAGTAAATATTCTTTGTTAGAATTGTTTACGCTAACATATTTTTTCTCATTTTACTTAAGTCTTTAATATTTAAATCCTAATTCATGTTGAGGTCCAGATCAAGTATCTTGTCTTCAGAGAATCTGCCTCCTCTGTGAGGCAATTCATTGTTCTTGTCTTGATACCTCCATGCCTCTCTGTTGTATTTTACCTGTGACATAAGTGTCATACTTCATTATACCTTTCTCGTTCATGTCTGCGTTTCCCTCTTTCGCTAAGCTCTAAATGGTAAGGTCTGCACATCTTTCGCTGTAGCTCAGCCTTCAGCATCGTAGACACTGAAATATTTCTTCAGATGAACAAAATGTAGGAAAGTTCTAGGAAAATGTTTTTCTTTCTTTTTTTCTTTTTTTAAAAAATTAACAGCTTCATCTTTGCTCTTGGTTCTTTGAGGGAGCCCAGTACACGGGGTGGGGCAAAAGTAGGTTTATAGTTGTTCGTATGGAAAATAATATAATTAATAAATAATAATACAAGAATAAACTGTGTTTCACATACTCACAACTGTAAACCTACTTTCGCCCCACCAATGTCCTCTTGAGTTTTGATCAACCTGAGAAATAAGACACGGGAGATGGCAAGTCAGACTATACTACCTACTTTATTCCTAAAAGCTAAGTTAGGGGACCTGTTTTATCTATAGGCCAGCAGGCTTCCTAATTCTGGATTCCAGAATGAAGCGAATGGACCCATCCAGATGTAGGCTGTGCTGTGCTAGATTGTGTTTGAGTGGAATCTTGAAGGACACCCTGCCAGTCCCTCCCCTGTTGTAGAGTTGACCCCACTGTATCCATGTCCCCATTGTACATTTGTCATATGTCTTTTTTGGTGTTCACAGCTCTTCCTGAAAGTCTAATAAATTATAGATCTATCTCTCCCCCAACCCCTAGATTGGAATCCCCTCGGGCCAAGGCTTGGCATCTTAGTTATTTCTATATCCCTTGTGCCTATATCCCTATATCCCTAGTGGAATTCTAGGCACAGAGTTAGTACCTCATGGGTATTTGTTGAAAGATCAAGCTCTGTAATTCTGTGATTCCAGAAATAGTTTGACATCACCTTTCTCCCATAATTGGTATTGAAATCATCGCAATTATTACATGGCAGCAGCTTTATGACACAAAATATTCAGACAGAAGGGGAATCAAAGCTGCATGTGACACATCTTGTCTGGTATATGATGCTGATTTTAACAGGCACATGCTCACTCAAGAAGCACAGTTGCAACTCACTGCAGTAATACGGGGCAATTATCCCCAGCACTTGCTGTGCGTGTGCTAACTTCACCACCCCTCGTGTGGCAGTGTTTTTTAAAGGCTTAAAGATAATGTGAACATGACATGTCTGGAAAGTTAATAGGGTTTTAGCTGACATTTCTTCTTCATATTTTCCAAAGGCTTCACAGGCAAAACGCCTTTGAAGATGTTTCTGTAAGGAACATAGCTCCTCAGATTCTAGTGGGGTGTGTGGTGCTTATTGAACATGTGCACCCCTGGTCTTGAGAGTCTTCTGATTCAGGAATTCTGGGTCATGTTGAACAACCACCCAGGTGACCCTGACGCCGGGAGCCTATTGGCCGTCTTGTGAATATGGGCTCTTTCAGTTGAAAGGAACAGAGGCCTGATCAAGTTGCAAGGCCATCTTCCCTTTGCCGTGTGTGGCTGGACACCTCTCCTCAGGCAGCTGGGGCTGATGGTGGGAGGGAAGGCTCCCGGGGGAGAGGCTGGAGGCTGAGGGGCCCTGGTGAAGTTTCCGTCACTGACACTGAATCTTCTCACCATTTTAACCTCAGGATCTGTAGCAAAGTAGGGGGCGAATTTGTCTTAACAAAAGCCCTTTACTTTATGGAGTGTCAGTTAACCACAGGAAGGCAGTTTGAGACACTGCTGTGGAACATGAGGTTTTGATAATATAAAAACTCAGACAGAGGGGGAAGTTCTAAGATGTTTATATATTGAGAAACTCTTAGATCCCAAGGGCTGGCAAATGGAGAGAAGATGCTCGGGGAAAATCTGCTATTCAGTTGAGTCAAACTTTGTGCTCACTCTGTCTTGGGCTCCTGAGAATTAGCTGCATACCCCCATCTTAGCCAGCTGGGGTTTTCCATGTTGTTTTTTTTTTGGGGGGGGGGGCACATGATTTTATTTTTTACTTGTCAGTGGGAGTATGATCTACTGGATGGAGATTTACCTTTATTACCTCATTCTGCATGTTAAAAGTACAAAACAAAGCAAAACAAACTCATTCCAGAATTGACTTTGTTGGCAAAATAAGTATTTTAAGTGTTTTCTGTGTGTGCACACGCGCGTGTTTGCATGTGTTTGCAAAATTATGGAGTCAAAAACCATATTCTTTTCCTAAACTTGTAAGCTGTCCCCAGGTGAGAAAGATTTCATTTTGGACAATGCAACGAAACTTAATTATCCACGTTTTGTGTCTGAATGCTTGACAGCGATGCCTTGGAAATATTTTGATATGCAACCTCTCTTCCTTCCCTTTGGCTGTCAGACAGCACGCCAGCTGTCAGATGGAGGGAAGCAGGAGACGTGGGCATTGCCATCACCCCTTCCCCACGGAGCCCTGTAAACAGCATGACAGGGTAAACCGGCCTCCGCCCAGAGCAGCAGGTGGCACTCGGCGCCTGCAGAGCTGGGGTGTAAACGAATTTCAGTGTCTTCGCGATACCAAACAATAAGATTGCAGAGAATGAAGCCTTTGTTATGAGAGAGCCCGATATTTGAAGCAAATAACAGTAATGATGAGACTTTTCATTATCGCGCGGCTTTCCCCCTTGAAAGAGGTTTCAGAGAAGAAGGTGCCTGTTCACAAAACAGCCAGTGTCCCCCCCTTTTCTCGGGAGAGCCTCTCTGGACCCCCTCTTCTCAGAGAGTGAAGGTGATACTGATCTGGGCCAGGTGGTAGGTGGAGGCAAGTAAGTCCATCCTGGAAATGTTACTCTAAAAAATATTTTGCTCTACTTACCAGGAAAAGCCATAGTGGCCTTCCGATGGAGCATTCTGTGTGGTCACCCTGTTTCTCAGCTCGCTTATTCCCTGTCGTTCCCTTGCCATTTTGAATTTGTCACTACCTCCAGAGTCCACCCGAGGTTCTCCCCTCTCTTCTCCGAGCCCTGAGTGCTCCACACCAGGGGCTTGCTCTCCCCTGACCCCCATGGCAGGTACAGAAGCACAGGATGTCACACAGCTCAGCATTTGTACTGTCCGTTAGCTGTCTTATTCCTCATGTTTTTAACCGGATTTTGAACTAGTTGCGAATACAGAAGGTGACTAGGCCTCCAGTGTACTCTTATGGCATCCAGCGCGTTTCTAGATTCATAATGGACCTCTTGCCTTAAGCACAGCCAACCTAACCTGGGAGCATCAAGTCAGGATCAGAAGAGGGAGCCCCAGGAAAACCCAGGCACTTGAAGATAAAAGTGTTGGCCCCTCTGACCTTGTGCTGTCTTCTCTTACCTTCTGCCCGCCCTGCCGGTCCCACGCTTACCCTGCAGGCTTGATCGCAGGTCCAGCTTCCCCAGCTGTGGCTTTGCAGCTGCCTCTGACTCCTGGTCCCTCTGGGTGACTGTTCTGCCTTAGCCAGCCTCCAAGATCAGGAATCGGACCACACACTGTCCACTTTAGTAAATATTTAATCTTACCTCACGTAATCAATCAAAATGAAGCCAAACTTTGTGTCAGGACCACAGCTGAGCATAACCTGACCGCCCTTCTACTTCTCCAGCCTTTGTCTTCTCCTTTCCTCTCCTCTCCCCTCCCCTCATTCCAGCCTTCTGCCCCCTGGGACTTTTGGGCCCTTGCACTGCTGTTCGATCACACCTGGCTCCTGCTCATGTTCAAGGTCCTGCTCAAATGGTAGGTCACCCTTCCAAAGTTGAACTCATCCAGTTATTCTCTCAACTTATTTTTGCTTCCTTTACAGCATACATCATGACCCATAATTATCTTATTCATTTATTTGCTAAAGTGTTTACCATTTGTCTCCTTTCATCAGGAGAAAATGTAAGCTCCATGACGACAGAGACCTTATCTATCATTTCTGTCGCTGAGAGGGCATTAAACATAGAAAATGCTTAATCCATGGGTGCATGGTTGCATGGATGTGGGAGGAGTGAGGTCATAGAATAATGAAGCTCCTTATTGATCTCTGTTCTCTACTGTCTTTCGCTCCAGGGACCATGCCCTCTCTATTGTATATATGGTTTGTCACCTAATTGAGAATGAAATTGAAATTGCTAATGTCAGAGATGCCAAGCTGTCTTAGTAAGCTGTGGCTGGATGTCCATGCCAGGCCTTGATTAATTACCTGCTTTTTCTCACATTTAAATAGAAAGTGACACCAATTCTAGTTGAGCATTTGTTAAATCTATGATGTGGATGAGACAGTGATACCATCTCTACTGACTGTGGAGTTGGTCCACCACCAGCTGGAGGAGCAGCTCCATTTTTCAGCTCTATTCCATCTTTAAAGGGGGTTCTGCTCTGTGGTTCTGGTTGACATATACGCGAACACAGTCAACCGGGAAGATTGGGTGATACTGATTTCCCCCATTTCACAGGCAAGCCAAGGCTCCGAGGCTTAGTCCCAGAGCTGCTATAAAGAAAAACATGAACTGAACATACATGCTGGCTGGGAAATTCAATTTGGTGTGCTTCCCTCTACATCACTGACTCTCTTGCTCCTCTGCGTCGTTTTCCCACTCTTCCTTTACTCACCATCATAGCCGACTGGATGAAATTGCCGTGACCAACAGAATCGGCCTCTGAGGCCACGTAATCCATGGGGCCCTTAATGATTTCCCTTCATAAATGTGTTCCTGGGACAGTGCCTGGAGGCCATCTGCTTTCTTACTACTCTAGGGTGGGGTCAGCAAACTTTTTTGTTGAGCCAGTTGGGAATCTTAGACTTTGCAGGCCCAGAGGCAAAACTGAGAATATTATATGGATACTTACATGACAAGAGATAAGATGAGTTTCTGCAGTTTTTTTCCAACAATTAAAAAATGTAAAATCCATTCTTAGCTCACAGACCATACAAAAAAAGCACGATTTGGCCTGTCAGCTATAATTTGATGATTTCTACTCCAGAGGAAAGCAGAAACATTAAGTCAGGACTCCTAAGTGCAACATTATGTGGAGTTCAATATAATATATTTAATGTAACATATGCAATAGATATGTATTTAATATTATATATACACACACATATACATTTCTCTCTCTCTCAGATTTCCTGGGGCACCAGTCTCCTAAGCTCATTGATGGTCCCTCCAGGCAGGAACTCATGGCTCCTTTGTCCTTAGGAGGCAGGGACAGCATAGAGTGTGCTCACTTCTGCACTTGTGTCCTGGCAACCTTTCCTGAGATTCTCTAACATCTGCGGAAAGTTGGAAGGGACTGTACCTTTCAGCTTGGCTACAGGAGATGCATTCTCTCCCTGGGACCATCTGGCCAGGTGGGGACACAAGCCTGGCCAAGATATTTGCTCTCTGGCTGTTCTCTCTTGTACCTTCTCTTCTTAAAGATCCCACAGAGGTATTTCTGCTCATTCAGTTTCCCAACTCCCCTCCCCCCCTTAATCAAACCTCACTAGAATCGATCCCCATTTTTTAGTGAACAGAAAGCTTGGTGTGAGAATCACTGCTGTACTAAGGCAACTGAGGTTAGGTTTATTCAGGGTTCTGTTTTGCTATGGGTATGGGAAAGGGGGCTCATTTTTAACAGAGTGGGTGTAGTGCTCATGATAGAGGTCTAGGAACTCCCTGTCTATTTAGAACTGGGTCATGCCTTAAGCCATCTTTGACTATAACACATTGGCTTTCTTCTATGGAAAGCTCTTCCCAGTGGTTTTCGATAGGACTTGAACTACCAGCCAGAGTTAGGGACAAGGCCACACATCAGGTCTCCCTTGGTCATTAAGTTTGTTCCCAAGTGCTCTGCTTCACTACCTCCTTCCCTGGACATGGACATGGACACGGACGGCTATGTTTCCTGTACCTTGCAATTAGATGAGGTATGTGACTTGTTTGGGATGAAAAATATGATAAAAAGTGCTCCTTTTTCCCCAGAGACAGGGAATATGGAAGCACAGTTGAGATGGACCTTCCCTCGGCAGGGCGCCCTGAGTAACTCTAATAAATGGAGCCCCAACAAGCCATACAGAGCATGTGAAGAGTGAGAAATAGACCTTTGTGGCTAGGAGTCACTGAGATCTAAGGTTTATTATTCCTGTAAGCATAGCCCAGCCCCTCCTGACTGCTGCGGCCTGGCTCATGCAGGTGCATGAGAGTTGAAAGAAATAACCCCATCAAGCTGCTTGTTAGGAAATTCTCCATTAATAGTGGCTTCCAGAAAGACTACTTCTGGAGACTGTTGTCCCATGTACCACACTTGTGGAGCTGGAACAGCTGAGTGTGGGTAGAAAAGCGAAGATCAAGCCTACATCAGAGAAAGGGAAAGCCGCACACTGGCCGGACAAACCCAGGTTCTGGGGTGAAGCCCCTGTCTTTTTCTCTGCAAACGTTTACTAGGTGCCTCTATACAAGGCACTGTCAACCTCAAACTGTGTCATCAGACGTTTCTGAAACCACAGCAGGTATTGTCTGCATTCTTGCTGGTTTTCTTCATGCTAAGCAGTCAGGCACTCCGGGCAGGCAGTTTACAAGGCTGTTCTCCAGAAGGGGAGGCGATGGGGGAGACCCCTGGGGCTGGCCCTGGAGAGGACAACTCTCCCCACTCTACTGTGTTCCTCGGGCAGCTTCGTCCCCTCCGTGGCTGCACTTGGCTAGGAGAGGCCCCCTGCTATTCGCATGACATGAGGTTTATTTTGACCTCCTTGAATTGAAAACGTATTGCTAGTTTACTGGGCCCTCTCGGCCAGCATGAGCAGGTAATGCAAAAATCAAAGCTGACAGCACATTCAAATCAAACCCCTGACCCAGATTGGATGTCTGGACATCTCCTGGAACAATTTAAATCCCAGATGACAAAGCCAGGGGGCACTGCATTTGCTGGAGGGTGTGTTGAAGGTAGAGCTTTCCAACTGCTGAGAACCAAGGGCTGCAGAATAGGTTTAGGCTGCAAGGGGGGAAGTTGAGCCACTGACCATCAGGAAACCTAGAGAAGCCATAACATATAAAGGTAGACTATTTTTTTCCACTCCATACCTGCAGCCACCATAGAATTTCCTGTCCTAAGCAACATCACTAGGGTTTCATTTTTTTTTTCTACTCTTACCACAAAATAGCCAGATTTCCTCAGTAAGTATTTTTTATGAATTCTCCATGAGACTGTAGCTTTGTTAGTTAAATAGGGAAATACCACACTCATGAACAGGCGGTTTCCTCGGCTCAGGACTTCATGAAACAACCCAAGATGGGGTTTCTTTTGCTTGTAGGGCTTCTGGAGCTGCATTTGGCCAGTGTGCATTAGATAAGAGACTTCTGAATTTTGAATCATAAATAGTTCTGTGTGTTTGGGGGACATAGAAACATGGCAAAGGAGGCAAATCAGAAGCTATTCTGAGGAAGAGGGAAGAATAAATGTTTGCATGTAGGCAGAACTTGGAGTATTTGCCCTTTTGGTCCAAAATCAATATTGATGCTTTAGAGATGGGAGCCAATGCTGGGTATCAGAAATGGAAGCTTCTTTTTGTTAATGTGAAGGGGCTAGAAAGCACCTACTGCCTTACTAAAATGAACCCATGATTGCGAGGCTCGGAGAACTGAGCGCACAGTGTTGAGCAATCTTTCTTCCGAGGTGGGGTTAGGGGAGTTCGGCTTCATGTGTGAAGCTTTGGGTGTCTGCCCACCAGTGCAGCTTAGCTCCTCCCGGGGGATCAGCACGGCTGTGGCCTCAGTTCTGTTGTGGACGTGGCTTTAAATTCTCTTGACTTCGAGTCCACCCTGGCTGTAAGAACCAGCTCGCATGGGCTCGGAGCAGCTCTGCACAGGTGCAGCTAGGCAGCAGGTTGCTTAGAGCGGGTCACACGCCTCCTGCGTTTGTTTGGGGGCTCCTCTGACACCACGGCGAGGGTGACTGTCGGAGCTGCCTGGCTCAGAAGGTCTGCAGGTCTCCTTAGAACAACCCTTGGCCAGCAGGGATTGAAAGCCAGGGGACAAATGCTGCTTTTCATCCTCCAGGTAGACACTTTTAAGGCATATTTCAGAAGGCTTCTCAGAAGGCCCTGGGGGATCAAGCCTCACAGCACCCACAGTGGGTCAACCTGCTGGCCTGTCACTATGTCGGCTCCCCCTTCTCTGTCTCATTCCCCAGGCCCTCTCTCTGCTCGAGGCATCCATTGGCCACAGAAATCACCTGCAGACAAAGCTTGTCTCAGGCTCCGGATTGTGGAAGCCCATCCCTAAGGCACATTCTGTTCATAGGCCTCGCCTGCCTTCTGCAGAAGCGTGTAATTTTAGACTAAATTCAGTCTTACTGCTATTGGGACATCATTAATGAATATGAAAGATCCACTCCCTTTTCCATTTCCAATATGGTCTGAGCACCGGGGGCCAGTGGAGTGAAATGATCCCATTAAAACAGTCAGTGACCTCTTTTTGCCTTTTGATGCAGAAGAGGTTCTTTTAATGTGTGTTTCCAGCCCGCTGTATTGCTGCTTTGTGAGCCTCTTTCTAAAGCCTTGACCTTCAGGAAGAAATTAAGGTATGGGGACATTTCATGGTCCTCGCCTTCATTCTCTGCATGGCTTTTGATCTTTTTAAAGTAGAAACAGTCTGGGGAGAGTGCTGATGAGGCCAGCCTCGTGGCCTTGATCCCCACGTTGGCCCATGAGCAGTGCGGGGCAGAAAACCATCCCGTAGCCTGAAATTGCATTCTGCATTCTGGTGGAACATGGGGCAAGTGTTCGCTCTTGGTCGCCCAGGGTAGCAGATGACAGCGTGCATTTCACCCTCCCTCCTGAGCAGAATACACCAGTGCCCGTGACCGTGGTTCAGAAGTGCGGCGTTGCGTGCGATGAGAGGAACATGTTTATGTAACGGGGCATTTTTAGCTGGCTGAGCAGGGCTCGGATGAGACTCATGTAGGCGATGCCCTGGGGTTGGAGTGTGAGGGCAGCAAGCCATCGGAACTGCTTGTCACAGGGGACAAGAGGCTCTGGGAGATGCTAGGGGCAAGTAGAGTAGCTTCAAGGCGCCAGAGCCCGGGAGTGCAGAGCTGGGGAGGGGCCGGGCTCTCCCCTCCGCAGGACGCCTCCGCTGCATTAGTGGGGCTGGGTTGGCACACTTGCCCAGCATGGGTGTTCATGTGTGCATGGAAGGGGGCTGGGGCAAGGTAACCAGTGGGAGTCGGCCAAGTTGCCGAATGATCTAAAACTGGCGCTTATGGTACATTCACTATGGCACCTTCTCCCTTGCCCCAAATGAGTTGACTCTGCGGCCACATTTCCAGAGGCAATAGGTCATCTGGCAACTCGGGAAGCTGCTGGTGTCCCTGAGTTTCAGGCAGCGCCCGGTGGCTCCCATGAGGGCTGCAGCTTGGCAGAGACTTTGCCAAGAGTACAGTTGGTTCTCCAGTGTGAAATATGTTTGAATTTAATTTTGTGGTTCAGGAATATCTTTTTTATAAAGAGGTAAAATTTACATAGCATAAAATTAACCATTTAAAAGTGTACGCACAGGAGCATTCAGTATATTCGCAGTGTTGTAGAAGCATCATCTCTAATAAGTTCTGAAACATTTTTATTACCCCCAAATAAGACCCCACAGGAATGCAGTAATGTGGTTTTAATGCCTTACTGCACTGGTAATTTCCTCTTAATGGGCAAAAAAATATTTTATTTTTTAATATGTTTTTATTGATCAGAGAGAGGACTGGAGAGGGCGAGAGACAGAAACATCAATGATGAGAGAGAATTATCGATTGGCTGCCTCCTGCACACCCCCCACTGGGGATCGAGCCTGCAGCCCGGGCATGTTCCCTGACCTGGAATCAAACCATGATCTCCAGGTTCCTGGGTTGCCGCTCAACCACTGAGCAACACTGGCCACGCCAAAAAATATTTCTAGGAAAAATATTTTACCTCTTTTTAATTTTCCTGTATTTTAAAATTACATCTTTCAAATTTATAGAGGCAATATATTTTCAATGCAGAAAAGTAAAAAAAAAATCATGAAAATCTAAAGGAAAACACATACACACCCAAATACAATACAAAGAAGACACAAAACCAGTTTGGACAAAGTTATATCAAAACGTTTTGCAAAATGTACATGCTCTCCTCTATCCCCATGTCGGGGACACAGTGACGAGTTATGTATGAGAATCCCAGGAAAGAATGTGGACAAGTGTGTTGTCATCCTTGCCCTGTGATTTTGCTAAGTCTCCTCTAGTGTGGTTGAGAATTCCTGGTTAAACAGCTGGGGTGATTTAGAATCAAGCAAGACTGGAAGTAAAAACCTGAGTTCTGTTACTATGTGAACTTGGACAAGACGGGTAAAATTTTTCTGAGCTTTGGTTTTCTCACCTGTAAGATGGGGTTATTGTGCAAAGCAATCACTTGCACATAGTGAGTGCTGAGTGCTGTAAATGATAGCTTTTAAGAAGGAGCGGGAACAAAAAGACAGAGATACAGATGTTTGGGGGCCAGCTCAGCCCAGCTCCCAGGAGAGTGCCTTTCTCTGGCATTCATCCTCACAGCAGGTTTAATCTAGGCTCCTGCCTCCACAAATGGAGTCAGACTCCCACACACTAAAACTAGAATGCCAAACATCTCCTGCTGGGCACTGTCAGCTACCGCCATAGACTGTTTCCCAATTTAATGCAGCATTAGTTCGAGCAGCAAGTGGTGCTATGGAGCTCCAGCCAAAGAGCTCCTGAGAAATAAGAGAAGCTGCCCTGAATATTGAGGGGAGGGTCCTGTGCTGGGCACATGGTTGGCTCAGTTGCACAAAGGACTTTGGAACAGGCGCCCTTCCAAGACTGTAAATAACACCAGTTGGGCAGGCAGACCCTGCTGCCTGGGGTAGGGCATCTACTCTTGCAGCTGAGAGGAAGCTCATGCACTGCTCCTGGGAGGCCTGCTCTATGAGGGACCTGAGGACTCCATTTCTTGCTATTCAGGTGTGGAGGGAAATCTGGAATCCCGTTAGTTTTGCCAGGTGACTTGTCCAGCCTCTCCAATTCAGCAAATTATTGAACATTTATTACTAAAGTTGTTGACTTCTGGAAATGAGAAAACATGATCCAAGCCATCATGGATGTCCCAGTCTAGAAAGGTCATCATTGGAGTGTCCTCTGGGTCTCTCATCTCTCAGGTAGTTCTGTCCATCAGAAAAGCGTTCCCGGGCCAGACAGGTTTGGGAAACACTATAGGATATAACTCGTGAAGAATCCTGGAATACATTAGCATTTAAACTAGCAAAGGTGTCCCAAGGTACAGAAAAAGAAAGGGAAAATAACCCTAACTTAATGTTTCCCATGCTTATTTAAACAGGAAATCCTTTTGCCACTTAATAGTCTCACCTCCTGGGGCAGGTGTGCCCTGCAGGCCTAGAAGGAATCTGTCAGAGGGTGACGGGAGTTTCCAACCCGAGATGCATGTACAACCCTATCCAAAATTACACTGCCTTTGCAGATGCAAATCTCTCTAGTGCCTTAGGAACCGCTGAGATCTGATTCCATTTCAAAACTTTCTAAAAGAGAGATTGCAAACTGCAGTGGTTCTGCAACCAGCGGGTTAAGTAAGCAGGAGAGGCTGGCTGGGTGGGAGTTTGTCTGCACCCACTGACAAACTGTTGGTGCACTGCTGACCTGGACACTTGCACCCCTCAGCTCCAGCTGGTCACTGCTGCGCGCTGGGAACGTTGGTCAGACCAGTGAGAGCTTTACGGTTCTTAGGAAAACACGGAAATCTGTATTTTTAAATATGAAATTTCACCACATTAATGTTACTTCACATTTACAAAACACTGTGCTGGTGAGGCAAAGACAAAACAAAACAATGACAACCACTTTGTAGGCCAGTCCAGCAGGCGAGCTGGCAGGCTGGGGGCAGCCGCTGGGAGGCAGGGTTGAGCTCTGTTCAGATTAGTAGGGACCCTCCCCGAAGGCTGGCAGTGCCAGGCCTGGACCTCTGCGCTGCGGACCTACTGGCCGTCTCCGCCTTCATCGCTCTTGGCTCAGCAGCAGAGCCGGCTCAGCTGATGGCTTCTTCCTCCCTGAGACTGTCTGCAGTTGGCTTCCAGGACTGCACAGGCTCTTGGTTAGCTTCCTACCCCCATCTCTGCTCTTCTTCTTTTCCCCAAGTTTGGGAATGTTGGAAGTCCCAGGGAGCAGCCCTTCACTTTGCTTTCACACCCTCTCGCTCACATGGCCTCATGGCATTAAATGCCACCTCTATGCCAAGAACATGCATATTTCTATTTCTAGCCCAATTCTCGCTCCTGAACTCCAGACTTGTATATCCAAACCTTAGGCCATCTCCAGTCTAGCAGACCTTGAACCTGGCAGATGAAAGCAGGAATCCTGATCTCGCCAACCCCAAGTCTTGTCCCCCCACAGCCTTCCCATCTTGATCAGGGTCTTGGCACTGGCTTCAGTGGACAGTGTGGCTAATTCCCTCACTTCCTTCAAGTCTCCACTTAAATCTTCCCTTCTCAAGAAGGCATAGCCTGACCATCCTGTTTTAGATTATGCACCCTGCCTTTGGTACCTCTGATTCCTCCTGCCTTATCTTCCTCCAAAGCATTTATCTTCTAACATACAGCATACTTTTATTTATTGTTTATTGTTCAGCATCAGCCTCACTGCACGAGAGAGTAAATTCCACAGGGTTTGAGGATACTTGTCTGTCTTGTTTATTGCTGTATCTTTAGATTCAATATTAGGCACATAGCAAATGCTCAATAAATATTTGTTGAATAAATACAGGGTTGGGCAAAAGTAGGTTCATAGTAGTTCACATGGAAAAGAATACAATAATTAATGAATCATAATACAAGAATGAACTCTGTGTTTTGCATACTTACAACTGTAAATCCACTTTTACCCCACCCTGTAAAAGCCAGTTGTCACTTGACAAACAATTCAAGAGAAAATGTGCTTGCTTATCATCAGAGTTGAAGTGTTAATTGTCCGCTAATTGCACTGAACCACAAACTTCTGGGTTTTTAAAAAAATGCCTTCAC
The DNA here is from genome assembly GCF_054644295.1 of Miniopterus natalensis. Lineage (NCBI taxonomy): Eukaryota > Metazoa > Chordata > Mammalia > Chiroptera > Miniopteridae > Miniopterus > Miniopterus natalensis. Next base: position 41,644,536 of record NC_142095.1, read on the forward strand.
AACAGTATGGTGATTGCCTGAGGGAAGCAGGGGTGGGGGGAAGTAGAGGAGGGTATGGAGGGTGTAAATGGGGATGGAAGGAGACTTGACCTGGGATGGTGAATACACAATACAATATCCAGGTGATGGCTTATAGAATTGTACACCTGAAGCCTATATAATTTCATTAACCACTGTCACCCCAATAAATTCAATATAAATAAAATTTAAAATGTCTTCCAAATGCATTTTGTAGATGGAAACACTCTTACAGTTGGGGCAGATTTTAAGAAGTAATATATATTAATAAGGATGTGTGTGTGTGTGTGTGTATATATAGTTTTTCTGATCAGAAGTTTCACATTTTGTTCATAGGCCAAATATTCTAACGGGCATCTCACTGTTTATGCATTCCGCCAGCTTTCTGCTAGAGTTCCACATTTAAAATTTTTAAAAGGTACTGCAGGCTTCTTCCTCAGTTGAATAGCTCATTTCCCAGTGTGTTGCTAATCTCCAGTTTTGCCCCAAAGATAGTATTTTAAAAACTTTCACACTGAGTTCCTTTGTGTATCAAAGACAAAGTTATTATCAAAATTATTGCTCATGTTCTTTGTCATGCAAAAAGCAGAAGTAATGTTTTTAATAATGCAAGCCATTAGAAAGTGGATGGGGTGAATTCATTGTGTCTGTGTCTAACCCGCTGGGGGAAAGAATTTCCTCTGCATGTAGGTGTAACCCTTGATGCCTGCGTGAGTCTTCCCTCCTGTTTTTTGATAATAGACTTGAGTGTGTGTTTCATTTAGAGACTCAGCCAAAGCTGCAGCCTTTCAAGTCCCTTCTCTCAAGACAGAAAGGTTTTCTAAAGGGACAGGTTTACTGTAAGGACAACTTCTTTTGGTAAAAGTCCTGGGATGACTTTTATTTTATCAGTACTGTATGACTGATATACTCCTTTGTTCAAAATGTGTAGGTTCATTGGACAGGGGATATTTTAGGAGTTAAGATTCCTTTCAGGATTGATGCCATACCTGGCTGGTGTGCCTCTGTGACCCATGAACCAGGAGGTCACTGGTTCAAATCTCGGTCGGGGCACATGCCCAGTTTGTGGGCTTGGTCCCTGGTTGATGTTTCTATTTCTCTATCCCTCTTCCTTCCCCTCTCTCTAAAATCAATAAAAACATTTTTTTAAAAAGGAATTGAAGCGATATTACCACTGGCAAGCCCAGAAATAATCTTGTGGTTCATGGATAGCAGAGGCCTGGCCCATGTGCCCCATGACCCTGTCTGATGCCCAGGCAGACATCACTGACATCAGGGAATCCTTACCCATGGAGTCTCACAATCTTTTCAAACATGGGGGTCCAGGCAACCCCCATTAATAATGCCAAGCTAGCACGTGAAATTATAGTAGTGGACCAAATAAAAGAAGTAGTAAGAGTATTTTTAAAAGATGGATAGCAATGTCAGATGAACCAATAGCCATGAAGTCTGGAGTCAAAGCCAAATTTCAGGTCCATCTGCTTGTGGCTGTTCTCACCAGCCTTTCTTAATCCCCAAATCCAGCTTCCTATCCAGGCTTTTGACCAATCAATGATGGGATGTCTTTTGGAACCGAAGACTTGGTTATAAGAACTTCATGTTGGCCTATGACCCCAGTGGACTTTGCACATCCTGGCTGCATACAACAAGCCTCTGTGTCCCCCTCTCCTTGAATGATCTGACATACAGATGTGACATAGTCTGAATTGCCTTTGGAAGAATGAGGTAGCCTGTAGCTTTAATTCCTTTTCCAAATAAGTCTTTGTTGTATTTAAAGAGAGTCTCAGCCTATGAAGTAGTTATATAATGGGGGGCGGGGAAAGAAGGCCTGGAAACAGAGCAGCTCCCTCGAGGCTGGAAGGCACTTTGTAACTTCCTCAAGCCCCAGACCTGCAGTGCTTCTCTGCCCGAAAAGAAACTGATGCCTATTTTGCCTTCTCATGTTCAGAGAAGAGACATGAAAGGACCCAAAGAACAGATTTGTCTGGATGTTAGTGTGGCCCGATTAGGTGGGAATCAGCCCTTCCCTCTCCGCACTGAGAGAAGCAGAGACCATCTGCAGAAATTATTTCAATTTGTGTGCCTTCCAGGGAAGCTGCTTTATTTGCGCTGCATTTATTGTAGCGCCGGGGAGCTCGGCAGTCATTCCAAAGTTTTGCTGTAATAGCACCCGAGTTGCTGGTGGCCATTAGATTAGCAAAAAGAAAAATGAACTTTCCTCCAGCTGAAAATTAACACCTCCGATTAATTAAAAAGCAAATGTAATCGAGACCCCTGGATTTTTCTCTGAAGATCCTTCCTGCAGGAACCTCAGGACTACAATGGGCCTTCTTAGCTTATGGGGAATTGCATGTTTTATCAGGATTACAGTGGTTTATAATGTAATCTGCCTATGTGACTAGAATGGAAGCCAGTGGGGTCTAAATTCTATCTTGCTCCATGCGGAGGGATTGTCACTGCCGTCTAGGAGGGGAGGAGAGGAGAGGGGAGGGGCGGGAGGTAAGTCCACGTGGCGACGCCTTCTGACCGCCTCCTGTTCACATCCTAGGGGATAAATGATAGAACTCACAAGCGACAAAGCCCTTAGTTCGTAAGAGATACTTAATAGATCGTGGTCAGCCTCAACTGGCATCTTCATGTAGGGCTGTGGCTAAGTGCTGAGGCTCTTAGTAATAATCATCGATCCTGCAAACAGGCAGAATTAGCCATTACTGACTGGTCTTTGGGACCAATACTAATATTCAAAGCCACTTGTTTTAATTATGCTTTTGCTGAATATTGTTCTGTTTAGATGGACCTACTTCGACAAAACATGTCAAAATCTAACAAATTATGTAATAGCTAATTTTCTCCTATACATTTTGCTTTTTCTTTCCTTTGAAGATATCTCTATGCTTTAGAACTGTTAAGTATTTCTTTTTTTTTTTTAATTCCACCAACTATAAATTTGGGTTTTTCTGGACTCTTTTGTTTGGTGTTTACAACTTTTCACTCTCTCGTTCCAGTCAGTTTTTCCTGCCTCAGCCCATGGACCACAAACTACCCTCGCTACCCTGACATTCTTGCTGTTTTTCAAACCATCATGGGTTTTTATATGCTCTGCTTTGGACCATCAGCATTCCCTTGTCCTTGAAAGCTTTTCCTTCCTTCTGAATCTGGAAAACTCTTCTCTTCTACTCAGGCCCATCTCGAATACCAGCTTTTCCTCTCTGAAGTTCTCCTCTGACATTCATTCACATCCCGGCTGCCTTCTCTGTTAGAGGAACTCTTCATTTCTCCTGATGTTCTGTCGCCTTTTAGTTTCGAGTATCTCAATAATAACATCACTAAGGTAGTTATTAATTTATGAGATAAAATCATTACTTAAAATTTCTAGAACATTACTGTGTGCCAGGCATGGAATGAAGAATGTACTTTCCTGATCTCATTTAAGTTTACACCAACTTAATGAGGTGAAAGACCATGACTTTCTGCATTCAGCCAATGAGGACACTGAGGCTCAGGTATTATTGGCGCAGACCCACAGCCACATGGGGTAGAGCGAGGGCTAGAACACGGGACAGTTTATCTCTAAAGTCCATATTGCAAAACACATGCTATCCTTCCCAGCTGTTGCCGGGACAAATTCCATTTTTTTATAATTTATGCTCATATCTGCCTCTCGTTTGTAAACTGTAAGTCCTCTGCGGTCCAGGACCATGGCTCATTTGTCATCCTGCTTCCCAGGCTAGCCGGCGGCCACCCAGAATGTGTTAGGAGGATTAGATTCGGGCCTGCATGGGCTGGCAAAGACAAGAGTTAGGACAGTGGCCCCTTACTTTCTGAAATATGACACAGTCCCACCAGTGACATGAGTTTGTGTGTCCCTCAGACAATGACTGATGAGCCTCGGTCTCCTTGAGCACATTAAGACACGATTGCATTCTGTTAGCTCGGCTCTCCTGCCTTCTAAATTAGAGTGGGGAGCCCGGTTTCTCTGCTCCAGTCACGTTTCGCTGCAGCAGATTCCATTCAGCCTCCTGACACCAATTTGTGTGATGTTGCAGCATTTAGCACGCAGGCAGGAAAATGGTATTCCAGCCTGTGCGCGCTCCAGGCACACAGCCTCTTGCAGGGTCAGCGCTGTGACTTCTCTCTCCCCAGGTCTAGTCTACTCTATTGAAATTCTTCTCCTGAAATCCAGTCACTACACTCTCCCATGATTCATCACAGTGAAACCGATTATCATAGTGTTGTCATTTAGCATTATTAATCTTTGGAGATTGATACTCTCTGGTGCTTCTGACTGACTCACATGATTTCAGCTATTAATCTTTATCTCAATCAAATTATTTACTGTTTTAACTTGGAAGGTCTTGCTGCTGCCTCTGGGGTTGAACCTTATCAGCTCTTGTGGCTTCCCAGGGAAAGCTCTTTAAAAAAAAAAAATCCCACAAATATTTTGGTTTGCAAACATTCTACTCCCACAGAATTCCTGGCAATGTTATTTTTGAGCCCTGTTCCAAACACTGTATTTTCTCCCTTTTTTCTGCTCTCCTCTTTCATGGGGCCAATTAAATGTGGTTCCTGAGAACGACCTTCAAAAACTCTTCAATCAGGTGTCTGTTTCCTAGGAGGCTGTAAGAATGCTCCTTACAGGGGTCTGACTACAAAGAGCTTAACTGCGTGAGGGTCCCAGGTGCTGCCATTTGACATTCATCACAACTACCCAGGTCATACCTGCTAAGGGCTACTTCTTTCTGCATCTGAAAGTGTTGGGGATACTAAGGCAGACCCATTCCTGGAAGACAAGACACTTACTTGTTAAGCAATTTGGGCTCTAAGACACGCCCATGACTTCGCCAAATCTGCCTTGGATGCAGAGCGTCTAGAACGCTTCGGCCCGACCTCCCCTCGCTCTGGCTCACTGGGGTCAGATGGAGCATAACCTGGTGGCTCTCTCTACTGTCCCAGCTTCCTTCCGAAAACCCCGACTAACACAACTCCCATTCCACCTCTGTCCACATAAACACCTAGCTACACATGGAGACTTTAAAGGAAAATGAAAGTAGGGGGATAAGACTGAAACCCAAATTAGAAACCAATATTCTCTCCAAGAAAAACTAAACCAGTAAAATGACTAATGGAATAAAATTGAAATAGCTAGTTTCTAAGATGGGTGGCATTGGTTATTTCAAGGACTTTCTACATTGAACACTGCCTAATTAACCTAATTAAGATTCAATATATTCATTAGGAGGTATTCATGTACTTCTCAAAGAATTGGAGGTCAAAGGTGGAGAAAGACATGACAGATAAAGCAGAATAGGGAGGGTGCAGTTATGTGCTCTGAATTATCCTACCGAGTATCATGTGTTTTTTATTCTGTATGTGGAAAGTGGGTGATTTTACTTTTAAATTGAGAGATGTAAACTTTCAGGCTTTTATGATAATAAAGGAGATGTAAAGAGATGGAGATAATATTTATTAAGAAGACTAAGTTTCAGGAGGCAGAAACGAATCCTATCTCATGATAATTTTAGATAATACATTTCTAGGAGAATTGACAGTTTCTTTTCCTTGTCGTCCCCCCCTCACATTTTTTGGGAAGGGGGTGAGAAATGATAGTTTCAGTAAATTAATTGGACTATATATGTGCATCAAGGCGTATGTTTTTGAAACTTTGAAACTAAAAATATTGTCACTGGGAAAAGTAAGTATTGGAAAATCAGACTAAAAGACTAATGGCACTCATGGTGATAACTTAGACCTATAGTTCTTGGCATTTACAAAGCACTTTTACACAATTGTCACACTTACCCTGCTCTGTGTGAGCCCATCTCCACTAACAGCTTGAGGGTAGAAAATGTAGCAAGTGTTCCCCATTTCACAGATGAGGAAACTGAGGCTTAGAGAAGTTATAACTCATTCATGGCCACACAGCTCATAGGTGGTACTTAAATTGCTTAGAATCCCATGGTAGTGACGGTTACTCTGCCCAGTGTTCCTGCTGTGACCTTCCCACGTCATGAAGTGTGACATCGCAGGTTGCACATTCTGATGACTCTTGGCTATGTGAGCTGGGGAAACTGTTGACTCTCTCAACCTCAGCCTCCTTCCCTTTTCTGGATCTCGTTGACCTACAGCATGTGAGAGTGGTAGGTGGCAGAATCACAGCAGAGAGAAATCGGAAGAGCAGACCATTTTATTGTTGTTATAAACCAATAACACATTGATTTCAAATATTTACCCCAAATTCCTTCCCAATGTGTCTTTTAAAGGGATACATAACATACCTAGTAAACATGAATTCAATCCAATAAATATTTATGGAGCAACTTATGATAAATATTGGGCTAAATATTGTAAATAATAGGGCCTCCCTGGAGCTGAGAGTCAAGTAAGATGTTTCTGGAACCATCTTCCTCAATCATTTAGGAGCTAATTCAAAATATAGAATCATGGGGCCCTTCAGAGTCAGACTGAATCAGAATCATTGGGGATGGGGAGTGGAGCCCAGAAACTCAGATTCTGAAAACATAGGTGATTCTGCTCTAACTCACAACCACATACAGGGCTGGGCAAAAACAGGTTTACAGTTGTGAGTATGGGAGACAAAGTTTATTTTTATATTATTGTTAATTGTTGTGTTACTTATTTGTATTACAATTGTAAACCTACCTTTGCCCACCCCTGTGGTTTAAAACTGCCATACTATCTAATCGATTTTCCCCATCTGAATGACTTGCATTGTTACCTAAACAGATTGATTTGGAAATATGTGGCCATGACCTAGGAGGGGGGAACTAACTCAGGGTGAAAGGAAAACGTCACAGCATAATGGTTCCTTACACACAGCTATGAGTTATGTTCTCCCCGCCCTGCTCACCTGTTGGGGACTCGCTCAGTGCAAGGTTGGTCTGACAGAGCCTTCACCTGGGAGGAAGGGAACTTGGGCCCCAGGCCCCAGGCAGCCCGTGATTCCCACCAGCTCTCTGCCTCTGTTCCCCATTCGTGCAGTTGGAACGATGAGCTGATGAGGGCGACAGGCCCTTCCAGTGAACACACAGAACCCAGCGGGGCCCTCAGCTCACTGGCTTGGTTGTACCGATGAGCAGCGTTTCCCATCTAGGAAGTGAAACATCTCAGAATGATCCCAGGGTGTTCAAAATGAGTAAAATTCAAGATGCTCACATGCTGGCCAGTTGAATATATAGAAAGGGAACTTAAGAAAGGGCATAATCCCAGTTGCCTTCCAGCAAGTGTGGAGTCCATGGAATTATTTATTGAAGCTTATTTATGGGGTTTCTGCTATATTTCAGGCACTGTGCTAGGCATCAGCATCGTTTGGGATGGACTCTATTAGCATAATTCTGCAGATGAACCCAAATCACCTGTGAGCTAGCACCTGGTGCTCCCTTCCCTTCCCTGCCTCCCCCCCTTCCCCCCTCCCCCCTCCTGCCCTCCCTCCCTGTCAAAGCAAGAAGAGGCGGTTGGCGATGCCCGCGGGGCCCTTCTCTGCGTGCTGCGCGCACCTTCGGCGTGGAGCTGCCCCCCGTCAGAGGAGCCCGTGACCCAAAGTGAAAGCTTTCGATCACGCGGCCTTTTAACGTTTCCTGCTGCCTTTAGAAAGGGGAGAGAATCGCATTCAGAGACACCACTTCTAATGGAGTCTTTGATGTTTTTGAAGGAAAAACCCCTGCACACGCTTGCTATGAAATGCTGTCTTGCGATCCCAGTTTGCTTTTTCCCGTCACAGACGGGTTCATAGTGGCTCTGTGATCCTGGGCCTGGAGCAGACGGACTGGAGGCTCCAAGGAGGCCGTGTGGGCAGCTGAAAATGTCCAGCGGTGGTTCCCTTCTGTGGTGGCTGGTGTCTCTCAGGCCCTCTGCAGCCCTGGATTTCTCAGGCTGGCATCTCGCTGCCGGGCAGCCGTCCTAAGTGTAACGGGGCTCACCTATGTATGACACAAGTGACCGTCAATTACAGTGGGCTTGGTTCTCTCTCCAGCCCCCCAGAGGCCCGGCCCCCACAGAGATGCTGGGAGCCATGGCCAGCTTTGCCTGTGTCCACGTGTCCACTCTCTCTTTCAAAGTTAGCATCTCACACCTCCATCGATACTGGTGGCAGGATTACTCTGGCTCTCTGAAAAAAGCTTAGCGAATGCAGGAAAGCACGCAAAACAGCATTCCTCCTTTCATCTCGCTATGGCACATATTTTATATGTATATATTTTTTTTATTTCTGAAACCGGGATGTTATTGCATGTGCTGTGCCTTTACGGCTGTTCCCGCAACACCACGTTCGGGCTCTTTCCCTGCCTTGGAGCCTGGACAGCGGGAGCTTCAGGACCCAGTCACCCTTAGTGCCAACCCCCATGGGACCTTCTCTAGGGTTCAGTGCTTGGGGCCCTGTCCCCTCTAACTCTCGTCTATGATTCTATCAGGACTAGACTTGCATTCAACTCTTTTTGCACATCTGTGATATTTCCCCCCGTAGGATAAAATCTTCAAAGTGAAATTGCTGGCTTAATCAGGCTATTTTAAAAGTTTTATGGGCTTACATCGTCCACCTCTGAGGACCCTCGGGTTAAATTCACAGGGCGCTGCAGGGAGCAGCGGGGCGGGTTACAATCTGGGTTCGTTCCATAGGTTAGAATGGGCACCTGATGGTTATAAGAAGTTTCATTGTTTTGATAACTGTGAGCTTTCAAGTGTTCTCCTGTTAGGTTGGCTGTTTTTTTGTGTTTCCTTTTATTATTATTATTTTATTTTGTGTTGATTAGTACTGTTTTATGCATTGTCCAGTGTAATTAAGGTATCTTTTTATTTTCTTGTAAACTCTTAATTAACACAGCAGACTGTTCATAGGCTTTTGTCTGACTTTCATATTTTAACAGTAAAGTTTTTATTTCATTTTTATGAGGGGGGTATTTCTAAAAATCTTTTTTACAGTCTCTTCCTTTGCAGTTTGATTACCTCACGCTGAGAGTGAGTGAGTGTGAACTACACGCTTCTTTAGCTTTTGTATGATTCATTTTTTTAACTTGTTTAACTCACCTGGTGTTTATTGTGATGTAGGTATTTAACATTTTGAGGGGGAAGCAATCTAAGTACCATTTATGAAATACCCACTCCACTGATTTAAATGCCCTCTTTTGTCTATATTGACTATGCACATATTTTACGATTTAAATCACTTTCTATTCTTTTCTGCCCTCCTACTCTTAGGTCAATGCAATCATTTTGATTACTGTAAAGTTTAAATTTGTTTTAATATCTAGCACTTTACATTCCCTGGAATTTTCTTTATAATTTGAAAATTACCTCTTAATTTCTACTTTTCTTTCTGCTTTTTAATGCGTGAGGTTTCCCCTTTGATTATGTAGATGAACTATGGTTGTAAATGCTCCTTTTGATACAGTTGTGATTAACCCAGTTAATAATTAACTGGGAAGGAATAAAGAGAAGGCTGAATATTGCAGTCATGCCCAGTGAGGTCCCAATGACATAGGAGAGGTGATTACCTGTCAGTGACACCTGGGAGCAGGCCATTGGCCAGAACAGGCGTGGTCCCTGCAAGGGTGAGAAATCTGAGACAGTAAGCTCCTGAACAAAGGAGTTCCCTCTTGCTTGCACTCTTGCTGCTGGTGCTTGATTCTTGGCTTTTGTGGGGGGGGGGGGGGTTCTCATGCTCTGCACTCGCCTCCATGGCCCACAGCCATGTGGACCCCACACACAATGGACTGTAATTAGCCTGATGCTGTGCTGGACTGAACTCCACCAGAGAATGGAAACTTTGGACACTGGCTTTGCTTTAAGCTCTGCTGAACCTCCAGCTGCATCTTTTTCAGGACTGGTTTAAGGGAAATGGGACTTTGCAAACCCCATGCAAAGATGTAATCCCGTGCAAATAAAGCTTCCCACCACATCTCCTCCTCCCCTGGGGGCCTTGTAGATTCTTATTCCAGTGGCACCCCAAGAACCCCACTCCCACCAGCAGTGGAGGAATTGCACCCGTGCAATTCTCCCATAACACTTGGATGTTTAAGTTTACCTTTCCAGCTAACTTGCTCTCAGATGTCACTTCCCTCGTTGCCTTTCACAGGCTTCAACATCAGGCCTCAAACCTCTTGAGTGCCAGTTAATACCGATGAACACGAGACACCGGTCATTGTGAGGAGCCATTGCTCTTGCCTCCCCCATGCCGACTGTCTTTCCTCCCTTCTCCTGCCCTCTAATCGGACCATTGTCTCTCAACCTATACAGCTAAATAGCCCCGCCTGGGAAGTTTTCCAAGCTAGAGCTGCTTGTGTTTCCTTTTTCATCCTACGGGGTTTGGAAAGTGCCTACATGTTCTCAGACTTTCTCTAAAGACCCGAGGGACGTCAGTGTGCGCGTGGTCTCTGTAATTCGTGGTGCAGCTCCCTTTGATCTCAGTGGAGAGAGACAAACACTTCTCCCAGCTTGCTGCTGACAGCAGCTCCTTGATCTATGCTAGCAACCACCATCTCCTGGGCCGTAATGATGGAGAGTGTATTTCTCTCCTGCTTTCCTCCACAAGTGGAATGAGAAGTTTTACATCAAAGTCCAACATAATACTGTGTAACACTGTTGGGGGCCTTTAATGAATTAAGAAGTTAGTACACATGTTTTGCAAGTAAGTTTTCCATCCCAGTGATTACTTCCACATTTGCCCTGTCACTTGCTCTTTCAGGTGACCCAGAGTGTCCATCATTGGTCTTTCCTAGATGTCACGTAGAAATCTTCTAAGAGGCAGTGAGGTATCACGGTTAAGAGGAAAAGTTGGTTAATGCTTTTCCGTATAAAGCAGAGAGTATACATTTTTTGCTTTATGAGCCATAGGCCCCTGTTGCAACTCCCAACTCTGTCTTCATCGTGAAAAGAGTCGAAGACAATCTGTAAATGAATGAACGTGGCTGTGTTCCCATAGAACTTTATTTATAAAAATAGATGGCAGGCCGCTTTTGGCCTGTGGGACATGGTTTCCTGGCCCTGGGTGAGAGTGCGGGTTCTGCAGCTGGGTTGCTTGGGAACGAGTATCTGTTCACCAGTGTCTAGGTATGTGCCTCTTAACCTCCTGGTGCCACGAAAACAGCTCATCCACGAAATGAGGATAATTGCAGAATCTACTTTAAAGGGTCATTTTGAGGACTGAAGGAATTAGTGTAGATCAGGGCTTTTAGGATCTATATGCCTGGAGCATAATACGCCCTCAACTAAGTGTGAAATGGGCTAAGGAGGCCAGGATGCTACACAGATCACTGATAAATTCATCACAGGAGAACATTTTCAGCTAGTTTTAAACATGTTATTAACACACCCTTTCCTTTCTCTTAATTTCTATTGTTTAGACCGTGGGTTGCCTGTATCCCTCCCCAGTGTAAAATCTTGAAGGAAACACCAGTGGAAAAGTGTAGCTGCTGCCGGCTCTGTTGTTTCATTTCCTGAAGGGAAAATTGCAGTGGCCCGGGCATCTCCCCAGGACACTTTGTAAGGCAGAAAACGAGGTTTGCTTTGTTATAGTTACAGAGCAGCTCATTGCTGTATCCCTGTTCACATGGGTTGCCGGTCGAGATCTATTTTACTCTCTGGTTTCCTGGCTAATTATTTCCAGCACGGCACTGATTGAGCTGTTAATAAAGTGTGGAGGTGCCTCGCCGGTGCATTCTGAGCCTTAAAACAGCCATCTCCTTCTGAAACTCACACTGCTGTGTCCTCTGGTCCCCCAATATTTTGGCGATCGCATTTCCAATTGTAAAATTAATCAAACTTCTCTCAGTGACAGAAATGTTAATTTAAAATTTTTGTCACAATTACTGGGAGTGTTATTGCAGCTTCTGACTGGTAATTAATTTCTCCCTCCCTTTCTCCATCACTGGGTTAGACTCCTTTGTAATAGTGATAAATGAAATAGCTGCCTGACCTTTTTTTTATTTAAAATAAATTACTTTACAAGAAAAAAATTACCCCTAGGTAATCAACACCTTCAGATAAACAGGGGAACATGGGACATTAGGTACTTTATTGTTTCTCTCTCTCTCTTTTTTTAATTTGTGTGTCTTTGGTGATTGAAGTGACAAATGGGGAAAAAGCAGAGTGAGTCTACTTTTATGTCGTGTTCTCCTGGGGAACTAATTTGGGTTGTGGTGTTGGTTTTTATGGGTCCTGGGGAGCACCAACAAAATCAGTGTGAGCGACTAAGGAGAGATTGTAAATTAGAAGACAAGCAACCCATGGGGGTGGGGAGGGGGGGAAAGATGTGTTGTTTACTTGAGCAATAACCGGGAAGCTGAGGGTCCTCTCTGGGAACCAGCCCCTAAGGCCCCAAGTCCTAGGCCCTGCCATAGTCCCCCAGAATCGAACAAGATCTTCCTGTGACTTGCATCCATGGTAGAATTTGGGAAACACTGGAGCCTGACTTAGAGATGGGGTGTCCATGGAGGTGGTTACGTGTGAGATTTATAAAGAAACAGCCAAGCTCCTATCGCCACTACTTGCGCAGAGAATGAGAGACCCAGGATGCACACTGGAAGGCCAGGACGTACATCATTCAAGGTCTAGGGATGAAGAGAGATGCCAACAGACAGGACCTGCTTTCCTCGCCCCCCTGCAAGGGGCCCAGATTTGGTGTGACCCTCAGAACTGTCTGTGCTTGAGAGACAGGCCCTCTCAGCTCTGCCAGAGCAGGAGGCCAACAAGCATCTGACCGCACGGATGGGATAGTGGCATCTACTAGACCCAACTGTAAAAATCCAATGCAGTTGGTATAAGTGTGTGAAAGCTTTGGGAGAGCGGGTGGGTTTGCTTGCTTGTTTGTTTAGTTAGAGTGTTTGTGGAAGAAGGAATCGGGATTTTCTGCTCTTTGAAATGGAATGATGAGGGGATGCTTTGGGGAGGCTACCCGCTGGGAACTCCAAATGCAGCTGGGACGGTGCAGAGGGCTCCGGAGGAGCTCACAGAGGCAGCTCACTTCCTTCCCCCTGGGCTGGTTTTATGATTTCCTTTAGAATCTGCCACTTTTCTCATTAACCCAGTTGGTGGCTCTGTATATTTAGCTTCCATTTTTGCCTCCAGGTCTTATCATAAGTAAAGCTTATGAATGGTGGTGAATTTTGGGGCCACATTTGTGGGAGCTGGGGCAGTTCAAGTGCGCCCTCCTTGTGTAGCTGTTACTTGTCCCTGTGTTTAGTACTCGAGGTAGTTAAAGAGGCTGGTTTTCAAACCCCCACCCTCAAGCAGAGGGCTATGTGGGTAAGGCTTGCACGCACGATGCTTTTCTGGGGAAAATAAGACTGGCTTGGGATCTTTGTGGTGAAATCCTCTGTCAAAATTAATTAAGGGAATCATGTAATTTAAATTTGTGCATCTAGATGGCCCCCACTGGCTCGTTTCTTAATATGGGATTAGTTTTGAAACAGTTGAAATACCAATGAAAAGACAAAATGCCTTTTTTTTGGATACAACTTAAATAAAGAAGCTAAAAAATGTTTTCATACAGTTATATCTTAATGGCAGCTGTGGTGAGGAGGAGACCATTCCCACTTCAGGCTTTGTCATGTTAGCTGTAAATTCTCAGATCAGGGCCCAGGGATGGGAGGCCCTACAGACAGACTGGTATTATTTTTATTATTATTATTTTTTAATTAAATATATCTTTACTGATTTCAGAGAGGAAAGGAGAGGTAGAGAGAGAGATAGAAACATCAATGATTAGAGAGCCATTGACTGAGCCCACAACCCGAGCATGTGCCCTGACCGGGAATCGAACCCCGATCATTTGGATCCTAGGTCGACACTCAACCGCTGAGCCACGCCCGGCTGGGCAGACTGGTATTATTTTTATTATTTTTATATTTTAGTCCTTACCTAAGGATATCTCCATTGGTTTTAGATAAAGCGGAAAGGGAGAGAGAGAGAAACATTGACGAGAGAGAAACATCCATCATTTGCCTCCCATGTGCACCCCAACCAGGAATTGAACCCACAACACTTGGGTGCACGGGACAACTCCAACCCACCAAGCCACACCAGCCAGGGCCAACCTAGTATTATTTTCTAGACCTGACCACATCACAAACTTATTACAGGTGGCAAGGTTGGTAGGCGATAACTGCCAGCCCCCAGGTTCAGTGGGAGGCACTCACCTTGAGACTGGGCTCCTCTGGCCCTTGGTAAACTAAGTTATCACTCCACACACATGCTGCTGAGTGAATATATTATTTCATTCACCAAATGGAGATTTAAAATGGCTTTATAACATGCCAAATTAGGTTAATTATCTTTAAAGAGTGTTTTGGAAAAATTCTAAATGTTCTAATAATAAGGCTGCAGGGGACCTGGTGTGAACTAGCCCTCTTGTCATTTATTTAAGAAATGACACAGTTTTTGCTCCTGTTTTCATGCTGCTTCCTGACCCGCAGGACACCCAGTGAGTGTCATTGTGGCACCTTCTTCTGCCAGCCCAGTGTTGCTCTTATGGAGACCAAGGACCTATGGGGTGTCTCCCCTTTCAACTCCTTCATTCTAACCAGTCCCTAGAGGCTGTTCTGAGCCATGGCCACACTCAATTCTGGTTCTTAAAGGTTCGCACCCATTCTCGTCATCTTGATATTTGACGAAGACATCTCAGTTCAGCAGGGAGCCTCATGAGGGCAGAAGCAGGGCCTTACCATTGGAGAATCCCAGCCCCGCACACGCTGCAGAAGCAGGCCCCAAAGGGCGTGTGTCTAATGCGTGTTGGTGAAGTGCCTCCGGTCACCAGAATGCAGTTGGTACTCAGTTGGTGGAATGTGTGAAATGTGCGACTTCTCAGCTTAAAATTTCTTAAATCTCTTTGCTCTCTATGGAATAGAGTCAAAATTCTCTAACATCACCTTCCCATGTTATTCTATAGTGTAGTCCCACTGAGATTTTCAAGACCCTGAAGGCATCAAGGCCCCTCTTGCCACTGGATTTCCAACATGCTCTTTCCTCTCCCAGGAATAGTCCTCTCCCCTCCTTCCCTCCCCTTCACATTCCTTGGCTGGCCAACTCCTGTTGCTCTTTAGCTCTGCTTTGATATTGCTTCTCTTGAAAGCCTCCCTGAGCCCCCAGGGCTGGTTCATGCCCATGTGCGTTTCTGTAGCATCTCATACCATCCTCCACCCGCACAGTCTCAAATTACTGAGCAGTGTCACCTCCTAGACTGAACTCCTTGCAGACCGACGTCACACCTGTCTTATTTATCATTTGATCTCCAGCCCCTAGCACGATGTACTGCACAGAGCAGGCACTCAATTAATTTGTGTTGAAAGAGTCAGTTGCCCTGTTCCGTCATAGGTGAGCAGATTGTTACTAGTATAGAGAACAAGGCTCCAGATCTGGTGGCTTCATGAGAACAAAAGAACCTCCACAGAGAGTTGAGATGTGTATGCAGAGATTCTGCCATAATAGTGACAGAAATGTCTGTCCCCTGGGAGCAGCAATGTGCTGAGGAGGCTTCTTGGAGGAGTCTTACTGGGGGGTCAGGACCCCCTGCCGGGCTGATTTAAACAGAGCTCTTGCACCCAAGGGCAAGGGTCTCTGAAGTCTGTGAACTCCTGGAATTGGATGGAAAATCTTCTGTGTGACTGATAAAAATTGATTATGCATCTGAGTGTTTTCCCCCTGTTCTTTCCCAACCCCTCAATAAATAGGATTTCAGCTCTTCTGTTCATCTCCTCACCTTTTAATAGGGCCCAAGGTATAAAAAGCTGCTTAAGTAACTACTGATAAGGCATTCTGAGTGCATTTGTCTGAGATTTTAGAGTATATAGAATATTTTATTTCATTCCACACTTTGCTATTATTATCAGAAGATTCTTTGCTAGGAACATGTGAAAATTTGTTTCAGTCAATGTGTCAAGGGACATCTCAAAGTTTACAGAATGTCTTGGAAAAGAAGAGGTACAATTGCTGGAATTTTCTGGGCATTTCTTATGTTCTGTGTATATAGGTACATGCTTTTAAGAACTGTATCTCATTTTGATACTCACGGAAGGGTGCTATCATTGTCTTCATTTTATCTATGAGGCAGTTGAGCCCAGAGAGAGACTTGCCCAATTTGCCCCAAATCATGTGGCTAATAAGAGTTTCAAGGTTAGTATTTGACCCCAAACAGTTTATTTCTAGAACCCATGTTCTTACCTGATACATATTGTGGATGATCATCTCTGGGCCTCATTTCACAGATGAGAAAAGTGTGGGTCAGAGAAGTTAAGGAACTTTCCCAAGGTGATGAGCAGAGTCAGGCAGGAACCGATGCTCATTCCGAAGCCAGCGCTGGTGGCCCCCAGGTTCTTCTGCTTCCTGGCGGGGCTTCTGGTTTGGAATCGGCTCCTTAGGAAATGACCTAGGGGTTCTACCTCAGCTTCGTGCTTCAGTGTACAAATGCTTCAGCTTGGAAAGCTCCTGCCTGGGAGCCGCTCTTGCTGCCCACGCTCCAGGCAGCAGCCACACTGTGCACTTACTTCCAGCCCCATCATCTCTGTGATAAGGCCACTCTCATGGCTGGCTGATGGCAGTAGCTTTGGCGAATTGTCTTCGGAGGAGCTGTGTAGGGTGAATCATCGCCAGCCGTGAATGTGGCGGAAGCATTACTAGAGCCCCTGGAAATATTTGTCTTGAATTCTCTAGACGTGAACCAATTCTTTGTTCTTCACCGTTATTAGTAAGTGCAAAGTCCAAAGCTATAATCGTTAGCTATGACACTGGATTGAGCGAGCTTTCCAAAAACATTTTTAATGATATACCATGCTGTTGGAGGAAATCGTTGAGAAGACATGACCACCTGTTGACCCAGGAGTTGGACTCAGGCAATTGGAGGGTCCTACTCCCTCCCCTGTTCTTGGAATGTACGTTCCGC
The DNA here is from genome assembly GCF_054644295.1 of Miniopterus natalensis. NCBI lineage: Eukaryota > Metazoa > Chordata > Mammalia > Chiroptera > Miniopteridae > Miniopterus > Miniopterus natalensis. The sequence goes on from NC_142095.1 coordinate 41,661,439, forward strand.
CACCGTTCCCACATCAGGAGCTATTTCAAGGGTGCAGCCTTGACACAGTAAGATGTTGAGACCATCCGGGTGGTGTACGTGCCTGAATCCTGTTGAGGCCCTCAGACAAACTTCAGGATTCTGGTGGGTGGTTGCAGAGATCTGCTCATCTTGCGGTTACAAGACAAGCCTCAGATGTAAGTTCTGTTGCTTATTAAACCTGCCACCCACCAATCTGGAGTGGCGCCGTCTTTCTTCGGTCTCTCCTTGCCCTTCATGTTCAGGGCGCAGCTTGCCAATCAACACATTCAAAGTGTTTCTTCTTCTGGCAAGATCTACTTTTCAGGTCACTGAATTTATAGGCCAAAATGGTTATGGTTCAACTGGTTTGGTATGTCTGAACTCATCAGCCACCTTCTGTAGAACATTCCTGTTTCCTGCTGACCTTCTTGACAAGACTTTTATGCTTGTATGCTATCTAGTTACTGGGTCAAGATTGAAATTGGACTGAAAACTACAAAATGTTGCTGGAGAAATATTTTAAAATTTTATCTTAAAATAATTAAATGGCAAGGCATCTGCATTTATGGATTGAAGGAGTTAATAGCATTAAAATGATAATGGTATTGCTTGTTTTCATTCAGTAACTATTCACTGCAGGTCGCCATGCGCCAGGCACAGGGAGACAGGGTAAACAGGAGAGCTAAGACCCTTACCTTGGGGGACGTGGACAATAAACAGAAAAAGTGCTGTCAAAAACATAGCTGTGCAGCAAGCTAAGTGCTATGAAGAACATAAAGAGGGAGCAGTGATAAGGATGGACAGTGATAGGATGGGTGGGCCTCAGTACCAAGGACCATTAGGGGTGGCCTCTGAGGAGGTTATATTTACATGAAATCTGAAAAACGAGAGAAAACCAGGAGAGAAGTGTTCCGGGCAGAAGACACAGCATCTACCAAGGCCCTGAGGTGGGAAAAGCTTGGCACATTCTAGAAACTGAAAGCAGAGCACACTAGCTAGAGAGTGGGGTGTCATGTGAGATACTGTTGGGGACGTAGGCAGGGTTGTGCAAGACCACATGGGTGTTGTTATATTTGCAGGGGCATTGGCAAGCCACCTCAATGTTTTAGGCAGAGAAGTTTATGATTTCATTGACAATTTTAAAAGCTCCTTCTAGTTACTGGGTCAAGATTGAAATTGGACTGAAAACTACAAAATGTTGCTGGAGAAACATTTTAAAATTATATCTTAAAAATGTAATTAAATGGCAAGGCATCTGCATTTATGGATTGAAGGAGTTAATAGCATTAAAATGATATTACACAAAGTACTCTATAGATGCAGTGAAAGCTTTATCAAAATTCCTATGACACTTTTTTTTCAGAAATAGAAAAATCAATGCAAAATTCATATGGAATCTCAAGGACCCCATAAAACCAAAACAATGCTGAAGAACAAAATTAGAGGACTCACATGTTCTGATTTGAAAAATTGCTACAAAGCTGCAGTAATAAAATAAAAAAAAAAAATGTGATATTACCATAAGGGAAGACATATAAACCAATGGAACAGAATAGAGTGTCCAGAAGTTAATCCTAGCATTTATGATCAAATAATTTTCTACAAGGATGCCAATGGTGAAAGCACTATCTTTTCAACAAATGCTGCTGGGAAAATTACCAGCACCTTACACCTTACACCATTTACAAAAATGAGTACTAGTGGGTCAAAGACCTAAAGGTAAGGGCTAAACTATAGAACTCTTAGAAGAAAACAGGAAAAGCTTCATGACAATGACTTCTTAGATATGAAACAGACAACAGTAAGAAAATAGGTAAGTTAGACGTCATCAAAATTGGAAACTTTTGTGCATCAAAGGACACTATCAAGGGAGTGAAAAGACAACCTTCAGAATGGGAAAAATATCTGTACATTATATATCTCATAATAGATTAATATCCAGAATACTGTATATTTAAAAACTCTTACGACTCAACAACAACAAAACCCAAAGAAACTCAATTTGAAAATGGCCAAAGGACTTGAATAAAAACTCCTCCAAAGAAGGTATACAAATGACCAACAGGCACGTGGAAAGATGCTCAATGTTACTCTTCATTAGGGAAATGCAGATCAAAACCACAACTGAGATACCACTGCACATCCACTAAGATATTATTTTTTTAAAAAAAAGTGGACAAACTGAAACCTTTGTGCTGCATTGCTGGTGAGAATGTACAAGGGTATAGCTGCTGTGGCAAAGAATATGTCAGTTCCTCAAAAAGTTAAACAGAATTACTATGTGATCCAGTAATTCTGCTTTTGGATATATATCCAAAGAACTGAAAGCAGGAACTCAAACATATACTTGTACATTAGTGTCCATAGCAGGATTATTCACAACAACCCGCAGATGGAAGCTGCTGTCTGTGAATAGGCGAGTAAACACGATGTGGTCCACACACACAAGAAAATAGGACAAGGGGTGATTCCACGGGCCTGAGACACCCAGGAGTCGCAAATTCATAGAGGCAGAAAGTAGAATAGATGTTACCTGGGGCTGGAGGGAGTTACTAATTAATGGCTACAGATTTCAGTTTGAGATGATCAAAAGTTCTGCAGATGGGACATTGTGAATGTACTTAATAACGTTAAATTGTACACATAAAATGGTTCAAATGATATTTTGTTAGGTATTTTCTATGACCATTTTTAAGAAAGTTTATGTGCAGGTGCAGTTATTTGGATTATCAACCATTTAATTTTATTGATTTTAACATATAATTAGTCCTCTCGTTAAAGGAGTTATGCATTGCCCAGGTAGAAAATTTGGCTGCATATTTTGAGTGATTGACTAAATATATTCTGAGGGAAACTGATGATTCTCAGGAAGTTCATTGTGAAGAAAAGATAGAGATAACCTGGCGCTACTGAGGGTTTTAGGCAGGAAAGTGGCTGTTAGTATACATCTCAGACCAAGTAAAGAAGCACGTCTATGGCAACAACGTATTTCAGGAGCAGTTTTGCTCACTTAACTCCATAACTGAGTTGTTGAAAACAAAAAAAACCTTTGGTTCATGTTCTCAACTATTTTCTACTTCCTGGTGATTGACACTAGTGGACCCTAAATCTTTGGAAAGAAACCATTGTCCGGATGACATTGTTCTAATCTTTCCATCTGAAGAGGATCAGTCGTTTGCTGGGCATACTCCACGGCTTTTGTCCTCAGCTCTGGGAGAAAATTATCTCAAGTCCGATGCATACGTACACAGCCTTTTGCTTCCCTTTGGAATACTGTCGCTAACGGAGGGAAATTGTTCTTATGTCCTTAGACACTGGTAACAGACAACAGTGTTGTACACATTCGAAAGAATGCCCAACCTTTAGGGCCAAATTCATTGGCACCTCCCTGTTTCCCAGTGCATGGCCCTATATCGTCCTGTGATACATGAGCAGGAAGAGTTGTTAAATAAAAAGGGAAACTCTAAAGAGATTTTCAGTCCTGTGTAAACTGAACTCATCAAGTGCTCCTCAACAGTTGAATGGATAAAAAAGCTGTGGTGCATATATACAATGCAATATTATTCAGCCATTAAAAAAATAAAAAAATCTTACCATTGGTGACAACAAGGATGGACCTGGAGGCTACTATGCTAAATGGAATAAGTCAGTCAGAGAAAGACAGATACCATATGATCTCACTTACATGTGGAATCTAAAGAACAAGACAAACAAGCATAACAGACACATGGGCATGGAGAACAGGCTGATTGCTGCTGGGGGGAGGGACGTTGGGGGACTGGGTAAAAAAGATAAAGGGATTAAAAAGTACAAATTGATCATAGTTACAAAATAGTCACAGGGATGCGAAGCATAGGGGATACAGTCAGTAATACTGTAGTAACTACGTATGGTACCAGGTGGGTACTTGAAATATCAAGGGGAATCGCTTTGTAAATTATGTGATTGTCTAACCACTATGTTGTATACCTGAAGCTAATATAAAATAATACTGAATGCAAACTGTAATTGAAAAGTAAAATTAAAAAAGAGAAAAAGAAAACTAGGTGCATGACCATCCATAGTGAGCAAACACGGGACTTTTTTTTTTTTTTAAATATATCTTTATTGATTTCAGGGAGAGGAAAGGAGAGGGTGAAAGAGAGAGAGAAACATCAATGATGAGAGAGTCATTGATCGAGCCCGCAACCCCGGGTATGTGCCCTGACCAGGAATTGAACCCCGATCGCCTGGATCCTAGATCGATGCTCAACTGCTGAGCCACGCCTGGCCATCTTTTAGATGTTGACTCATCGTACTTTGGAGTTTGTTTAAATAGCATTCACCTGGCCAGAGAGGCGGCATCGGGAAGTCTGAAGTGTGGAAGCTAGCAATGAATGATCTAAGACAGCATTTTCATGTCTTGGAAAACATAGGATCCGCTTTACAGATTCAGAATCCCATGTGAGTCTTTAAGAATTCATATCTTAATGTGAAACAGATCTCTCCTCATTTTTTCTTCCAATTAAAATCTCTTAATCTTTTCACTGTCTTCGAAGTAATACTTAAGATTTTGAATGCTGGAGCTGGAAGGAAGCTGAGGCAGGACAGATTCCACCACCCTCATTTTATAAATAAGAAAAATGTAAGTGACTTATTTGTCGGAGGTCATACGCCTTCATGGCAGGCTCAGGACTAAAATCCAGATATCCGAGTCCCAGGAAATACGGACTTTGCTTCCAGTCTTGGAAAGGGATAATTGCTTTCATCATTTGAAATCAAGATACGTTTAAATACTGCTGGGTTCAGTCTCATCCCTGGATGGATGTGTAATTGTCTAAGGCGCCATCTGTTTTTCTGCCAAAGATTCAACACACTGCTCAGTGGGAAACCACTTCCAATTTAAGACAGAGCTACTGATGTGGTTTTTTCTATTGTGTGACAAGTTTCAGAAATAATGAGCTCCACTCACCGGACTTCTCTTTGGCTTGGGTATTATACTCTGGAATCATTTTGACTAATATCCTCTAAGGAATCGAAGGGCTGGCTATACATGGCTTTTCAGAGCCATGCTTTATTATATGAATCATTCATACCAGTTATGCACAAGCACATATCAACAGAAAGAGGAATTTGCAGCCTCGAGTCTGTGTTAACTGAATGTGGAGTGGTGTACTGAGGTGTGAGATCATGTTAAGGTGAAAACCTCATTTTTATGTAGACCCTCCCTGGCTTGAGGCCCTGTGCTCATTACAACCCTCCCTGCTACAATCTCCTGCCATAAAGGGAGTTTGTGATCATGACTGGATATTTTTCAAGTCACTGAAAAAATCAAAAGGTAGATAGTTTATTAACATCAAGCGTTTGAGCAGCTGGGTGAAATGGAGGGGTGAAGACAAATGTCACTCTGTCACCGATGGAAAGAGGCAAAGCCCTTTGTGTTATCCAGCCCCACAATGCCACACAAATGGCACTCCGCCTCCCCACTTTCCTGCATGTGTCTGCTGTGTGACCTAAATCATGTTGCTTGACCCTTTTGAGCTGCCGGATCTGTGGAGCATCTGATGAAAGCCTGTACTTTCTCTTCCCCAACACCCGGTGCTAGTCGTCATTTCAGAGGGCTTAATGACCGTCTGGTGGCACTTGAGGGGACCTGAGTTAAGACAGCCTGGTTAGTGTGCTAATTTTCTTTACCCTAGAATCCAGGCCTTGTAAGCTTTGGCAGATCGTCTTTGATGTTTAAGACATTACTGATTGGGGTTACCAGCTGGGACCTTGGTTCTTCTCGTGGACACAGAAAAGATTTTAAGGCCAATGAAAATCAAAGTAAAGCAAAGTGGGATTTGTTGAAAATGCACTCCAAGCAAGGAGCTGGCCAGCCGGCCGTGAGAGACAATGGCCCTGAACTCCCTGGGTGACATGGTTTCAGTGATGGGTTTTCTGGGTGGAGACTTTCATTTGCATCCAGGGATGATTGACAGAAAAAGGTTATCTAATTATATTTCTTCCACACATGCCCTTCCCCATAATGCATACAGAAAAACCCATGGTGGGAGGGGACGGAAGGGGCGTCAAAACTGCAGTGCAAATTTTATTATAACTAGTCCAGGGCCCTAGTAAGGTCGCATTGAGGTCAGGTCTTCTTCCTCTGCGCTTGGGCCAAGAACCAGTGGGTTTCGAACCTGCCCCCTGCTGGCCTGCTCCAGGGGCTGCTTCAGAGGCGTCTGAAGGCCATGCTGGTCAGACCCCTGCCAGGACACCGGGACAGGCCCCACCCCAGCCGCTCATGTCTAATTTCCTACCTAACAGTTTAAGTCATGAACACTGGTCAAAACCTGCTACAACTGAGGTACATTTCTCATCAAACTTTTTTTTTTTTTAATATATCTTTATTGATTTCAGAGAGAGGACAGGAGAGGGAGAGAAAGACAGAAACATCAATGCTGAGAGAGTCATTGGGGATGGAGCCCACAGCCCAGACATGTGCCCTGACCAGGAATCGCACCTCGATCTCCTGGACCCTAGGTCGAAGCTCAACCACTGAGCCACGCCGGCCAGGCCAGCGTGTGTCCTAGGTGTACCAAGCCGGGTGACCTGGAAGCGCCTGAGGTAGCCTTACTCAGAAGCATACAGTCCAGTTGGGGACACACACGCCCATAAAATGGTTGATCACAAAGTGGCGAACCCCACCGGGTAGGGTTCAGAAGCCTGGAGACCTCCTGGGGTGAGAGTGATGAGGAAAAGCCTTTCCTGGGGTGGTAGGAGCTGATCTGCTTGGTGGAGAGAAGATGTAGGAATGGGGGTGGGGGGGATATTTCGTGCGGGGGAGGGGGCAATGCCTGAGCGAAGCTGTTGTTGAAACCGGTCGGTCGATGGAGTAAGAATGCAAATAACAGCAATGCGTGTCTGCAGCGAAATGTTTCTACCCCTCGCATCCCCTCACATTAGCCTTCCAGGCTGGTGGTGCTGTGGACCTAATTCTGACAAAGAGCAGTGGTTATTTCACCAATCAAACTAAATTGGCCACAGTTTGGAGTTAGATGTACATAACATTATTGACTGATGTTTTGTGTTCCTAGCTAAAAGACCTGTTCGTTTTAACTTTCTCTCTGCCATTCTTTTCAATTCAGTGTTGTTTTCTAGGTATCAGCAGCTCTTAATAAGAGACCCAGTATGTTTTCAACTTCTGCTACAATCTATCTTGTCTTTGTTTTTGTCCCATGGTTAAGAAAAACAGAAGTTAGATTTGTGTGTGTTTGCATATGTACACCCATGCATTTGCTGATCTGTACACATTTGCATGTGTGCAAAAATGCTTGGATATGTGAGAAAATAGAAAGGAGCCTGAAGGTTTCATTCTGAAGTGCTGGCAGGTTGCCTCTGGGGACTGGGATTGGAAGATGGGGATGGCAAGAGGGGAACTTTATTTCACTCTATATACTTCTGTATTGTTTGAACTCCTTACAATAAGCACATATTATTTTTGTAATTAAAGGAAAAGAGAAAAAAGGAAAGAAATTGAATTTGACATACCTCCAAGAAATGTGAAGCCCTTTGAAGGAAGAAAAACAATTGTGCCCCAAGGGAAATTTATTTTATCAGAACCTGTGCTTTTTTAATCATGTAAAGAAGCCTCTTGCCCTGGGTTTCCAGGAGGCTTGCTCTGTTTAAATATGTGCATCTCCGCTAATAACTTATGGTGGCTCCAAGTGGAGCTGGTGAGACCCCACCCCTTCCACATACTGACATGTGCTTCGCTGAGCTGGTTTCCCTACACTCTGTAAAACTTGGACTTTTGATGCTGATGTGATGGTTGTCCATCTATAACCTCTCTTCTCGGCCCTGTGACTGGGGCTGTTTCCAGCACTGTGCCCTTGGTCCCAGGATGAGCTAAAGAACCACAGCGTTGGTGTCCCAGGCCGAATGCCAGCCTGCCTTCTGAGTTCTAACTACTCTATCCTACCGAGAATTAAATGCAAATTCTTGGTGTGGTGGGAGCTAACCGGCCACAAAGAGCCTGTCACTGAGGCTGTAGAAGTCCCGTGTGCCTACATAGAGAGATGGAGATGCAGAAAGCTAACTAGTAACTCAACTATCAAGGTCACCTGCATTTGGGGGAATAAACATTTTCTTGTGTGATTGTGCTATAACATGCATGACGCTGGGCAGAACTGCAAACAGAATCGCATGTCTGGTCTGATGACTACTGTGTAAAATCACACGTTTAATGCAAAAAGAAATGACGAGAGTACGCAGAAACACTGCAAGGCGTTGCATGAGAACGGCAAGAATATGGACAGTTCTATTTCTGACAACACCGAATCACGTCAGGAGGTAGAGGAAGAATGGAGAGGAAGGACCGAGCATATGCGCCTTGGGGGAGGGTGGCGACGGGAAGGCAGCATGCCCAGCAGTGAGGAGCCTGGCCTTGGAGGCTGGCTCCTGGCTCCTCCCCCGTCGGGCTGCATGACCTCGGCCAAGTGACTCACCCTCTCTGGGCTTGAGTTTTCTCATCTGTAAAATGAAGTTGGTTATAGTGACTACCACTTAGGATGGCTAAGAATTTGACAATATCTCAGCATTTAGAACAGAGCCTGGTACATGGAACGTGTGATAAAAACATAAATTAATATATGAGGCACACATTGAGCCCCTGATGTGTGCCAGGCCCCAAGCTGAGGGGTGGCACGTGGTCTAGTTTCTTCCTCAGACCCTGTAAGAGGTTTTCTGATTGGTCCCATCTCATGAATGAAGACAGTGATGCTCAGAGAGTGAGTATTTGTCCAAGGCGGCGTCAGGAGCAGAATTCAAATACAGGCCGGCAGATTTCGAAGCTCATACTCTTAACTGTGATCATCGACTGAGGATGGGAGGGAGGAGTTAAAGAAGTTCTGATCCCAGACCAAGCATCTAACCCATGGCTTAAAATATGGTAGGTTCAATGAGTAAAGGGTTGTCTTTAGGGGCAGTGAGAAACTTCTGGAACTAGATAGTGGTAAGGGTTGTATAACATGATCATTTTACTTAACGCCCCTGAATTTTTCGCCTTAAAATGGTCAAAATGGTAAATTTTACATTGTGTATTTTACCACAGTCATAAAAATGATTGTAAGTGTAAGGACAAGTAGCCCCCATGTAAAGAATATGTTACTGTTGATCTTTGCGGCCAGTGGCTGTACCTGGGTGCACTGGAGCAGGGGCCCGCCTGCTCCCGAGGCTGCCGTCTCCTCCTGAAACAGGATTCTTCTACCTCATTGGAGAGGTATTCGCTGCAGATTCTGGGTGCGATGCAATCTCCCCGTGGCAAGCACATAGCAACTGTCCCTCCTGCACCGTGAGAGGCGTGAGTGTGTTTTCCTCCCTGATGATAAAGCTGCTCGCGTATTTTAAATCCTGAAGTGCGAAAGCAGAGAAGCAGAGTCTGGAGGGATTTTGTTTTCTGTGAATAATAATTTTACAAGACTGAAGGTGTTGTGAAGAGAAATGAAATGAAGGGGCAATATGAAGATATAGAAATTTAGCATAATTTGATTCTAATTTTTTTCTTCACTGGCGTCTGTGAGGAGCCCACTGTCCGGTTGCCGGGTGGCAAAGTGTTTTTGGCATCTTCATGGTTGCTTAGCACCGAAGCTTTCGAAAATGCAATTCTTTCGTGCAGAGGGGCTAACAATTGACAGGATGTTGTGGTCATTTACTTTAATTATCAGATAGAACAAAATCGTTGACCACTTAATCAACTGATACTATAAGGGAACTTTAAGGGAGAGCCTTGGCTGGGGTCAACTCTTTTTAACAGCTAGTCTGTCATCGTGCTCTGTTCTGCTTTTTTTAAATTTTTTATTTTGGTCATGAAAATGAGGGAGAAGGCCTCTGTTTTCTTTAACAACTACCTTGAGACAGTTAAAAGAGTTTTTATCTTGTGATAAAATCAGTGCAAATGCAGTGTGCAAAACCGGATTCTGATGTAATGCCTGAAATGTGTCATACTTGCCCTAATAAACAAAGGAAAGAGTCCCAAACAGTGGAACAGAGAGATGTTGCTGCAAACCAAAGCCTGGTCTTGGAGCCCCAGACTCGGCCAACACCCAAGGAGACCCAGCACTGGACCCTCCCCTTTACCCTGCAAACTGTAGTTTATTCCTTAATAATGTGCCAGAGGAGACTCGTCAGATGATGCAATCTGCTTCCCAGTTCTCTGGCTTCAAAGAAATGTTTTGTGCTTGGGAAACGCGGTATTGCTTTTGTTGAATCTGAAAGAGGTGTGTTGCTTGGAGATGCTAGGTGTGCTGGCTAAATCTCCCGAGGGAGTTAGGGTCCACTGTCCGCGCCAAAACGGCCATCACACCGGGGAATACTGTTTGGAGGGACTGCAGTCCCTCCTTCTATGCGGCTTCGCTTTCCACAGTTTCGTTTACCCTCGGTCAACCTCAGTCCAAAAATATTAAGTGGGAAATTGCAGAAATAATTTGTGAGCTTTAAATGGGGTGCTGCTTTGAGCAGCATGATGAATCTCCGTCTCCCCCTGTCCTGCGTGGGACGTGAATCATTCTTTTGTTCAGTGTCTCCGTGCTGTGCGCACCAGCCCTTTAGTCACTTCCTAGCCATCTGGGTTATTAGGTGGGCTGTCGTGGCATTGCATTGCTTGCGTTCAAGTCACCATTATTGCACGTAATCATGTCCATAAGTACAAGGCCAGTGACGCTGGCAGTTCGGACGTGCCAAAGGGAAGCCGTAAAGTGCCTCCTTTAAGTGAGAAAGGGAAAGTTCTTGACTTCATAAGAAAAGAAAAAAATTGTATGCTGAGGTTGCTCAGATCTATGCTAAGGACACATCTTCTACCCATAAAACTGTCAAGAAGAAAAAAGAAATTTATTCTAGTTTATTGAGAGAGAGAAAGTGAGAGAGACCACATGCACATAATTTTTATTACAGCACATTGTTATAATTGTTCTAGTTCATGAATAGCTATTGTTGTTAATCCCTCCCTGTGCCTAATTTATAAATGAAATTTTACCATATGTCTGTAGGTCTGTATGTACAGGAAAAGGCATAGTGCATGTAGGGCCCCGCACCCCCCATAGGAATCATTTGGGGGTAATGGAGCATGGGCCCTGTGGATAAGGGGGGTCTGCTATACTCCTTTTAAATACTCAGTGTTATTTTTAGTGTTTATTCTCGAATATTGGTTCAGGTCACTGCTAATGTGGGGAGTAAGCATATAGTGAAACTAAACATTTAACAATTTTTGTGAAATACTGAAAATATTCTTTGGAGATTTTTGTTGTTGCTGCTGCTACTTTTAGCCTCAGTAGGCTTAAAATGTGAAAGCCTTAATTTTGTACAATAAAATTGATTTGTGTTCTAAAAAAATGCCTTGGCACTGCCATAATAAAGTCAGCAACACTGTTTTGTAGCTTGGGAAAGAGAAAAATAAACTTTTGCCAAAAAAATAAAATAAATTTTAAAAGGCAAAGAAAAGCTGGTTTCCTACCTGGAGAGATGAGCTCCAGGGGGCAATTTCTTGAGAATGGCACATGGTCGCATCCCGCAGGTTTCCCTTTCTTGGAGTTGCCGTTTATTTCAGAGGTGAAGAAGCTAAGTCTACGGGGTGGTATAAAGGTGTTCCAGGCTGGATTTTGACCATTGTTGAATTTTATTTTCTAGTTCTGTGACAGGAAGGCGAGATGGCAGTTCCAGTCGTCCAGCTGCTTGAATGGTCTTCGACTCAGGTAAGCGAATGACATTTCTTTACACTTACTGATGGGGAAATCAAGAACCCAGTCCCTCCAAGATTGGATGACATCGGCCACACAGAATAGTCTGTGCTAAAAAGGGGTTACTATTTGATTTGTTCCAGAAAACATACATGGGGAGCAGAGTTCTTATTTTGACTTACTTGGTTTTACTCATTCCAGGTTGATAAATGTTCTTCTTATGGGATAATATTTTAAGCTTTTGAAGGTCTGCATCATTGAATTCTACCAAGTGTTGCAAGATGTATTGCCTCTCAGAATTTCTCTTATATTATGCGATCTGGGTTTTATTTAATCTGATGGCCTGGGATGGTTACACCGGTCCAAGATGCCAGTCTCTGTTGGAACCACAGTATTATATCCTCTAATCTACTGTTAGCCATGCATTAGTGAAATTAAAATTTGTGATTTTTGTTTAAATAGCAAAAGACACATCAGCAGTAGAATGTTACTGTTATCTTTTATTACAGATATTTAGAATGGTTTTGTTAAAAGGTGAAACAGGTCACCTTTTGTCTTACTTTCTGTTTTTATAAATATGTGGTGCTCTAGGCTCTCTGATGATCTCAGCACACCTTGTCTGTTAATCGGGAATGAAATGTTGTCTGTTTGGGGTAGGGTGGAAAGACATAGAAGACCAAACTCTCGTAAGATGAAAAAAGAAAGAGGGATATGTCTTTGTCATTTATCTGTCCTGAGGTTAAGTTTGGGCTGTCTTTTCCTTGCTCTGGGATTTTGTTGTCCATACTTTGAGAATAAGAATTTAGAACCTGGTCATGAAGCATTTGTTTATTTGTCTCCTAGATGGTGAAATGTGTTTCTAAGAACCTATCCTTCTGTGTGTTCTAGGTCCTTTCCTTGTGGTCTCAGTGCCTTGGACAGTTCCCCCTTTGGCCTTCTATTTTGTGGTCTCGAATTTTGTGGTCTTAGACCCCTTACGCATAAATTATTGAGGACTCCAAAGGGCTTTGTTTATGCATTTCCTATATTCTAAAGTAGAATTTAAAAATTAAATTTATATACTTATCTTTAAAATAACAACAAACCCCTTGTGTAATAACTAAAATATCTTTATGAACAATAGCTATATATTCCAAAACAGAAATAAATTAGCAAGAAGGTGGCATTGCTTTACAGCTTTGCCAAATTTTTTAATGTATGGATTAGTAGAAGACAGAGGAATTCTCTTACCTGCTTCTCTTACCTGCTTCTGCAGTCGATTTGTTGTGATTATGTTTATTTTGATTGAGGGGTAAATAAAAATCTGGTCTCCCACAGATGTATAGATGTAAAAGAGAGGCATGTTTTAAGGCCCTCTTTTAGACAGCCCTGAGTATTCTTTGATAACACACCCAAACTTAACAAGTGGCAGTTTTCCCACGGATGCCACAGCATGAAACCTGAAACCAGAGGAATTAGTGTTTTATGATCTGTTACATTAAGATCCATTGGCCTTCCTTTTGTTTTGAATTGGCCTTTTACCCATGAAAGATTTTGTAATACCAATTCATTGATTATTTGGAAAATATAATCAATATTTCGGTGCAGACCTTCCAAATGCTGACACATTTCAATAGTACAGTATAAAAAATTACATTCATTAATATCACCATCTGTATTATTAGAAAAATCTTTATGCATTGAGAAGATTTTAAGCTCACAGATACCAGTTTTCCAAAAATCTAAAAATTGTGTCCCATTAGAAAGGAGGTTAGCTGGGCTCTCCACTCAGTCTCACGGTGCTTTTCCTGGAGGCAACCACTCTGTTTCCTTTTTGCCATACAGAATATTAAAAAGATGTGTACTCCGGGGCCAACATTTAATAGAGTTAATTTTTTCAAAACTCCCTTATCAAGGACATTTTAAAATGAAGCTGCTGCCTCCTCCAATGGGGGGTGGGGTGGGGGGTGGGGGGTGGGGGGGTGAGGGAGGGAGCGAGGAAGAGGGCACCTGAGGTGCTAGCCCTTAGCAGTTTCACACCGCTGCACCCTCAGTGTAAGGTTACAGAGTGGGCAAGGCCATAAGGCCTTAGGTTTACCATGGCAGTGGCCTTGACCCCCCCTTCCCCCCACTCCGAGGGCTCTGTGGGCCACCCTTTGAGAAACGCTGCTCCAGAGTGGCATTTGGTTCTGGACGGCAATCCCTTATGAATTCTCCCCTTGTTTCCTTCGGTTATTAAGTCTCTGCGACTCCCATTCTACGGGCTTTACCTGTGTGAAATATTTATCCCTGAGTGAGCTGTTGAGCAGACATTCCCACTGAAAAATAAGTTAAAACAGAGATTCTCTGAGAAGAAAAATATTGAAGAGCATTGATCCAAACCTTTAGTGACTAGGTAATAGAACTGTGATCTCATCCCGGTGGCAGAATGTTCCTCAAACGTCGAAACAAACAGCTCTGTAATTTTCACACTGTGCTGTGTGACAGATGGCACAACTGTTTTGATTTTCCCCAGTCTCTGCGGAGCAGCGAGGGCAGCCCACGCCCCCCGCGGCACCCCCGCTCTTGGTCATTTCTGTTCGCCCCGACAGCACACCGACTCTTACCTCTGCGATCTGTTCTCTGGATGACCCTGTTTTCAGTAGCTACTTAGTATAAAAATAAAATGTGCAGGTCTCATCAAAGAATCTAATTAAGGCTTAGAAAGTGTCAAATCCAAAAATACAGGAGGAACAGATTAGGCACTGAGTGTAGGAGACACACAGGCCTGACAACTAATGCGTTGGCATGGCAACCGGAGAATCCATGTCCCTCCCCTGGGCAGATAGTTGACAGTCATTTTTGCTGGGTCAGAGAATTGGGAAGAGAGAGAACCTACCACCTTCTTTTTAACCAAAAAGCTTCTGAAGGGTCTGTAAATGCCCGTTGGGGAACTGCAGCCAAGTCTAGGAGGTGTCGATGGCGTCGGCTCAGGCCCTGACCAGGTAAAAGGGAAGCAGCCGACCGTGGCATTTCCTCAGGATGCGCCCGCTGTCTTCCCTAAAATCAGCATGAAGACACGCGTCCCTTACGCACGCGCTTTCTGTAGATGGCGGCTGACACCCGGCTCGGAGCTGGCATGTTTGATCTTTTCCTTCTGTTTATGATTAATCGTAAGAACAGGCAAAGGATTTCTGTATGATTTTCACTACTGTCTAGTTACATCTGAAATTAATGTTTGCTGGATGTGCTGTCACACACTCCCTGACACCCCATCATGGATATCGAAGAGATTGGATTAAACCCTACTTTGTGCTTCGGGGAAGTTTGTCATTTAGCAGACAGAGAGTCTCGGTGTTAACATCTATTTTCCCAAACACGCTTCTCAGGCACAGCGGTTTCCTGAGTTGGTTGGTACATGATAGTATCCGACCCAATAGGACAATAAATTTCATATCAAACCCATTTGAGGAAAAATGATGCTCCACACAGGGTGTAATGAAATGGATATTAAATTACAAGATGCAGAACAAAAATCTTGTTACTCCCTCCCCAGGAGTTCCCGTTCTGAGATTCTATGTCCTTCCTCCCTCCCTCCCTCCCTCCCTCCCTCCCTCCCTTCCTTCCTTCCTTCCTTCCTTCCTTCCTTCCTTCCTTCCTTCCTTCCTTCCCTCCTCCCTTCCTCCTACCCTCCCTTCTTTCCCTCCCTTTTTCCATTTCTTTGACATAAACTATTTTGAAACACTAACTGAAAGCCAATATACAACTTAGTCTCATAAAGTTTCCTAATGCCTTTTCTGTAATAGTTCTTGATGGCTCCCTCTTATTAAGTGCCATGATGTGATATTATGGTGAAATTAAAATATGGGCTTGCAGTTTTAATGCAAGGGCATTAACCAAAATGTCATCCCTAACAAATTAGGCCCTGGGAAACCTGCCCTGTAGCCAGAGAACCATGCTCATTTTTGCCTTTCGCCATAACTGATGAAAACAAACCTCATAATGTCAATGCCCGTGGGTTAGATTTCCCGTCTAAAGGCAGGCAACAACTGGCTTTGGTGGGGAAATGGGGAGAGAATTTTTGTTTGTGTGTTTATTTCATACAAAGAAAGGATTTCTGGCCTGGGGCAGTCCAGCTGCAGCTGCTGTCAATATTAGGGCAATGGGACTCTTTTTTCTAACTGGATCAGAAAGAGGGAACTCTGTGATTCACTATCAGAAAGAGAGAGAGGGAAAGGAGGGAGGGAGAGGAGGCGGAGGGAGAGCAGAGAGGAAAAAAGAAACGAGTGATTGTTAATTCTCCTGGAAATTATTTGCTGGAGCTGCCGCCTTCCAATGAGAAGAGAAACTGTATCTGGATCCCTCTGCAAAATAGGAGCCTAAAGGAAATAATGGTATGATTCTCTGCTGTGGAAGTGAGAGGAGGGGGTAGGATCTGTGGTTTTTTGAGAGGGAGAAGTGCAAACCTCAAGTGCAACTGAATTCAGATCAGGTTTGTGGAGAACACGCTTGCTTTCTGATTTGCTGGTTCGCCCTGTTCTATTTTCCCCTCTTGGCATCCCCACAGTAGTGTTCTGAGAGCAGGCCCCGGGGCCAGCCGGTTCCTGGTAGACAGTGGGAGCTTCTGCGCCCAAACTCTGTCCCTCCCCTGGCACTTGGACAGGTGAGAGGCTGAACCTGGCCTGGCCTGGGCCTGTCTCCTGACACTGACCCGTCGCTTCACACTATCTGCGAAACTTGAGAGTGGGAATAAAATCCCTTTTTATTCCACAACCGGCCTTTCCCCATCTACCCTTCAGTTCTTCACTTGAGAAAGTAAGTACAGTGAATGGGAAGAGAAAATGAGGAAGTAAATAAACCCGAGTCACTGAACAGAATGATTCTCCAGGACTTATTTGTGCATCCGAACACTTTTTCCCTAAGTGCCTTCTCCGCTGTGTCAGGCCCCTGGAGATAAACCTACCCCGGGAGCAACAGACGCACCCTCAGCCCTCCAAGGCCACAGCCCAGTGAATCAATGAGAAGACACCCATTCGGCTTCCTCTGTTGTCTTGGTTAAACAGATTCTGCGGAATTAGCTGAAGTTATTGCCTGTTTTACTCTTTCTAAAGATGTTTGAGTTTTGTGTATATGCACACATCATCAACAAAATGAATTAGAAAAATGTTAACTTATTTTTTTAGAAATTTGGTCCAGATTTTCTGGTTTTATAACATATACCATATTCTGTACCCAAGAAAAGCATCATGCAGGTTAATTATAGTGATTTCCAGGCCACATAGGCATGGTTGAGTAGCTCGCGATCACACCAAAAGCAGGTTCGTGGTAGCCCCTCCTCTTTGAGTCCGATTAGCTCTTTGGGAGGAGTTGTGTGTCTTTCTGAGCACAGCGGGGGTTGTCCTGAAAATGCACTCTCCAGTATGGCATCCAGTAGCTACATGTGGTTATTTACATTTAAACTTAATTAAAATTACGTGAAATGAAATTTAAAATGTAGTTCCTCATTCATACTAACCACATTTCAAGTGCTTAATAACATTATGTGGCTAGTGGCTACCACATTGGATAGAGCATAATATAGATCATTTCCATCATTCCAGAGAGTTCTATTGGATAGTGCTGCTCTAGAACACATTCATTCAGTCACCTTTTCTTGAGCAACTAGCACGTGCTAAACGTATCAGTGAAATCAAGATGCAGTCCCAGACCTCAGGGACATTTGGCCCAGGGTAAGAGCAGATTGTAAATAAGACAAGCCGAGGATGTGATGACGCAATGAGAATAAGTGCAGGGTTTCTGGGTAGAAGGAAATCGCTTTGACAGGACAGGAGGAAAGGCCCTTTAAGGAGCTGATATTTGAGTTAAACCTGATGCATGTGGAGGAGCCCGGCCTGTGAAAGCCGGCACAGTAGGGTTTTGGCTTTAGAAGGAGCAGGAGCAAAGCCAGTGAGGTGGGAAAGAGCTCAGCTTTCGGTAGCCTCTCCGCATGTACAGGACTTCGAGCAGTGTGGCAGAGTGAGGGTGACTCAGAGTGACAGCCCTTCACCTGGTCACTACCCCGGCGCCTTCACCAGGGCGCGGCCTATTCCCTCGGGCCTCGGGACGGGGCTGGGAGACGCTGCAAGGAGCACCTTGGCGTTTATTAAACACTCTGCCGTCTCGGGCCCGGCGTCCCTGGCCATGGCTAGCGGTGAGCTCGTGCTGGTTGGCATCTTCATCCGCTGCTGAAGCCTCTCTGGGAAGGCGGGGGTGTGTCTGTGAGGCGTTTCCTGCTCTCTGAGCAGAGCTTTGAGTGCCCAGCTTGGTTGACTACACCTTCCAAGAACCAGGCCTGAGTCCCGCTTCCTCAGAGAATTCACCAGAACTTGCTATGGAAAGCTCCCTGCCCTCTGGCAGTGCAGCCGGCCACAGCTCACACTGGCCACTGGCACCTGTTTACAGCCGCCTGTGGTCTCCAGAAACCCGGGTCCAGCTCTCGGAGAAGGGGAAGCAGCAGGTAGTTGGCCTAGTAGCCAGACTCGGCAAAACCCCTCCTGCCCTGTGTTGCTGGGGACGGCCAGCAATAGGGGCCTCCTCGGGGCGTGGGCGTAAGCAATGAAGCCTTTTTATTTTCAGCGGCACACTCTGAGCACTGGGGCTGCCACTCTTCCTTCCTGAGGAAATCATGTGGTAATAAAATTAATATTGCATTAAAACAGGTACATAAAATGTCACAGCGTTGAAGACAGTGCGAACTAGAAGGTCCCCCTGAGAAAGTCCCCCACTTATCAGAAAAGTTACCTGGAAATGAAACCCCAACAGCAAGAAAATAACCCCTGAGCACTCTGCAGAGATTATTCTTAGTCAGTGTCTTCCTGGCTTCCCAGATGCATAATTCGAATTTAACTGCAAAGCATGGGTGTGGAATAGCAAAAAGTATCTTTGCAAGTAATAAATGGATCGTACTCTGTTCTGTATTATGTCTCTAATAGCCAAGCACATCATTTATAGTTAGGTTTATGCCATTGTCTATATCAAATATGATTTTCAGTGGGAGAGAGGTAATCAAATGTACTTGAAATGGTGTTTCGTAGAACTTAAAACAAATGTTATTTAAGGAGAATGGGTCTCCTAAAAGTAATATAGCAAAGCCAGTCGCAGTTTTCTCTCAGTGCTTGTTACGTCGGCAGCGCTGTGGGAGAGGTGGGGCGTCAGTTACTCTGAGGAGGTGCTGGTCATGTTGACAAACTGATGTGTCGTCAGGGCAGAGTTCACAATCCTACACATTCTTAACATGTTTCACGAACAGGATCCAGGGCAGACAGGTATAGGAAGGGCTTATGTCGTGAAAGGGTTTTATTTTCTTAGTAGCTTTGTCAGAATAAAAAATTATGGAAAGGCAGGCTCCTCAAAAGGGTTTGTTCGGATTTGGTTATTGTTCATAGGAAAGCCTGCGGCTGTGTGTGTGTGTGTTTGTGTGTGTACATGTGTGCAAATGAGCTGTTCATTGCCTGAGAACTGAAGGGTATAAATAATGAGGTGACTCCTGGCTACACGTGAACTGAGGCAACATGGCCCCGAGAGACGTGAACTCTGAGGTCAGTTGTGTCTATGTGATGCTAATAATTTTCCCCTTTAATTTTGTTCCCTTTTTATTGGGCTGAATTATATTGTCTTCGTGTTTATACATAGAAGATCACGATACTGCATCTCAAGTTTGTAGTGATACACTCACCACATATATTTACTCTGTAGGTATGTGACAAAATCCGCATATATAATGAGATTAATCTCCTGGGTGAGCCTAGAAGAAGTGTGTTTTTATTCTAGATAAACTAGGAAGTTAATTTTCAGAGGTAATATAAAATGAAAATATGATGAGTGCAACTGTCTTCAGCATGAATCAACTTTACCCTTTCAAGAGGGATTCTCTGTGTTCACTGAGGATATTTCCCTTTTCATATGGGCCTGAGTATTTGCAGGGTCCTGGTCCATAAGAAAGTCTGAAAATGTGAGATTAACTGTTTTTAGTAGCTAGTGAAATCATTTGGGATTATTAATAATTTTATGGTCATACTAGGGTTCCAAGACTTTTGAAGAAAAATTGTGCTCCCCTGTCACCACTTCAAACCCAATCCTGGCTATGTTTTAGTTTTAAGTAATTCTTCTATATAAACCTGAGAAGAAATTATATTTTCTCTATATTCAAGTAGAAATTTTGAAATGTTACATGATACATTTTATTTTATTTTCCTTTATTCTCAATTTAGGAGGATTTAGAATAACCTATTCATAAAATGCCAATACCATTGACTGTATACTTCCTATCAAAATGGCTTTACTCATTAACCTCACAAAACAGCATGATATTAAACTGATTCTTATGGTAAATGAATCAGATTGCTTATGGAGTCCAGACTTTTTTTGGCTGATTTAAGGGGGAAAAAAAAAATCGGACTAGTTCTTTAGGAGCAGGTTTGGTTGATCTTCATGTAACCAGTAGGAAGAAGGGATGCTCTTTGAAAAAGGTGGGGAAGATTGTTAGAGGCTGAATTGTACCCTCCCCAAATTCATGGTAGCCCTCAGTGCCTCCCAATGTGACCGTATTTGGAAATCAGGTCACTTCAGATGCAACTGGTTGTGGTCATACTAGAGTAGAGTGAGCCCCTAATCCAATATGGTTGATAACTTATAAGGGGCTATTTGAGCACAGACACGCACACAGGGAGAATGCCTTGTGAACATAAAGGCAGAGATTGGGGTGATGCTTCTACGAGCCATGGAACACCAGGGTTTGCCAGCAAACCACCAGGAGCCAGGAGAGAGACATGGGTCCGATGCTCCATCCCAGCCCTCAGAGGGAACCAACCCTGCTGATACCTTGACCTCAGGCCTTTAGCTTCTAGTACCAAGGGACAATACATTTTTTTTCTTTTGTTTATGCCACTTAGTTTATGGTTCTGTTTCGACAGCCCTAGGAAACCAGTACCGATTGCAAATGGAAAAACACAAAACCTTGGGATCGTCATGGCTACTCATCATTTTCACATGGTGGTGGCATGAGGCCAGGCTAGGAAAGGGATGCTTTCTGGGCTGGAAAAGCAACACTTACCGAAAAATCAGGCTGGTGATATTTGACTATTTACCAACATCGTCATAAAGAAGCGGAGCTATTAAAGGATCTGCAATCACTGGGTAATTCAGCTCCTGACATTGATGGATGGAGCTTGGCTTTTCCTCTCTGCCAAAGCTGCTGACTGGATAAATGTTTTATGCATGAGGCCCAGGGCAGGAAGGAATGCCAAAGGTTTAAGAATATTTTAAGAAACTCTCTGAGATGTCAAGCAAGTTATCAGGAAGCACTAGGCAAGGAAACTGAGTTCCTACATCAGCCTGGCTGGACAATAAACCCCTTGCAAAGGCGAGAAGCAGTGGCCATGGTCTTAGAAAGTCACTCCATTCCCTCCGTCTTGTATTTTGTATTGACTTGCACCCACTATCATAAGTCAGAGAAGTAGGGGTTCTTTCAATGGCCGGAGGGCCCCTGTGTCTCACCTAGGAGCCATGCTAACCCAATTTGGAAGATAGTCATAGTTCTTGAAGTTCTACCTGCCCGTGGACCCATAGTCAGCCTCTTTCCCCTGGATTGGCAACTGCCGAAGCCGAGGGAGTTATTTGAATGATAGTATGTAGCTTTAGCTTAAAGTCTCAGGAGGCCCATTAGCTACGCAGTTTAATCACCTATTAACAAAGTGGCATTTCTTATACAGCACAACAGATTATTTTCTGCTATAAGGAGAGAGGGCAGCTTAAGTGTGGACCAGTTGCCAACATGACTCTCATCTTTATATAAAGGAAAGTTTTTTATAGAATAGCGGGTTCTAATAAAGAATGTTTGCACCGACTCAGACAGCCACAGTGATGGAAATTCTGAGTGCATGTGATGAATTATAATGAAAATGCCCACGTCCTTTAACTCTTTATTATGGCCATAGAATTTTAATATTTTATAATATCTACGAATAAAGTTTTAAACTTACTTGGAATCATACAAGAGAACCAAGAATAAAGTGTGGCTAGGGCCTGGTTGTCGATCTAAGCATTTTCTTATTGACAGGGAGGCATGCACGCAAGCCCAAACGAAACATTCAGAGTTTTATAGCTCTATGGAAACCATACCAAGTTCAAATGAAGGGCTAAATATACAATTCAGCAGTGGATAAAAACATACAAGTTCTAGGTATCCATTGCTCTTTAAGTTTGGGGATTGTCATTGTTAAGGACCCTAAGAACTTTCCCTTGGGTTCTAGTTAGAAAAAATGTCAAAGAGCAGAAACTGACGGACAGCGACTCTGAGACATGCTGTCAAGATGCATCAGAATATGCCGCCATATCCCCCCCTTCTCTCTGTCAAAGCCATTGATTATTTGCAATAAAGAAAGCCAGTACAGTTGTTGGAATTGTAGAACTCAGCATAGCAACTAGGTGACATCTGTCACTCTCTAAATAGACACGTTAAGAAAAAATGGACTCACTGCATCAGAAGCATACTTTTGGGAGCATAACTAGTATGATTTCATAAAGGATGCTAAAAGGTAGAAAAGTGAAATATCAGATCACAAGAATCTTTTCTTTGGGCTCACCAGAGTTTTCCTTGAAATTGCTTTTTAAATGTCCCTCTCTCTCCTTAAAACAAAATAAAATATGTTCAGAACTTACTTTAAAAGTCTTAGCTTCTTCCGATTTCTTGGTAAGAGATACTTTGGTGCCCTGGAGTTTTCATGTCATCAGGGGCCCAGTCTCCTCTGGTCACATGAGTTGTTAGTTGAGTAGTTTTTGCATTTCTGACCATACATTCTCTGACTGTCTGGTATCTCAGAAAAGAGTGGATCCTGTGGCAAAGGTTCACCAGGGCCATGGAAATGATGAACACAGCTGAATTCTCGCCTGCAGCAGGAGTAGCATTAGCGGGACTGTCGCCCAGAAAGGGGGCAGTGACGTGATCCAGGGGCACACTCCAGAGGTTCAGGTCGCTCTGCTCTGTAGCCTGGATCCTGCCGCCCAGCCCCTTTTCTCTGAGCTCACTATTTCAGGCATCTCTCTGAGTTTCCCAACATACTTGGAATAATTGCTCTTCTGCTTCTAGCACCAGAATCTATTTTTTGTTTTGTTTTTTCCTTGCAACTAAAAATCTGACTGATGAAATATTGAGCCTTCATTTTTTTTGTTTTAATTTTTAAAATTTATTTATTTTTGCAAAATCTCAGGGAGCTCAGAACGTGGTCAGGTTAGAGCAATGCTGTTAACTGGAAGCTTCTCTATGAATATATGGTGGTATTTGGTGGCTTATCTCTGTGTTGGGTTGTTACCTCACTGTGCTTAGTCAACACTGGAGAAAAAGAAAAGTTTATTTGCCATAATAGAAAATTAATAGTGATAATATCAGCAATAACAGATAACATTTATTGAGATATTAGGCTGTGCCAGGCACTGGTGCTCAAGCACATACAGACTTTCGGTTGAACTATTCCAACAATCCTAAGTACTGACATTATAACCATCCTATTTATGTGGAAACTGAGGCCCAGGGAGGATATGTAACTTGTTGAACAGCGCACAGCTAGGAAATGTAAGATAGGGGTTTAAGTGAAAGAGCTGCCTGACTTATAACTTGGGATCCTAACCTTGTGTACACTTAATTGTTCTATTCCAGACTTATAAATAGCTATATACTTTCAAAACAGCCCTGAAACCTTAGGAGAAAATAGATCTGCAAGTTTCTGTTGATGGATTATGAGTAAGGCAATCCCAGAAGTAGGTCATAACTTCACCAGTTTAAACATGAGTTTGAAAGGGAGACATTCCGGCTTGTTTTATGATAAAAAGAATGGGAGTGATTTGGGGGAAGGTGGGTAGAGCAGGGTTGGGGAAACAGGGGACCTGGTTTACAGTTTTTAAATATTTAGGTCAACAAATTATAGGAGCTGTCACCACCCACAGGTATTCTGTAGCCAAGTAGAGTCATTTTCTGAATGAGATGCTTTTCTGAGGTCAGTGCGTTGGTTTCAGAAAAAGATGCTGGAAATACTTGCCTGGTACATTGTGCCCGAGTCTAACTTGCAAAACACAGCATCCAGTGTTCAGCACACACTCTCCTGCCATTAGCCACATGCACAAGCAGCTGCATTTACAGGAGACATTTTCAATATATAAACATTAATTCATCTACTTGAAATTCAGAGTAATAAGTCTTGCTTAAGAGTATAATTTAAAATTCTTTGGAAGAAAGATGTGAGGATTAACAGTGCTTAAATCAGGAGTGAGTATGCTGAAGCATATCAGTAGGATGCTCTGATGGGCACTGTCAGAGAATCTCCTAATGCTTGTTTAGGAAAATGCTACTTGACTGACTTTTAAATTTTAAACATTTTAGAGAATTAAAACATGGAACCCTTGGAGATTTTCTGTCCTCAGCTAAACAAAAGTGTCTGTACAAGTTTCCTTGAAAATATTTAAAAACAAATTTATTATAAAAATGTCAAGAAAAGTTTCCTAAGGTAAAAACCCAGCTTATATTCTAACAGAGTAATTGTAAAATATGCTCACCTCTGAAACACGTGATACACATGCATTGAGAGTACAATCGTATATAACATATAAAACAAAATCTATAAAAATGAAATATATCTATACGCACTTAATGTGCAACTACAGATATATTCTATAAAACACAAAATTAAACTTGGTACAATTATAATAGATTAGAACTGGCTTGTACTCTGTTGTTTCTCGCTCGCTGTAGCTAGTCTGCCTTCCCTTGGATCACATTATACCATTAAATCTTGTGTAATTCAAAAAGAAGTATTGCTCCCAGCTGCTGCTGCAGAAGCAAACTAAAGAGAGAGTTTAAATTGGCATGAGAACAACTATCAAACAAGCTGCATTAATAAGAATTTCCTTTTCTGCGCTCGTATTTACACGTCCTTTTAGATTTAGCAAAGGCAAGCTCCCTACAAGGCTATGGAACAGGCAGTAATCCGTTATCATAACCGGTGCACAAGCGCCAGAGTTTGTGTGTGTCCACTAGCTGTGTCTGGTTCCCCCTCCAAGAGCACTGTCGCTTCAGTTGTGTATTTCATCCTCAACCTCCATCATTTCTTCCTTCACTGTGCTGCAGAAATTAAAAAAAAAAAAAACTTTCTATGTGACTTTTCCCTGGAAGAAAGAAGCTAAAGAATTATCACGGCAAGTATTTTAGATTTAAAGACTTTAGGCTTGAGAGTGTTAAAACCAAGGGAAAGAACTCAAACTTTCCATAGTATGATGTAGTCTTATGGAATTTGTTATCCCAGAAATGGTAATTTTTTGATTAAAGAGCAAGTCCTGCAGGAAATTAGATAGCTCCTTGGAAGATTGATCTGCAGTGAGTTACCAAGCAGCTTTAAGCGCCTGGGAGACGTTTGGCTTCATGGATGCAAACTACACCCCTCGCCAGAAAAGGAATCATTTACTGGGTATAACCATTAGTCCGACTTGATTTGCCTTCGTTTATTCATGAAATATTTATTGAATATCTACTATATGCCGGGCTTTGTGCTTGACAGTTAGTGCGTGATGAATGACACGGCCGCTTCCCTGGCTGAGGGAAGCTCGCATTGGGGGAGCGAGAGTGACTATGAATTGTGTGCTGAATGTCATAGCGGGCGAGCAGGGGGTGTCCGTCTCTAGGGTCTGGGCGGCTTTCCAGGAGGAAGGGACTAAGCTGGGGTTCAAGGACACAAGTCAGCAGGAAAAGTAAGGGTTGGGGCAAGAGTGTTCTGCATCGAGACGGGGCGTGTGCAAGCGCTTGGAGGTCGGGGAGAGCCTGGGGTGCCTGAAGGTGTAAAGAAGTTCAACTGCGGCCGGTCCAAGGTTAACAAGCTAGACCCAGATTACAGTGGAGTGATGGGAACTGAGAGAACCCACTGAGCCCTGGCCCATAAACTAGTGGCTTTAGTGACCAGCACAGGAGGGCAAACAAGGGACATGGGGCCAAGAGGCTAGGCTAGGTCTCCAGACCGAGTGAGAAAGTCGGCGTCCATGCTGAGGGCGAGAAACGTCACCCGAGGCAGACAAGCCGCAGGTCCCGGAGACGGATTTACTCTGATGGACACAGGCTAGCAGTGACAGACGGTGTTTTGGAAAGCACTCGAGAGTGTTTCGAAGCAGCATCCGTTCAGGAGCAGGCCTCAGCAGGCTGACATGCTTGATGAGGACGAACATAGAGAAAGTGGACTGTTCTGAAGATGGATGGCGTGAGCGTGTATAAAACATGACCTTGCTTTTGGGGGAAATTGGGTAGGTTTCACAGAGAATCTTTTGTCAGTTTCCAACAGTGTCTACACATAAATTTGGGGATCATTATAGGTGCCCATTAATGGTTCTTCTACATTAATAATAGCTACTTATTTTTAGAAAGATAAGTTATTTTTAAAAATTACCTGAAATACTTTGGTGATATAAAAGAATGTGTAGCAAACATGGATATACCTTTCACCTAGATTTATCAGACATGGCTTTTACCAAATTGCATGCAATATTTTAAAGAAATAAAACATTATAGGTACGTTGAATTTCTATGTATGCCACTCTCCAATCCCATTCTCCTTCCTTCCAGAGGGAAAAGTTATTCTGAATTTGGTGTTTATTGCTCCTATGTGTATATGTTTTTAATAATATACAGGATTGACATTTTTATAACTGTGTATAAATGGCATTGTATTATAGATATATGTCATTCTGCATTCTTTTTCACTCAGCATTGTGCTTTTGAGATTTATCCATGTTTACACAGACAGCTGTAGTTGTTGATACTTTTAAACTACTCAACAGTATCTCTACATCTCTATTACCATACAGTATTTCAATGACAATTTCTTCTGTTAAAAGATATTTACATTGTTTTACAAATTTCTGCTATTACAAATATTGCTGTAGTGATTATTATTTTAGTTTTCTTCTTGTAAACTATTGTTTGGGCATATATGCCTGGATGTAGAATTGCTAAGTCACAGGCAACAGCCATCTCCAATTTTATGAAATATTGCCAACTGGTTTCCCAAACGGTCTTATTGTTTCCACTCCCACCAGTTGGGTATGGAAGTTTACATTGCTCTCGATCTTTGTCAGCACATAGTATTGTCAGACATTGTAATTTGTGTCAACCTAATGAGCGTGAAATGGCTCTTTAGTCAGAGTCCAGCTAGGAACACTCTGGGTGTTTCAACAGAGGAAATTTAATACAAGCAATTGATTGGGCAGATAATGAAACAGCTAAATAGGAGGGTGATGCAAAATCCACAATAGTAGGAGGCCACTGTCAACCCTAGGGTTGGAAGGACAAATGGGGAAGAGAAGGTGGTGTTAACAGAGCAGAAGCTGGGGCCATCTGTCCTAAACTAAAATGGGGGTGAGGGATGGGAGGTGGGAGCTGGAGCCACAGAGTCTCCAGACACTCATGGAGGCTGCCAGAGATTCCACAGGAAGCCAGGAGGATAGGTGAGAAAGGCCTGACTCTCCCCTTCCTGTCCTCCCATGTTCCCCCAGTGCTTCCTAACGGCAAAGTTACCTAGAAGCCAGAATTTACGCACAATATTAAAAAGAGCAGGGGAGCCCTGGCCCATGGTGTGGCTCAGTTAGTTGGTCGTTGTTCCATGCCCAGGAAGGTTGCCGGTTCGATTCTGCGTCAGGGCACATGCCCAGGTTGCTGGCTTGATCCCTGGTAGGGGGCATGCAGGAGGCAGCCGATCAGTGTTTCTCTCTCACATTGATGTTTCTTTCTCTCTCCCTTCCTCTCTCTCTAAAAATAAAAAGTAAAAAAGAGCAGCAGAAGTGAGGAAAATAGACCTGAAGGCAGTCAGTTGACAAGAACAAATGCTGTTGCATTATGGTTTAAACTTGCAAGTCTTGGAGAATTTTTTCATGTTTCTTGGTTATTTTGTTTCCTGTGAATTGTTTTCTATTTGTTTTTGTCCCAAATTTTCCTATTGGCTATCATTTCTAGTTCATTTTTAGGAATTCTTTAGATATTCTGGATATTAACCTTTACAGTTATATATATTGCTAATGTTGCTCATAGTCTATGGCTAATATTCCACTTCTGCTATCTTTTGTGATACAGTTTAAAAATCTAATATACAAATTTGTCAGATTTTTTTCTTTTAAGTTAGCACTTTAAAAGTGTTTTGTTCAAGGAAATTTTTTTTTACCATGAGACATGTTCCCTTATATTCTCTTTAAAATTCTAGTTTTATCATATTTAAGTCTTTAATGCTCTGGGGGCTTATTTTGTTTATGGTGTGATATAGATATCTTAAAATTTTTTTCTGTAAAGATAACCAATTGTTCCAGGCCATTTTTTAATCCTCTACGATTAAAAAAAAAAAAAAGTCTACCCTTATCATATATAGTGGTTTTTATGTATGTGTTGGTTCCTCCCGATGTGAATCTATTTCTGGAATATCTACTCCGTGTAGTGGTCTAGTTTATATCCATGAACAACAGCACACTGTCTCAATAAAAATAGCTTTAAAGTAAGACCTGATTTCTAGAAAGATTAGTCATCCTCACCGTGTTTTATTTCAAATTTGGCTAGGACATTTTGGCTTATTCAATGCTTTGTATGAATTTTAAGATAATTTTCTGAAGTTCCACAAAAAAACCTGTTAAGATATTAATTTATATTTTGCTGAATTTATAGATTAACATGAGTAAAATGATCACTTTAATAATTGTCTCTTTCCATTCATTAACATGATGTATATGCCTCCTGTTATTTAGGTCATATTACCTATTCTTTTGTTTTTATATATGAACAGTTTATATGAGTTTTATAATTCCCTCCATAAACTTATTACATACTTTTGGTATATATATTTTTCTTGACATGATATAGTTTGGATTGTCATTTAAAGTGGCATTAAAAATTGCATTTTATATTAATAATTCTAATATACCCAACTTACATCCAGAAAACTTGCTAAACTGTTTTCTTAGTTCTGTGTCTATAGATCCTCTTGAATCACTGACTCAATTTTATTGAACAGACATGGTGACAGCTGCTTGCTCTTAGCTTTGAAAGGTATTCTAATGTTTTACCATCAAATATATTCTCTAGGATTTTTGTTGATTTCTCTTTTCAGGTTAAGAAGATCACTTTTCTTTCTAGTTTGCTAAAAGATTTTTATTTAGTTAAATCACGTGTATTGAATTGAATCAAATGGTTTTCCTGCATCTATTGACATGATCACATGGCTTCTCTGGAGAGGTCTTTGAAGACTAGTTCTCTGCCTGAGTAAAATCAGAGCTTGAAGAAAACAAAAATTAGCACTGTGAACTTCCTGTGGGCATAGATACATGTAAAGGGATTTTTAAAAAGACTTGAAGACAACATACAAAAATGATTATAGTTGGTACTTTGGGACAGAGGGAGAGAAAGAAATTGAAAGGAGATGAGTGGAAATAGCACTGGGGGATGGTAGAAAAGCCATTCGCTTTATCTGGAATGTTCTAATATTTCTTTCTAAAGGGAATGTGTTTATATTAACTGTCATAATTGTTTTTGCAATGTGTATACAAAAGAGCAGGTGTATAAAATTTAAAATGATAAGCTTTAAGTCACAGAAATAAGGGTGAATGCTACTCTTTTCTTTATATTTTCTATAATTTTCTAATTTACAAGAACAAAAAATCTAGTTAGAAAGCATTACTTACTTTGATTATGGGTGACATGATTTAAATTGTCCAAGGTCAAATTTGGTCTTACTATTTGGAATTAGGAAGTTGAAAGTATGTTTCTTCATGCCCATCATCAATCTAACAGTATTCGTGTATTTAAGTACTTAATTGAGCATGGATTGGGCAAGATAATTATATAGACCTATCATCTAATATCATGAATAGAAAATGGAGACAGACTTTTCAAAGGAGCGAAGGTGAACTGAAGGTGAAATATTGCTACCACATGCAACCATAGGTGTTTCTTGGTTGGATGTAACAATATTTCAGGCACCTAATTCCTATTCCCTTTATATTATTAAACAGTCTGCTTCTCTCTGGGAAGATCTCTTGCCCTCTAGTTTTTATGTTTTTCTCTGTTTGGGATCCAGGAACTTGAAAGTGAAACTTTTTCCTCATGTATGAAGTAGAATGTCCCAGTGTAAGAATCTGAGACCCAGTGCCGGGTGGTCCAGCTGGCAGACTGACAGCTTGAGTGTGGGCTTAGTGTGCCAGCAGAGCGTGATGGGTAGGTGGATGTACAGATAGATACAGACAGACAGACACACACATAATACACACGTGTATGTGTATACATATACGTACACACATACATATGAGTATATGTTTATATTCACAATTCTTTAAACATGATATTTCAAATAAAAGAGTGAAAGTCATCATAATCAGAAAAAATCAGTTGGATTCATGTTTACTTTATGCTGTGATATTGATTTAATTTGTAAGTACATCCGAGGAAGCTGTGGATTGGGGAGTAAGGACCACGATCCTTCCAGTGCTCTGATGAGTTAAACATTTAAATCTGGCCCTATGAACAAATTTCCAATAAGCAAAACAAAGAAGAAGGGGACTTTTTGCCAGGCAGGTACCCCGACATCTGCAGAGGCCTGAGAGCTGAACCAGGCAGGTACCCTGACATCTGCAGAGGCCTGAGAGCTGAACCAGGCAGGTACCCCGACATCTGCAGAGGCCTGAGAGCTGAACCGGGCAGGTGCCCCAACATCTGCAGAGGCCTGAGAGCTGAACTGGGCAGGTACCCCGACATCTGCAGAGGCCTGAGAGCTGAACCAGGCAGGTACCCCGACATCTGCAGAGGCCTGAGAGCTGAACCGGGCAGGTGCCCCGACATCTGCAGAGGCCTGAGAGCTGAACCGGGCGTACTGTGCCCAGAGTGAAGACTGAGGGAGGCAGACCTAAGGAGTGTGTGTAAAACATGGGTTTAATCTTGAACAAGGTGAAAAAATAATCAGATCCTCTCTGATTAAATGTCAAATGACTTCAAAGAAAAAAAAAATCCCAAATGGTTGTAGAGGATTAGCCTGGGAAGCGGGGAGCCAGAGTCTGAGCACATGGGGAGGTGGGGGGGCGTGTTGGCTGCTATGGAGAGAGAAGCAGAGAGAGACGGGCAAAGGCAGAGAGTAAACTGGACGGCATCGCTCGGGGCCTTCCTCGCCTGACAGCCACACTGCCGCCCTTCCCTGAGCTCGCTCATGTTTCTGGAACCCTCCTCTTCATGATGTGGCCCAACTCCAGCCTCCCCCCTTATATGGCTGAAATAAGTTGAGGGGATCGCCCTGCAGCCAGGCAGTTAGCAGCTCCAAATGTCGCTGTCAGTCGCCAGGATGGTGGGCGAAGAGGCTCCGTCTGTGTTCGGATACGCACAGAGCCTGGGGGCGTGTTTCCCACTCCGTCATAGTGTCTGAGGTCACAGCAGAAGGGGGAGGAACTGGAATTGTTAGGCTTGAATAACGCCGGGAAGAGTGTTTTATTGAAACTGAGTCTGAAGATATTAGAGATACAGGTTCCTCTTATTTTCAGTCTCAGGACCTTGATTGTACTAAACGTAGATGCAATAGTATTTTTCAAATGCCAGCAATGGTTACTTTAGGTGGTTTCAAAAAGGTAGACACATCAGCAGATCAGGTGCTTAAGGGTCCGGCTTGGAGCCAGGTTTGCATACAAGCCACACTCTGTTGTAGCTGAGTGACCTCGGACAAGTTGCCTAACCACACCGAGCCTCAGTTTCCTCCCCTGTAAGACGAGGCACTTACACCTCACTCATAGGTTTCCCATGAGGAATAAATGACACACTGTAATAAAACTTAGTGTAGTGCCTTAAACCATGTAAAGGGCTCAGGAAATGGTGACTGTGCTATAGAGATGGTGGTTACTCAATGAATTTAAAATAAATAGTATGTTTTGTGTTTGTGTAACAATGGTACCGTAGTCAGCTGCATGTCCAAACACCCAACTTCAGTGGCTTAACCAAACTGCAATGTAGTTTCCTCCTGTGCAAGGAGAGACCGGCAGGGCCCGTGTGGCTGACGGAGTGAACCCACAAGCCTTCTGCCCCCGTCCCTGTCCTGTCACCCCGATTAGGGACTCTCATCTGCACAGCTGCAAGATTCTCCTGCCCTCAGGACCATGCCGTGCTCCAGTGGACAGAAGAGGCAGGGCAGAAAATGTGGGTCAGGAGAACCTGCCCCTTGTTTTTTCTATCAGGAAAAAACTTTTCTAGAACTCTATCCAGTGGACTTAACTCTTATTACTCATTGGCTGGAATTCAGCCACGTGAGCGTCACTGGGACGTGCAGGCCTGGGAAACTGTCCTTTTTTTTTTTTAGTTAGGAACAGTTGCTGCCCCAAGCCAAGGTGTGGCTCTGGCAGTAAGAAAGAATAGATACTGAACTGGCAATGTCTGCCATAGTTGGGCATTAAGAATTCCTTGCTCCCTGCTCTTCCATGTGTCTAAGGCCTTAGTAATGAGAGAGATGCGGGGTTGGGGGAAAGAGAGAGAGGCATGGCCTGGTTTAATTGAAGAGCTGCACTGTGGCGTGGTAAAACCCAGGATCTCTTCAGGAGAAAGCAAACATTAAATGCTAGGCAAGGAATTTTAGCTGCTCCTAAATCATCTCCTTCACAGAGGGCAGCGTGATGTATTGGTTAAGAGCAAGTCTCGGGAATCAAGCAGCCATGACTTGGGATTCAGGCCATCTCCCTGCTTGAGTGTATAACTTTCAGTAAGTTATTTAATCTCCTTAGAATGTAAACTCCTGTGAAGCAGTGGCTTTGTCTGTTTTGTCCCTACTGTATCCCATCCCCTAGTAGAGAGCTTTGCCACAGTAGGCACTCAGATATTCGTTGGACTGGCGGACGGACGGACGGATGGATGGATGGACAGACTTCTCTGAACCCTAGATTTTTCAGCAATGGAAGGGATTGCTTTTAGAGGTCATCATGAGGATTAAAAGAATACATGTTTTATAGGACACTCCATCATTAGAGAAACACAATTTCACTTGGAGCTCCCCAAGTTTCCCTAAACCTGAAAAGCTCTGTGGGCTTTTTCTGAGAATCTGTTCAGCCAGCTGTTTATCTCCAAGTCTGTTGGCTTCTTAGATAAGCTGCACAACTATGGTACCATTTAAGTTTAATACTGATGCATTTTAAGCAAACATCCAGGTAGTGTATTTCCAAAATATATTAGAGAACTGAAGGTGTGTGTTGTAACTTCTGAGTTTGTGTGGCTTTGTTTTGGATAAAAGTGTGCTGAGTTTTCAGTATCATCTATTTCAAACCAGGCTTGTTGCTAATTAAGGGTTGACACACCAAATTAGCAGTAAATTAATACTTGTTTCTGTGCTCGTACACTAGAGTGTCAGGAAAATTATCAGGTTCAGGTAGTTACAGCCATCGTCGCCAGAATAATGGGTCTAAAGGATTTTCTGTGAAACACTGGAAGTGAGGGACATCCATAAACCCAGAATCTCCAGTGTCCTCTAGTTACTTGTAGTGGCTGGGTCTTAAAAAATGGAGATGTAAAAGAAAGTCCCCTCAGTAGCTTGTGCCAAGTGCATAAAATACCTAACATTGGCTGACTTATAGGATTTGCAGAGAATTCAGAATTCAAGCTCCCAATGGGCTCCTGCTGTCAAAGTAGACACAGCCAAATCAGATTACAGTAAGAGCAGTCCTATACCAGCAGCCCGTGGGACGCCAGACCCTTCTCTGACATCCATGCCATTTCGTGATAATCACCATCATCGATGCCTCTCCATGACCTTAGCAGGGTCTCAGCACCAAGGCCAACGCTGGGACGTCTTCTGCGGGGTGAGCGGTACTTGCACGTACTTTCTAATGTGAATTATTGGCCGGGTGTAACTTTGTTATCCACGACCCCTTACAATGTGTTCTCCTGCAACAAGGTAGGAGTGCCACCAAAATGAAAGGTAGCCGTGATTAGCCTGGCACCACATCTCTTCAGAGAAGAATGATCCCCTTCTGTATAGAAGTTTCTGCTTCTCAGAGGGTGCTCACATACACGTGTCATCGTGAAGAGACTTATTTCCAGCCCCGTGGAGCAGACCACAGAAAAGCATCCACCCATGCCTGCCTGTCCCTCTGTCATCAGCAGGTCCTGTAGCCTGCTCCGGCCACCTCTGATGTCTGGGCCCGTGGCCCCATTGAGCATATGTCTGCTCTGTGTGTCTGCCCCAGCCATTCACCCTGCTCCAGCTTATAATGGCAGTATTGACTGGCCATTGACTAGGCCTAGGCAGACAGACTTTGCAGTAATTATGAATGAAAGATGTCAGTGACGAAGCATCTCATTCCAGAGATTTCTACACATAGTCAATATCAGCTCTCATAAGCGTGACTGAGCTCCAAATGGCTTGCAGTCATAAGGGAATGACCAACTGACTAGCTATTATTTCATCCAATTGGTGCTCTGTTTCTTGTGCAAAGGGAAACAGGAATGCAGAAGCACGCACATTTTAGACCTGCCTGGTTCTTCCTTTTAGTAGCTGCTGAAAATATTAACTATTTTCCCCAGGAAAGCAGATCCTGGGGAGAGGCTATATGTTGCAAGTGGAAAACCATGTTAATTTTCAGCAAATGTTACAAAAAATAGAAATTTCTACCCTAACACAATCATTAATGCTTTTACTCCCAAAAGAAAGATGAGTGTGTATTTCCCAGAACCTCTTGAGCCCTGCTTAACCAGGCAAATAAGGATTATGGATAAGAAAGGGATCCAGATGGAAACAGTAGTATCCCCTTGGACTTGTACAGGTCCACGAGCTCAGGCAAGGACTGAAATCAAGCCTCCCATCTAATGACAGGCTGGGACACTGAGATCCAGCCCACTTTCAAACCAAGGCCACCTCTCTCTGCTCACAATCCAGATCCACTGCCTGCGAGTGTCACCTTACACTCTTCAAATATTTACAGATATATTTTTTTTACTTGCCCCCAATTACCTTGGTGACAAAGACTTATTTTAACAAATAGTGAAGGCAGTTACTCGGTACCTTTCAAAGCAACATTTCTTAATAACTGAAATGTCCAAAAAATGTCAAATTTGGGGGGAATTAGTTAGGGGGCAATTAACACCAGGCCCCAAGAGCACTGAGCTAATAAGTGGCAAACCCTGAACTGATGTCAGAGCCGACACTTGAAAATACCATGCTCCGTAGTCTCTCCACTGCAGGCCGCTGGAGCAGTAAGATGAGCCGATGGCAGGGACAGCATAGAGGTGGCAGTGACAGTCACAATAGCAGTGCCAGCCATTTCTTATTGAGTTCTTTGTATGAACCAGATAGTGAGATACTGTACTAAGAATTCTCATGGATTACCTTTTTTATTCTTAAAACAGTCCTATGAGATGAGTGCTATTATTATCTCCATTTTGCAGAAGAGGAAATAGGAGATTTCAAATAAGAGATTAGGTGACTGAGCTGGATTTCAACCTAAGAGTCATGCTTTATTGCTTGTCTAGCCACTACTCTAGCCTTCCTCTCTAGAGAAACGGGGAGAGGAGATGTCAGTTCTGTTAACATCACAGAAGGACCAAACTGGACGTGGGGACATTTGAACCCTGTAATGGCACAGACAAGTCAGATTTTGGGTGTTGTTTGGTTTGTCTTTTCCTTTGGGCAAGCACTGAGGCCAGGAGCCATGTGAACCTGTTTGAAGAGAGCATGGGATTTCTGGGCTCCTCAGGAAAAACCTTGAACCAGAAGAATAAAGGGAGGGTGATGTGCTAAAGCATGTAGCTCCCGCAGGGCACTGTGCTCGGCTCTGAAGTCCGTTTCCCACAGCCCTGTGATGGAAGCATGGAAGCTCCTTCCTGCGGATGAAGGATCTAAAGCTTGGTGATGCTTGGGCAGCCCTTGCACATTCCACCCTGTGAGTGAGAAACAAGGGCAGGGCCGTGCGCAGGTCTGTCTGACTCCAGAGTCTGTGGCCCTGGGGATCAGAACTCTGGAAAGGGGACTGCATGTTTGCATGTTTGCGATCTGATCCTTGCTCTCACCCCCTCACCTGAGCTGCCTCCTGCCTGTGTCATTCCAGTTGCCTGTACTCAGACCCTTTCGGGGAGGAGGACTGTTCTCTCCCAGAACAAGGTGCTCCTTTAGGATTCCCAGAGGGGTTGGGCTGCTCCCAAGAGGCCACGTTGGAAACCCCTGTGGCTGTTGTTGGTTGTTGCAGGGTGAAGTGACCTCCATGTAGCACGTGAGGGTCAGGAATGCTGGATTTCCTGAACACCATGGACAGTCTCATGCACTAAAAAGGCCCATTTCCTACAAGACTTCCAGATGTCACTCAGAAGCTCATGTAACTGCAAACACCATTTATACCTACCCAAGCCTTGAACTTGACTGTAATTTACAAAAAAGTATAAAATATTTTCCCCAAGGTTTTTAAAATACAGCCCCCCCCCCCCGAATGCATCTACTAGGTAGGTGGAAAAAAATTGCTCTTTATTGTATGAAAAGCTTTTTTCCAGCATACTTTCAGGTTTTCCAAACCCACCATGGGGCCTGTATTAGTGTCCTAGTGCTGCGTAACAAGTTACCGTGAACTTAAAACGGCACACTCTTATCTCAGTTTCTATAGGTCAGACATCTTAGCTTGGGATTCAGGGTCTCTCAAAGGCTACAATCAAGGTGCTGGTTAGGGCTGGAGCCTCATCTGAGAGTTCAACTGGGGAAGGATCCATTTTCAAGCTCATTCCAGTTGTTGGCAGGATTTTCACTCACTGTTGAATGGTTGGCCTCAGTTCCTTGCTGGTGACCAGCCAGAGGCTGCCCTCAGTTCCTTGACATGCAGTTCTCTTCATAGAGCCACTGAAAACAGGGAGCTTCCTTAATCAATGCAAGCAATGAGAGAGTCTACTAGCAATATGGGAGTTACAGTATTAA
The DNA here is from genome assembly GCF_054644295.1 of Miniopterus natalensis. NCBI lineage: Eukaryota > Metazoa > Chordata > Mammalia > Chiroptera > Miniopteridae > Miniopterus > Miniopterus natalensis. The sequence goes on from NC_142095.1 coordinate 41,698,049, forward strand.
GTAACATTTATAGAAGTCACATCCCATCGCCTTTGCCATACCCTGTTGACAAGAAGCAAGTCCTACCCAGGACTCAGTGGGAGGGGATTACACACGTGCGTGAACCCCAGCAGGCAGGGGTATTTGGGGCCATCGTGGAGTCTGCCCATCACAAGGGCCAAGGCTGAGTTCTGCAGCCTCACACCAACCTTTGGGAGTGGGACACTGCTCACCTATCAGAGGGGAGGTTTGGAATACACTGAGTGGCTGCTGTTGGAAGTAGTTCTACATTTATTTGGGCCATAAATCCAGGCCCAGTGAATCTAGTGTAATGCCATTTTCATAATTAAACAGATGAACAGTAAACCGAGTTGCATTATGCAGAGTAGGCTTTAAATCACAAAGCTAACTTAGTATGATCCTTAGGGGAAGTCCTACCTGCCATCTCCATTTCCTCTGTAGTGTCTTTCTATTCAATGCCTTCTTGAAATTTTTATTTCAAAATTTTCTGCATCAAGGCGATGATGTGTGTATATATGTCTTTAAAGTGTTCATTTTTAATTATATAGGCTGGGTATTAGGTGTGTAGTCTTGTTGGCATCAGCCTTAGATAGAAAAATTCTTACATTTAGCTGACTGCTTCTTGAAAGGATTTGCAGCCCTAGGCACCTGGAAATTGGAATGCATCATGGTTCAGTGGATGAGCTTCAAGGGGCAGAAATTAAAGCAGAAGGGGGGACGATGGCAGCCATGGCTCTTAAATTAGCCAAGATGATTGAGGGGAGCGCGATGACCTGGGATTGGGACGGGTAGGGTCCAGGTGCCCACCCTCTGGCCTCCTCGTGAGTGCACAAACTAACAAGCCATAGCGAAGGTACCAGAGGTCTTTTCCACAGGGAAGGGTTAAGCACAATGGGTGAGACCCTAATGAGATGCAGCAGGCGGGACCAGGCAGTGAAGGCAGACCTTTCAGGGCAGTGATAAATTAGGAATGTACATCCCAAGAGGCCTGAGGCCCCTTTTTGAATCTTGATTCCTGCAGTGTGACCATGTGGCAGTGAGAGAGCCTTGTCTTTGAAGCTGAAAAGGTAAAAGCCTAAGAATCAGATGTTCACAAGGGCAGAGGAGAGGTAGAAGCCTTGTCCCGTGGAACTGGAAGGAACTCTTACAGGGCCTATACATCTGACACCTTCGTTTGTCACATTGGGAAAGGCCAATCCAGAGGAGCAGTGGACTTGCTTAGGCCGCACCGATGGGGCCAGGACCTGGGTGTTTTATGCCGTCTCTGCCCTTCCGTTGGCCCCTGAAGCAGGCATCCCAAAATGCTTACACCTAAAAGGCTTCACCAGCTTGGAATGAGAGAAGCTGGTTTGGTTTGCTTTGGTTTGGTTGTCTTAGCTGATATTGGGATGGGTCTCTAGGCACATCTCCTCGGTGTCGGGGATTGTATGACTGTCCCGTCATCAGTCCCAGTGACCATCCCGGTGAGATGTTTGTACACCTCTGCCCCCTTTAACTCTGGTAATCCATGTGGCTGGTTTTGGCTAGCACAATGAGTAACAGCGAAACGTGTCACTTAGGATTCAGGTTAAGGCTGGCCATGCCTTTTTCTATGCCACGAGTTGGGCGGCATTCTAGGCAGAGGCCACCATGTGGCCTGAACCTCAGAGCGGAGACCGTGTGGGACAGAGCCCTCGCCGTCTGGCGATGGGCATGCAGTGTGAGCCACCTTGTTACTGGGTTGTTCAGGACGTCACCATCCCAGGATCTGGCCCATCCTGTTTGACTCGATATGGTGTGTGGGCTACATACCTCCCACACACGTGTGGGCTCTCTCACCTTCCCCAGGTACACAGTCTTTCTCTAGGATGCCTCCTCTTCCTGTGTCATCACTTCTGTGAATGACATCCCTTCGCTTAAGGGGCCTGGGGTCATCCTTGTCTCCTTCCCTCCTCCTTCCTCCCCCCAGTCACCAAGTGCTGTCTTTCACTTCCAAAGCCAAACAACTTTCCTCAATGCTCCTGCCCTTGTACAGGCTGCTCATTGCTGTCCCAGCTGCCAAGACGGCTGCTTTGTCCTGGTCTCTCCCCCCCCCCCCCCCAGTCCACTCTCCCTAAGCAGCCAGAAGGAGCAAACCCCTGGGGAAAGTTTTTTAAACATTTGCTGCAAGAGTAGATTGAATATGGCCCACAAAGTCCTAGAAATGTGTTCCTACTAGGACCCTTCTCTTTACTCTTGTCCAATTTCTCTCTCTCCCTTTTTCTTCTTAATTTATCCAGCTGTCTATCTGCTTGGAAGCCCTACCTCCCACCCACACTACTCAGCTACCAGTCATCTTTGTGCCTCTCCCTTCTGTTAGCCCCTATTTACTTGACTAACTCCTACTCACCCTTTGAAACTCAGCTTGGAGTCACCTCCTCTGGGAACCTTCCCTGATCACTGAAGTATGAGTTAGGTGTGAGTCCTCTGGTTCACAGCACTCTGTACCTTCCTGGTTACTTCTCGTCATGAACCTGGATTTTAATCTAACATGTGGTTTTCCCCAGTAGACTGGATTCACTGTTGGGTCCTCAACACTGTGAAGCAGTACCTCGCGCATAGTAAACACCCCTTGAACATTAGCTACTGAATGTTGGATTTTCATCCTGAAGGCAAAGGAAAATAAAAGACCTTATCTTGAAAATAGGCTCTTTCGGGTACCAACTATTTATATTTCATTTGTTGGAAGGAATTAGAACTTTCAAAAATATATGGAATGAGCTACATATATTGTATAATATGGGTCACAGTTCTGTCTATTCTGAGAGTGCCAAAAAAAATCAAATTTTTTTCATCAAGACATAAATATTTAAAAACAAACCAAAAAAGCAGCCGTGCATGCTGGGAGAGTTAGGCAAGGGTGCAGCACAGGGCCGGAGCCGAGCAGAATAGGAACATGTTGGGTTCTGTGGGTCGAGGCGGGTTAAATGGGGAGCTTGTGTGCATGAGAACAGCATTTTATTATTAAAAATACTTCCACAAGAGATTGTTCACCAGGGAGGCCAACCTTTCCCTTCTTGTTCTGTGCTGCAAATACAACCTGACCCAGGAAACTGGGCTGGAAGAGACAGTAGGACAGAAGGATCAGCAGAGTTGGTGAGGAGAGAGCCGGGGTGCCCAAGCTTCCCGCAGACCTTGTGGTTGATGAGTGTGGCCCAGGGGTTGTGGTGGATTCACTGGGCAGAGGAATTCAGAGTGGATGATGGTCTTTATTTCAGTGATTCGTAGGGGATCATTCTCCGGGCACACCGATGCACACTTGATTTGTGGGTCTGTTTCTTCTGCTTGAGTGTCCTCACTTGTGGTGAGTCTTTAATGTAAGGGAGCCTGGGGACACTGAGCCAGGATCTACCCTCATTCCTCAAGCAGGAGAACCATGAGGTGTGGTTGCCATCTCCTTACTCTGAATGATTATAGTCCCTCACATGTTTTGATTATAGGAATCCACTTAGGCACGGCTACCAGACAAAAGGACTTTGTCTGTAGGTAGGAATGTGGATAGACAGCAGACAGAATGACTGACAGATGGATGGAGGGAACTGTGCAGGGATACGTGTGGATAGATAAAGGAGGCTCTGTGAGGAGCATAGCTATGCAAATATGCCCTTCGTGACACTTACTTGCAATTTATTAAAAGTCAACACAGTAAGTCTAAATAAACGTGAAGTCCTACCAAAAACCTAATTAAATTAGCCCAACCTTTAAAACATCTTTAACTGATTTGTATAATCAAAACATGATTAATACATCATTTAGAATAAGGTATCACAAAGCGGAAGTTGATAAATGTAGAACCCCTTTGTCCAGGCCTAAGGGAATTTCTCAGGAAACAAGAGAACTAATTTCTTCTGTGATAACACAGTTTCTCTCCACTTATAAAAGACGTAAGCCGCATAATAAACAGATCAGGCGCAGAATCGCCAATAAGGGCATGGACCTGCTAAAGCAGCCCGTGCGCTTTCGTCCTTGGAGAAGCAGACCCAGGTTACATGCAGAATTCAAGGGCAGCACAGAGGCCGACCGGGAAGCTTTGTCCTCAGACATATCTGCAGTTTGGCTGATGTCAAGAGTGTGAGGGAAGGGGTGAGTTGGATATCGGTCTTTCCCCAGAACCAGCAATGCTTCTTTTCCATCTGCAGTGGACATGCATGTGAGCCCCACACATCTGCCCTTTCATCAGAACCCAGCTCCTCTTTCTCTTTAGGGAGCCATTTCAACCGTTAGAATCAGCTTTGTGGTTCTAATGAGGGCTGCTAATCACAGGACCCAGACTCAGGAGTGGGCACAAGATTTATTGAACCAGTCAGAGTAGACCCAGGCCGGGAGTCAAGCCAATCAGAATTCTTCCCTGGGATTTTTCTAAGGGGATGGTCACCTATCTTTTCTAGTTGTAAAGCTATGAGGACTGGATATTGAACAATAGCAACATGCAAAAAGGAAAATAAGAAACAGCCTGAAAAGGAGGGGCCAGGAGCCAGAGGATATTTGAGTCCCTGAAACGCTCCCACCCCCGATTTCCCTGATTCTTGCCTTCCTGAGACCTGATTCTTTAGCATGTCCAGAGCTGTAAGCTTCCTTCAATGTGCTTTCAACAAATACCCATTTTCTTAAGGTAGTTTGATCTAGGTGTGTGCCATTTGCCATGAAATGGGTCCTGAATAGCTTCCTTTCTTTCACACCAAGTTACTGAGTAGATTATGGGTGACTAATGCCCAAAGTTTGCCCTAAAGAACCTCATGCTCCATAGGGGAGCTAGAAGGAGGCAGTGGTGGTGACCCAGTTTATTTAGGAGGTGGTAGGTATTTCATGGATTATGAAAACATTTGTCAAAATATGAAAACCCAGTTCAGGTTGTAATGTGAGTTTTCCTCAAATGATTTTTAAATTAAGTATTTTCCTTGTGTTTCACAGTGTGAATTGGTGTTTTAATTAAAATATTTAAAATTTTTTTAAAAGTTTTCTTAGTCAAACAAGTATGGGGAACACCAAGTTAAACAAAATGTGCTGCGGGACTTCTCAGAGCCTATAAGGCTAGTGCACTTTGGGGTATCAACGAGAGTAATTGAGTAGGCTGGGATTGCCACAGTTCCTTAACCAAAGACTATTATTCTTAGGATGCTTGATTAAATTTCAGAGAACCAGTGTTCCTTGGAAGACAATTGGGAAGCTCCCACACTAGATTATTATGAGCTTCTCAGTGGTTTAGGTTAAGATGCTGGCAGAGGTGGGCAAGGGAGAAGCTCTGAATTAATTTAATCTTCATTAATTGAATCTCAAGGCATGTTTCTGTCTCTGCCACCATCATGGGGCGGGTACCAGAGAAAATTGTCCTTTTTGTTGGAATCAATGCTAAGCCCTCCAAGAGTTCCCCTGTTACAAATGGAAAAGGTGTTTTATTTTCTATAAGCCCAGAGCGGCACTGCAGGATGGCCATGGATGTCATCTGTGGAGATGCTGGATGCATGAGCTGGGGTGGAGATGGCAAAAGTTCTCCTCTCAGCTTCATTTGAATCTTAAAAAACTCTCCATAGGAGCTTACATTTTTATTTTTTTCCCTTTTCCTCATAAACACTTAGAAAAAGTGATTGGTTCAAGCACAGCCCATTGCTGGAAAGGAATGCAGGGGGACAAGGGGACGACTGAGGCTCAATGCCAGTGGCAGGCAGCGGAGCATCCTGAGGCCCCGAAGTCTAGCTGATGGCTCCGTGGACACTCAGGAATGGAGTTTGGAGGACAGGAGATTTTGTGACACTCTCCCTGATACCATGGGGCGGGATATCAGAATACAGGTAGTTCACTTTTAAGGAAGTGAGAGCCCAAGTTTTCCATTTATATCCTGGTTCAGAGTCTTAGTTTGTGCATTTTTATGCTTTGCTATTTATTGATTTGCCTAACGTGAATCATCGTCCCGCAAACAGGGCTGCCTCAGTGCGTTAGACGCTCATTATGAGGGTCATGGACGGGAAGGAAAAGGGAGCCGAGTGGTGGGAGTGTAAAAGGGTTTTCCCTAGACAGCTGAGAATAAATGGAAAACAAATTCAATTAAAATAACATTCAACCATTCTGTTTCTTCCACGGCGTGATTCCTCTAACGAAAGTGCCCAAAGCTAACACATTGCCACGAAAGGCTGCCCCCTGCACCAGCCGGACCGGGGCCGAGCCGCTGCTCACAAGAGGCTGCTTTAGGCAGCTGTTCTCTTAGGCCGCAGGGCCCTGCCCTGCCCCCCACCTGCCCAGATAGCGCTGCATCCGCCCGGCATACCCTCGCCTGCTTGCTTTTGGTGAGAACCCATGGAGAGCCTTCCAGGCAGGGTACATTCCCCAGCATCGCCTACCTTCCTGCCTTCTCAGCGTTAGGCCCCAAACCAAAACCTTGGCGTGTTCCAGCCTATGCCCACGCCCACGCCCACGCCCACGCCCACGCCCACTCCCACGCCCACTCCCACGCCCACTCCCACTCCCACGCCCACTCCCACACCCACACCCACACCCACTCCCACTCCCACTCCCACTCCCACACCCACTCCCACTCCCACACCCACACCCACTCCCACTCCCACTCCCACACCCACACCCACACCCACTCCCACTCCCACACCCACACCCACTCCCACACCCACTCCCACACCCACTCCCACACCCACTCCCACACCCACTCCCACTCCCACACCCACTCCCACTCCCACACCCACTCCCACACCCACACCCACTCCCACTCCCACACCCACACCCACTCCCACTCCCACACCCACTCCCACTCCCACACCCACTCCCACTCCCACAGCCACACCCACTCCCACACCCACTCCCACACCCACACCCACTCCCACTCCCGCACCCACTCCCACTCCCACTCCCACACCTGCACCCACTCCCACTCCCACACCCACTTGTTTTCTAGTAAGGTCCCATTCTATAGTATTGAAGGTCAGGTCTTCCACATAGTTTGGGGGGTGGCAGGGAGACACAGTTCAACCCCTAGCATAAGGCTCCAGTTCATGGCCCCAGCCAGTCCCTCAGGCCCTGTCGTAGCCAGAGCAGTCCCCTCGGATTTGAACCAGGTTCCAACACTTCCACTTGAAGTCTGTGAACGGCTTTCACTGGACCTAAGGCAAAATCCAAGCTCCTGAGGCAGATGAGGTCCTGTGTGGTCAGGGTGCCACCTGCTCTGCCACCCAAAGCCTCTACCGCGGCCCCTTTACTGAAGGCTCTCCCTGTCCCACCACACCCCACGCTCCAGCAGCCTTGGCCTGGGGTTTGCCTGCCGCCTCCATCAAATTGCACCTTAGATGTTTCTCCTCCTGAGAGGCCTTTCCTCCAGAATCAGCCTCATGGCACTTTGCTGGTCCCTCCCTCCCCTGCTGTTCCTCACACCTGTACTTAGGCCATGATCAAGGCTCCTCTTTGTTCCAAGCCCCACCGGGGCTGGCAAACTAAGGCCAATGGGCTAAATTTGGCCCATGGCCTATTTTGAAAGACCTTTAGGATAAGGGTACTTTTCCCAGTTTTAAGGATTGGAAAAAATAGAGGTAAATAAAAATAGGCCACAGAGACCACATGTGGCCTGCAACGCCTCAGACATTTCCTCTCTGGCTCTTTATAGAAAGCCTGTGGGCCCCTGGTCTTGTCCACTGCCAGCTCCCTGGGAGCCAGGATCTTGCCTGTTTGATTCACTGACCCCTAGGAAGTCCCCAACAGATATATGGTAGTAAAATAAATGAATTATTCAGCTATGGTTGATTCCCAGTGACTGTTGGTTGAGCTCAGAGAAACCGATCTTCTAATAACTACCAGAGGGAATTCTATGGGCGTAGATACTGATCTCGATAATCTGGTAATTCAGTCATTTAACAAATACTTAGTGAGGACTGGCGATGTTTTAGACAATGGTCTAAGCCCCTGGGAAGGAGATTGATAGAATGCTTCCCTTGGGAACCTCAACAGGGGGAAGAGATACAGAGTGTGAGGAGGGTTGTAACCAGGAGACACTTCAACTGGGCGAGAAATTGAACAGAGATTGGTAAAAGTTCAGCGCATCTATGGTGGGAGGAGGGGGTAAAGAAAGGGAACACGGGCTCTTATTTTATTTTTTCAGCACACAGACACCTTCCCTGGCAACAGGCAAGTCCTTCCCACATGGGCATATTGTTGCTTTGCCACTGGCCCAAACAGAACCATCCCTCATAGGTCAATCCTGGGTTCCTGTCCTCAGGGCCCAGCTGAAATGGGCAACATGAACCGTTTCACATCCTGAGCCCCGGACTCAGCAAGAAAGTGTGTTGTCTTGTGTGGTCCATGGAAACTTGGGGAAACAGCTGGAGGCTGCAGCCACCGGTACACAGAGAGCTCGGCCCTTGGACAGAACCAGCCACTGCCTCTCACCACAAGGCATGTCATGAAGGTTGTCAGTTGAAATTCTGCCTTGGCTTCTATTTTTTTTCCAGGTTGTTTCAGGTTTAATGCCTATTTTCAGACACAGGGTGAATCTGAGATGCGCAATCTGCTGGTTGACTGAGATGCTTATAATTCAGTGATTCATTTTAACATTTCTCCTGGGATCCTCAAGGAATCAAACTCAAGGGTAGCATTAAGCCAGGTAGGAGGCCTTTGTTTTCCCCAATTTTGGCTAAATTAGGATCAGTGTGTGGGACTTACTTTAAGCCTTCCTACCAGAACTTACCAGGATCTTTTATTTCCTAATGCTATTGAAATTTGCTTTTTAACATAAGACCCGGAGAAGTGACTTTGCCCTCCAGATGTGCAACAGCTTCATTATACAGCTGGCAGTCTTCCTGCCTCCACCTCAAGTCTGCGCCAGTCACGCCCCACGCTGGGGCCTTTGTTCAGCGCTGGATGGTGGGTGTGCTGTTTTTGGAGGCTCCCAGCCAGCAGCCCCCAAATGAAACAGCAAATCATCAAGTGCCCAGATTTCAGAATATTTAAAATTATATAACTTATGCATAACAATGTAAAATGCAGTGAAACTCAAGTCCGCTTATTCACAGATGATGGAGAATTTGTTTTGTAAAAGAATGGGTAGCCTTATGAGAGCTGTGGTTTGGTGGCGAGTCCTGGCATAAGTGCTCGGTTAGAATCCTAAAATGAGGTCATCATTCAGTCCTGTCAGCTCCACTCTGCGCCTTCCTGGGGACTGGGGAGCCTCCTCTGGAGGTGCCGTCAACATTGGCCATGTGAGGCCCTTGGAATGAGGGGTCTGTCCAGCTGCCCCTGATCCTTCTCTGCGGCCAATAGGTCCTTGTCTTCTCCACTGCTCCTCAGCACAGTGACCTGTTTATTTCATTGAGAGCATGTTTTCTGATTTGTGACTGTCTTACTTAATTTACCTGTTTGTATTCTGCCTTCTGCTCCTACTAGAATGCAAACTCCCTGAGAGTGGGGTACATGGAGTGCTGGTCACCCTGGTATCCCCAGTGCCTTGCCTCCAGTAGACCCTATGAGTCAGTGACAGAGTGACAGTCCTGTCTGGCAGTGTGGATGGATGTCTGTGAACTGTCCACAGCACCCACAGCGTTAGGATGGCACCCGGCCACGCCAGGCTGGGTAGTGCTTCAACCCAAAGCCCACCGCTTGTCTGGTAATGAAACCTACATGCTTTCCCTCGGGGGGCCTGTGGCTGTGCTAAGTTGACTCAGGTTTAAGATTTTTGAATGTGAAGAGCTCTGTAAGTCTTTTGTCCCCCAGTCTTTGCTTTCCTATCCTATTGTCTCTTTTTTTCCATGTTCTTCACGTCAGTGACTTACCTCTCCTTCTCCCTGGTTCTGCTATCTTTCCACTTTCCAGAATCCCTCTTTTATGGCAGCCACCGCCGGTCCACGATCAGTGAAGGTGAGCCCCTGTTACCATGCTGGGAACCAGTCCTCTGGGACTCCCCTACTGGTGATCCGAGACCCCATTAAGTCCATGACGTCTCCATCTCACTGCATTATCTGGTCTTTCAATGTTAGTTAAATACTGAAATCAAACTTACAGATGAGAAGTGTGCGTTCTGGGGCTGGGGTTTGAACCCCAGCTCCACCATTAGCTAGCTGTGAGTCCTGCGTAAGCTGCTTAACCTTTCTGTGCCTCAGTTTCCTCACCTGTAAGTAAGGGCAGTAATAGTATCTTCCTCACAGAGTTGTTGTGAAGGTTAAATGCAATAATATATGAACACACATATGACTGTACCTGGCATACAGCAGGTGCTCAGCACAGGCCAGCTTCTTTATAATTCACGTTTGTGTGCATTCATCTCAGAAACAGTCTCCTGAAGAGTCCCCTTTCCCGGCGCCGGGAGCCTTCTATAATGAGACGCTACCTGGAGAACGGTAATGGTTTGTTTAAATGGGGACTTGGCCTGAGCTGCCCCTGTGGAGGAGAGTATGACCTCGCTTCTTACAATAATAGCAGTGACCCTTAGGAAGGTCAGCCTCTGTCCCCAGCCAGCTCGGTGGGGCTGGGCACTGGCCACGATGCTCCTGGCGGCGGCTGAGGCCCTCGGGAGAGGGAAGAAAGCGGCAGAGAAGCCCCGCAGCCTGCGGTGGCCTGAGCCCAAGCCAAGGCCAGGAAGCAACAGGCTCTGGTGAACCGCCCGGCCGGGAATGGGGCAAATGCCAAGGAGCAGCGCGGTTAGCACAGCAGGCCTGCTCCCTGCTGAACCTTCCTCCGCTTCGGGGATGCAGAGGCAGGTGCTGCCCTGAGACATGGGCCAGGACCAGGTGCCACATGCCCAGCGGCTCTGCAGCGAGATTTAAACACCGACTGGTCAGAGGCCCTCAATGATGACTGAGCCCTAGGTGCCCTTTGGATCTCAAACCACTGGGCCGATGGCACTCAGTTGCTTGGCGGAGGGCAGCTTCCCCAAGCAGTTCCCCCAAGCAGCCAGCAGATGGCGCAGTCTCTCCTGTGTTCCGGGCAGGCGCCGGGAGGCAGTGTTCAGTGTTCCCTGCTGGGAACCGGGGCGTCAATACCCGCAGTGAACGTAGCAGGCAGGATACGGTCAAGGCGCAAGCTGGGGGAGCTTTAACTTTTGGTTTTTAATTTTACAGACACAAGATGAAATACACACTAGAATTTAGAGAACATTTTTACATTTTTTTCCCACCCCCTCCCCACCCCCACAAAAAAGAAAGAAAAAGATCAGAATAGGTTTTACTCCCCTTTTGGAAACAGGAAGGCTGCCTCGGAGTCCTTCATCTGCATTTGATTGTAAGATTGTAAGTGGAATTACTCCACCTTAGATTGTATGGTAATATCATAGCTGTAATGACACTGATAGTGAGAATCACAGAGTAATGGCTGCTGTTTAATAAATGCCGCTGCGGGCTAAGCATTGTACCTGCATGATCGTCTTTAATCCATAAAGCAAGTGCGTGAGGCAGGGGCCACACGGTGACCGCGCTGATGGACCTTGAGAATATGTCCTGGCGGTGCTCCCGGCCCCAGAAGTAACCAGCACCAGCAGACAGGAGTTACCTGGCAGGAAAACTCATCCTCTCAGATAAAAACAGGCCAACCTGCCCCTTTGGCTTAGGCAGTAATTCTGCTATGATTTCCCTATGTTCTTTCTGGTTAGTCGATGGAGGCAAATGTATCACGACAGATTACATATTAATAATAATAATAACATACCAACACTAATAGTTACCATGTATTCAGCCATGTCTTATTCTAAGAGAATCTTTAAAACCCTACTACAGCATTGCTGCATAGGAGCTCTTCTTAATCACCACTTCACTGATGAGGGAAATGAGGCCCAGAGAGGTTTAGTAATGCTTCTAAAGTCACACAGCTTGCAAGCAACACTGAGTTCCAGAACAGGCACTCTTACATCAGCTGCGAAGTTAATGGCCCTCAGATCTTAATTGCCTGAGTTATTTGCCTCTGTTTTTTCTTGGTTTCATGCAGCTTCTTCATTAGCCTGAGATTTCACTTATAAGAACATTTTCTCAATGCTCTGTGCTCTCCCTCTATGGGATTTTTTGAGGTGGCTTTTGCCTCTTAGCTTACAAACACAGAGCTTAATGAACCAAAGATGCAGCCCCAGTTGGTTAGTCCAGATTGGTGTTTGGGACACACTCAATATCCCAGGATAGCCCCATACTTCTGAAATATTAGGGGGATTTGATTATTTGGCAAAGCAGATGGGCATGTACAATGCTCGTCTCGGCAGAGCAGTTCTGTCTTTGCGCCCCTCCCTCCTGTCTCAGGAGCAAAGGGCGCCTGCTGTCCTGTGCAGTCAGTCCTGGGCCGAGAGGGTAGCTTTCTGCAGCCCTCGCTGAGGCCTCCCTTGTCCCCTCCCCTCTCTCCGTTTGTCTTCCCCCTTGTTTTTTTGTGCTCCACTTGCCTTCATCTCTGCTGCACTTCACTTCCAGACACACACTTGGGCACCGTGTTTGGATGAGAAGGGTCTGGTTAGGTGTGCGGTTCAGCTCCCCATCTGCCACCGAACTTATTCTTATTGGCACGTGGATTTCGAAAGCACCTCACTGGCATGAGGGATGGATTTTAGTCAGAAGGGCTTATTTTCAGGCCTAGTACAGATTTCTGTCTGGAGAAGATAGCCGTCTCCTAGCAATCCAGTGAAGAGTGCCGCAGGCCTGGTCAGCATCCTGTGGCTGCACACGGGCCGCTGCTGGCAGCCCTGTCGCCCACTCAGCCTTCCCGCGCGGCTCCAGCCAGTGCCCCAGGCTCAGGTGGACCACTTCCTTCCCCCCTCCTGCCACAGCAAGAATGCCCTGCGTCACAAAGTGACCTGTTTCAGGGTTGTCCTCCAAGTGGGAGGCTGACGAGTGTGTCCTGGACCCAGGGAAGCCTGAGGAGGCAGGGGATGCAGGAGGCCGAGTCCTACTTGGTGTGGCCAGAGGGACTTCCCCATGGTGGTTCCATGTTGGGTGTCATAAGTGCGAAAGGATTCTCTCTCTCTCCCTCTCCCTCCCTCCCTCCCTCCCTCCCTCCCTCCCTCCCTCCCTCTCTCTCTCCCTCTCTCTCTCCCTCTCTCTCTCTGCTACCACCAGGAAGCAAAGCGGTTTCCTGGGCAAACAAGTCATGGGATCATTGGGTTAAAATGCTTTCTTTCAGAGCCCTCGATTCTCAAAATGGGCCATGGCTTGGAGGATCTCCCACATTTTATGGGCTAAGGAATCTCTTCTGGCTGATTATTTCGTGGGGCTGGTGGTCTGTGGAACAAACTGAAGTTTTAAGGGGTTAAGGGTATAAGTGTTCAACCTGCACTAATATGTGTGTTCAAGACATTGTGTTAAAAACAGGTGGACCTGGATGACAAGTGAGTGAGTTCTCGGCAGTTTTTGTTGCATTTTCAGCAGGTGTGAAATTCTTTCAAAATACCATCCAAGAGGGTGTTTAGAGATAAGATTCAGCTGTGAGATGAAAACAAGCAAACACACACCACCCAAGCCAAGAGCCTGCAGGAACTGGGTGCACATTTGCCTCAGGGCCCCCAGGCCAGCAGCCCCAGTGCTCCCTGGGGCCCCTCTCCGAGGCTGGACAGAAAGCCAGGTGTCCTGGCAGGTTCACGATGGGGGGGCTTAGCTTGCTGTCCGGGGAGGAGGCCCTTTCAAAGGAGAGGAAGGCCCGGAGGCTGGAATCCAGACTGAAAGGAGAGGAAAAGAGCAAGGACAGCAACAGCAGGCTTTGCTGGGAGCTGGGAGATCCTGGAGAGCGCTGCTGGTTTCTATGAATGCCAGTCTTACATAGTATATGAATTCCAACCTAGCATTCTTAGATCTCCCAATTCTGATTATCACAGTAAACAACCAAATTCTGTGATCATTTCTGTCCCCATATTAGAAATTGGCCACCCAGCTATCCCCCAAATGTGCCCTAGACAGATCTGTGAGCTGCTGCCCCCAATCCCCCCCCCCCCCCTCCAGCTCTCCACATCCGTTAGGGCCAAACCCCTGGGTGGAAATATCTAACCTTCAGGGTCTGCCATGAGAACGTCAACAGGGCTGACTCTGTGCCCCTAAGACTCTCAGTCCCCGGGGTGCCACCGTGTGGCTGGTGCCATGCAATGGTGAGAAGAGCCTCTCTTCCCAACGCCAGCCATTTGTGTCACTTGTACCTCAAGGCCACCCAGCTTAAGCCCAGTTTCTCCATTTATCTCAGGAACTGTGATTCTGCTTGAGCTAGAATTTTTCCAAGCCTCACATGTAGAACATGCACACACATAAATAAAACTGAGACAAGCAGACAAAAGACAAAAGGGTTTTGTCTGTCCCTCCTCTAACAGTAGAATCTCAAACTTGGCCACTGGGTCGGTTGGAGACAAACCCAACACTTTTTCCTTCCTCCCCTGGGCCTTTTATTCCAGCCCAAACTCCTCTTTGCCTCCAGACACAACACAGAAACCTGCTATGTGTATTTAAACAGCGCTTTTAAACAGCTCTCAGGAGATGGTGGTAGAATAGAAATAATGCCAGCAGCTGTAGTCACCTCAACAGAATGAGCCCCTTTCTGCATGGGGCTCAGCGATGCACGGCTTACCCCATACAGCCCCCCAGCAGCCCTGTTCTCATGTTAGCCTGTCTTTCCCATGAGAAGGTGGGAGGGTAAGTCAGTCACCATGATGTCACAGTTAGCCAAATACTGGGACCTGAACAACCATCCAGAGATGCCTGATCCCAAAGCCTGTGTCATTAACCTGCTTTATAATTTTGCTTCCCTCCCCCAAACTACAGAATTGATTGGGGGATGGTATCTCCCAGCATATGGGCCCCGGGGAAGGCTGCCCAAGTGCCCTGTTCTCCATCACACCCACCAGGAGAGGTTGTGGAACCTTCCTGAGTCATAATTACACACTAGTGACAGTGTTGTAAACCTTAAGGTTTTTAAAAACTAGTTGACTCAATAATGTAATAGAAGCCGGCCAAACAGCTGATTTATCCTCATTTTATATCTGACCTGGGACTCCATTGCGTATTTTGGGAACGGAAGACTCTCTTCCTCTATTTTGTTGGCTCTGGCTGATAGTAAAATGAGTTCTCCTTTCCTGGGTTCCAGTGAGCCCAACATGAGTGGCTGACACGCATGTTGAGTCGCCAAGAGAAGGTGGCCTGGGAGGAACATCTGCAGTAGAAAACCCTCCACGTGACTGGCCAGTGGCGGACCATGCAGGTTGCACGTGCTCCTTGCTTGGAGGTTGTGGTGAGAAACGTGTTGTAGTTGGGACGTTTCTCTTCTGACGCACTCACTCATCCTCTGCTTTGTACCCACAATCTGTACTCGTCTCAGTTTTCTCTCGGTTATGCTCAGGCATCAACTAATACGGACTACAACCCCGAGTAATCATTGCCCTCCATCCCCTTTATAGATATAACTCCAGCAAGAAACGAGAAGAATAGTAGCATATTTACAGAAGGCAGCTAATTAAACCAAGTTCCAATTGCGTTCGCTTTGCCAGAAGGAGCCATTTTCACAGCAAAAATTGGGTGAGGGCTTGCACGCTTACCAGGAGCGGCTCAAGGTAACACAGCTCAGGGTTCCCAAGACAAGAATTCATCACGAGGCGAATTTACACAGGCAATAAAAATCTCATTAAGCAAGATAGGAAGATCTTTTTACTGCAGCCCAACAGTGGAAAGGGATATTATCTTGGTGGGTTTATTTAAGGAATAGTGTATATTTCATTGTTTCATAATGAAGGTAATTGCAAAGGACCCTTAGACAATCCTCGAAGACACTTTTATTTTTGAATCTTTTTTTTTCCAGTTTATGAAACTACTTAACCATTCGCAGCCTCATAATTTCTAAACTTTCTAACATCCGTGCAGTGCTGAGCCCAGTATAAAAAAAAAAAAAAACTGTGAAAGGCCGATGACCCACCCTCACCCCCTCATTCCAGCTCCCCCTTCTCATTCATTTCAGGAATTTGGTCCCGAACACAGCCTGACCTTTCACGCAGGAACATCGATGCTCCCCAGTCCTGTGATTTCTGGAGTCTAGCTGTCACAGGAATGGGGCTCCTCAGGCAAACCTAGATTTGAAAGCACATCTCCAATCTGCCTTCTCTTCTGGGTTTGTTCAAACTCAAACCACCACAAGCCACAGCTTCCCAAAACAGCACCTGCGAGAGAAGCCACCCCTGCACTGAGATGCCAGGTCCCACCTGTGTGGGAAAGAGTTTTCCCCCTTGGCCTGGCTGCACAGAGGGTCTGCTTGGTGCCCTGAGGCTCCCGCTACACACGGCCTTTCCAAGCAGAGCGCTCGCTGGGTTTCTGGGCGCCGCGGTGGTTCCCCTTCTCTGCTCTCCGTGGCTCCTCTCTTGTTTCTGTCTGCTGGAAGCGGTGATTTGGCAGCCATCGGCACTTTCCCCATGTTTAATTAATTCCTCTAATTTTGTGGTAAATGAGAATAATGGGGCTTAATTTTGCTATTTATGTAAAATTGATTGGTAATTATGGAGAGCGCGGGAGATTTGGCTTCACAAAGGAAAATTAAGTGACCTCTCCGCCATGGGGCCTTGGCATGCCTCCTTCACGCGGCAGGAAAAGGAGTGGCAGCGAAGCAGATGGTAGGAGGAGAGGAGAGTAGGTTTTGTGACTTTTGCAGAAGTTGAAATGGGGACGCTGTGGGGTCTTGTTTAAAGGTCTAAAGAGCCCGAGTAGGATCAGACAGAAACGTGTTTGGCTGGCTTTTAGCCTCTCATGTTTGACATCGTTTGATCACTTAAGTTCCAACATATATTCCAGTCCACTGTGCTCTGACCACACAGGGTGGGTGGGAAAGAGAGCAATCGCTTCCTCCCAGTGCTTGATATTCAAAGATTCCTCATAGGAACTGGTCTCAAAATAGGATTTTAGAATCATTTTCTCTCTCTGGAAACTTTGGGTACAGCTCCAGAGGACCCCTGAGTCTCAGTAAAGGATACTGACACTGTGAGCAATGAGAACAGTGTGCTGGGGTAAGGGCCTCGGTGGATGTCTGTATCTGCCTGGCTCTCTCTGTGTCTCTATTTCTCTCTCCATGTACGTATTTTTTTCACTCTTTGCCTTCTGTCCCAGGAGGCTTATGCACATGACCGTAATAATAAAAATTATCCTGAAGTATCAGGATTTAGTTATTATCATAACTGAATTTATTTAAAAAAAAATAAGGCAGAAGAGTCTGTTTTTGCTTTTGTTTGGCACCAACAGAACTCAGTTCCTCGTTGGTCAGCATTCACATGGTGGCTGGATGGCACGCAGGACTGGCGGCCATGCACATGCCGATGAGACAAACCGTGTACCTGCACCCTGGCAGTGGCAGGGGTGGACATTCTCGGGTGAGACAGAAAAGACGTTGACTCCTGGAAGCTGATGTCCAAAGCCAAAGATCTGCTGGAATGGACTCGTGCTATTTGGCCACATAGAGCTGTTGAAAATTGACAGTACTTTAATTAGTCAATACTAATTGCTCTAGATATTGTAAATCTTTCATATGGGGTCCCTGAGAATAATAGCTTTAATTAAAAATGTTACTGTGAAATAAGTAACATGCTTTTCTCCGCACTGCCCTGCACGTGCTTGCCTGGTCTTGCACTAGAGTGGAACAGACTGAAAAATCTGATAGCATTTATTTTCTCCTAAGTTAATTTCTTCTCCAATAAAGTAATTTCACTGTACCTGTGCTTTGTAAGTTAATGCAGGATTACAGCAAGATTTGTGTCTGCTCCTAGAGTGCCCAGAGCGCAAACACTGCCTGCAGGGTGTGCCCGGTTCGGTGCTCCCTGGCTGCGGTTCAGTTGGAAGCAGCTCACCAGGGGCCAGGCTCAGCAGGCCACGTGCGTTAGCGCTCACCATCCGCCGAGGTCGGTGGGAAATGGAATCAAGCCACAGGGGGCCTGGGAATCAATTGCAAATTTCACTGCATAATGCAAAGCATTTTCTTATTTTTTTTATTGACTCCACACCTGGGGCCTCCCAATATAATAGTTTTGGTAACATTAAAACTCAGACTAGCATTGCCCTGCTGAAAACACATTTAACATGTCCAGGCAAAAACCCAAATTCACTCTTTCAGGTTTGCTCTCTTCCTTTCAAAACGCTTTATGGTAAATCAAATTAAATAATCATTTCTGTTTGTTAAAACTATCAAATCAGGAGATTGGGGTAGACGGGCAGTGGCCGCCAAAGGTGTGGATCTTCCCAAATCTCTTCACATAAAATCAGATCGAGAATCTAGTCAGCAGAACAAAACTGCATGGCTTTGAAAGAAAAGCGACAGGGTACACCGCAGGCCTCGGAAGACAAGCAGGTGCTGGGGTCTGGGGGGGAGGAAATAGATGAAAAAGCGGCGGGGAGCTCACAAGCCTGAGAACAAAAATGGGCGCAAAGAATATGCGGGTTAGGATGCGGGGCAGGCGGCTGGGATGCGGCCGGCCTGGGCGCGGTTTGCTTGCCTTGGCTCGGGCGGGGCCTGTGCGGTCAGAGGTGCTGGGGCCCAGCCCGCGCGGCTCTCGGCAGGGCCCAGGGCTCTGCACCGAGGGAGAGCCCCTGGAGTCCGGTCCATTAAACGGGCAGGATCCGTAGGTCCAAAATACACAAATGTGAGCAAGGAACAGAGACAAGAAACCTCCGAACACCAGGCCACGGTGTTTTAGTACTATATTCAATAGCAGTTGAAAGGACTTAGTACTAAATTAAGTAGTAGTTGTTTTGAACTTCACAGTGTAACTGTGAAGTTAAACAAAGCAAAACTTCCCCAGATCAAGCTTCCTTCTGAAAGTTCAAGGAAACTAACTCCACACAGAAATGAGCAAGATAAAGTGTCCAGGTTAAATCTGATGGGAAGCTGTTATAAGGGAAAAAGAGAGTAAATCATAGAATATATCCTTACAGAGGACAAAAGCATGCCAGAAATAAATGCGCCAAAACACACCAAAATGATGACACTCTATTTGAAAACAATCTAAAAGACATTAAGGAAATTACACACAAGACATGAAAAAACACCCAAAAATCAAACTTAGAAAAGTTCTAATTAGATGGCAGAGCTCAAGGAAGAATTAGAAGAAAAAAAAGATTTTAGAATTATTGGCCAAACTAGAAAGAACAAAAGAATAAATAAAGATGACAAATGATGCCTTAAGAAAAATAGAACATGAAACGGAGAGGAGGGAATTTTTAAAAATCAAAAAGAAACCCTTTGAGAAGTGTGGAGGTACCTGAAGAGTGTCACACAAATCTGCAAATCGAAATAAGCCAGTCAGAGACAGCAAGTACCACATGACTTCACTTATCTGTGGAATCTGATGAACAGAATAAACTGACGTACAAAACAGATCCGGAAACATGGAAACATGGAAACGTGGAACAGACTGAAGAATCTCAGAGGGAAGGGGTGAAGGGGGCGGGAAGAGGTTAACCAAAAAACTGATACGTGTATATGCACAGCCCAGGGACACAAGTAGTGCTGTAGGCCTGGGCTGGGGGGGACGGGGGCATCTGTAATCCTTTCAACAATAAAGATAAATACTAAAAAATAAGAATAAATACTTTAAAAGAAATGAAGAAATAAGGATTCACATGAAATTGACAAATATTGATGACAGGCAAAAAAGATCAAATATACGAATAATCACAGTTCCTGAGAAAGGAAATTGAGGCAAGGGGGCAGAGCAAATACTAAAACATAATGAAGAATTTTCTGGAGTTAAAAAAAGATTGAAAGTGCATATGGAAAAGGCTCATTTTTCAATATCAACCAGCAGCAAGATAGATTTCACTAGAATGTCTGAAATTTAAAAAACGGAAAAGAAAAAAAAATCCTTTGGGCATCTAGGCAGAAGGAACACATGATTTACAAGGGAAAGGAAAAGCATATTAGATTTCATCAGACTTTTTGACAGCTACACTTTAGTCCAGAAGAAAATGATATTCCCTTGAAGGGAATATCATTCCATGAGTTTTTTGGGTTTTTTTTAAAGGGATCTGCTAGAGAATCAGCTACAGATCACCAAAATGACTAAAGACATCATTATAAAACTGGCAATAGACATGAAATGTATTTAACTTGTATATCTATGACTACAAATGGGAAGACTATGAAAAGTAGTGGTTATATGATAATGCAGCTATTGGGCAACCATAAAATGGGGAAACTAGAGCATATATAAAAGTGTTTTAACTGTTTTCAGAAATAATAATTGGTAGTGTCATATTCTTATTCTGAGACTGAGGTATGGATACACACAGATGTAATCTGCGAAAAATAAGTAAAATCCCCATAGTCTCAAATTTGAACTAACATAGCATTATAAATTAATGATATTCAGGCTTTGAGCATTAATGACTACTAACATCACAAAAAGAGCAAAAATAGAACAGGATGTGTCTCCAGGTGAAATAACACACTACTACCACTCGTCTTGCTTGAAGGGTCCATACCTGATTTGATCAAGCCTCTGGGTTTGGCTATCGACTTAGGAGAAATGCTCAGGACAGCAAACATGTATAATTGCCCGTGAGTGTGTAACCAACAAAACCCAGGTGGTGGGAAACTCCACAGGTAAAATGTCACAGGTTCTTCAACAGATATTTACTAAGAGCAAGAAATGGGTACAGGGTGGGGAACATATCAACTAGAAGACCTTTTTCATCTTGCTTGTATATTGGACAAGTAGTAGAAAAATTCAGAATTAATTTAAAACTTCTAGAATTATTTAAAACCTTGGTTTCATGATAAGAAAATTTAGGAAAGGTTTCAAGATTCAGACAATATTAGAAATAGCTGTTATTTATGGAAAGCCTACCATGTGACTGGTACTGTAATAAGAACCTTACATAGATTTATTGTCTCTAATCTCCACAATGACTCTGTAAAATATTGACTATTACCCCCATTTTATAGTTGACTGACAGGTTAAGTAAATTGCACCAGATGCTTAACTAATACATAACTGAATCAATGTGCTAACCTAGGCCTATGAACCCCACAGCCCGTAATTTTAAACTAACATCATGTAATATTTGAAATGTCTATTAAGAATCCTACATTGTAGCCTTAATGCTATCATTTAGGAACTTGTAAAGGCTATTTGTGTTCATATGTCTTTTGTTACTGTCCAGGCATGAAGCTAAAAAGAATGGTGTGGGAATTACTCCTTCAGTATTAACCAAACAGTATTGGCATTGAATCACCAGGTAACAGACCGAATGATACTCAACCTTAATTTTTGTCTCATTAGAGGTGTCATAATTTTTAACTCTTGCCCTATGTTTTGAGAATTGCCAACCACTGCTTCTCAACATTTTATCTCTTTCAATCTTATTTTTGCATCTCTCATTTTATGGAGAATTTTATTTAGCTACAAAGTTAAAATCTTGGTTCCTGATAGAATCACAACAAGAAGATTTTGATGATGCCCCTGAAGGCAAAGTGAGAAATCGTTAACTGTTATCAGTATCCCATTACTGTCCCTTGTACCATGGAGCAAATAACTGATGAGATGCTGACCCAGTGCAGCCGAGTTCTTTGCTTAGCGTTGCTCACATATTCCACGTGTGGTAAACAGGGAGCAGTCTGTTTAACAGCACTGATTTTAGGGAATTTCTTATTCTGTTTGGAAGGCACATAAATTTACAATCATATCTTTATTCAGATGCCACCAGGGAAGCAGCATGATCTTGGAGCATCATGGACCACCCCAGAAATTGCTGGAGGAGATCACAATAATAATATTTCAATTTGCTGTGAGGCCAAGAGTTTCATCTGTAGAATCTTTCCCTTCCTTTCTATTTCCTTTCCTGTCCAACTCATTCTCACTCAGCTTAAAGCCCATCTTGAAATGGTGTTAAATCTAATACCACTCTCAGATTTCATCAATCTTTGAAGTTGGCCAGGGCTGCATAGCGTAAAAAGGCAAGCAAAAATGGGCTTCTATAAATTAGAGATGGGGAGGTATCTATTAGAACACCTAGATTCTGACAAAACATTCCCTCCAATATCCAGGGCTGGAAAATTGAACTGGTTTTCTCCTCTGAAATGCCTCAAAGAATTTTAAAACCTCCTCTGTAGTAGTTTGTGATTCCTTGTGCATCCATTGCTCACACAACCTCAGTTTCTTTATTTTTGATTTGATAATAAAGGTGGTAACTTTTGCTGCATTACAGATTTACCAGAATTCTGTGTTTCCTCATCACGCACATGTTGTTGATGCAGTTCCTGTCCTGGAGGCTTTGGGGTCCTACAGATTGATGTAAATGAACTTGGACCCCTGCCCAGGAATATGGAGAGCTCGCACATTGAAGGTCAGTGCATGTTTAAGGATACAGAGAAAAGAAATTAGCCATGGGTATGTTTCAGATGCAGGAAAGATGAAGCCTGAGAAAACCGTCCACTCCCCCTAGGAGACTTGGTGGAGGAAGGAGACTTTTAGGAGCTGTGTAATGGTGACTGAGAGACTACCATTTTCACCAGGATTCTGTACTTGGTTGATAAAATAGCTTCCATTTACGTAGGTATTATGAGATCAGTGCTACAAAAATGCATGGCCAAATCTAGGTTCGAAGCTGTCCTTTAAATTTGATTACCTACCTATTTTGTGGATAATCTAAGCTCCTCTTCTGAATGTTGGTGTGTGTATTTGTGTTTCTGTGTGTGGAGTATCCAATTTTGGTTGATGTGGGCAATAGTTTTAAGGACAATATAAAATAAGATCCATAGGATCATTGAAAAATGTAATAAATCTGCAGTGACATGTCTTTGGAATTGATTAGGACTGATTTGCATGACTTAGTGAAGGTGAAGTGTCATCTCTCTTCCCTTTAGACAAATCAGTAGTTATCTCAATGAGAGATTTTTATAGAAAATGGTCATGTTTTCTACTATAAACTTTAAGACTAATTTTTGTAGTAGTCAGGTCTTTTATTTGAAATTCTGACTTTTCTTTCTTTTTCAATTCTTAGAAATAATTCATTTAGTAATTTATCAAAATCTTGTGATTTTCTCTAAATACTCATAATCTGAGTTGTTCATTTATTTATAAGCTAGGAGTATGAAAAGCAATAGGAATGCCTAAAAGATTTGATCAAATGTTTTAATTTTATAAGGAACATTAGTTGAGTGACTTGGATGAGTCGCTTAACATCTTCAGGCTTCAGCCTTTCCATGTGTCTAAAACCCAACCCACCTTTCACTTAAAACTTATTCTCCCAAAAGTCAAATGGACAGATAAATAGGGGGTGCATGAGCTCATGCACAGATGGAAACATGGACACATGCATGGTTGGGTATGTGGATAGATGTATGTTAAGGTGTGCTGATGGCTGCCTGAATGAGTGCATAGGTGGATGCATGGGTAGGTATATAGATGGATGGCTGGATAAGTTCATGGATGTATGCATGATTGGGGACATGGATGAATGCATGGTTGGGTACATAGAGAATACATGGTTGGATATATAGAGGAATGCATGGTTGGGTACATGGATGTATGCATGATTGGGGACATGGATGAATGCATGGTTGGGTACATAGAGAATACATGGTTGGGTATATAGATGAATGCATGGTTGGGTACATGGATGAATGCATGGTTGGGTACATAAATTAAAGGATAGTGGAAAGGAAGGTTAGAAGGACACATAAAATAAAATACTTTTATAAAAATAAAATGAATTTAACAGAAGAGAAATATACTGAAATAAAATTGGAAGAACCAATAAAATTCATTGAATAGTTTCCTCCCTCTCAAAAACACCATAGTGCCTAAAATATTTTTAAAATAATTTAAAAAATTTGTGCCAAGCCCCATGCTAGATGTTTCATGTTTTCATTTGTAAGAGGCTTCTGCGGTTACCACGTCTGACACTTCAGAGCAAGAGCCCTTAATCTTTACTATAAGACCTTTGCCAGTAACAGCCTCTTACTGTTTATCAAATGGTTCAGCCCGGTTTGTTGTCAGGTCTGTGAAGAGAGGAACTAAACCTAGCTGTGCCTCCTTCCCCAGGCCACCTGGAGCCCGTGGTGTGTACACAAAGCCCACGAGGAGCGCTATCGTGTTAATGTGTGTTGTTAGATTAATGATTCTGCTGTTAATATTTAACCTTTTGTCAAATTGTGATGCATAGGGTTGTACATCTAGATCGATACAAATGAATAATGGGACAGGCATATTTTTCATCTCATTTCCTTTCCCACTAGTATACGCACTGTTTTAGTGGCGGTGTGTTTTAAATGTTCCATTGTTGATTGAACAGAGTGACAGATCCTCTCACCATGTGAAAAGAAACAGCAATGTGCCAACTACTAAGTCCTCACTCTGTCTATGAAGCAAACTGGGGGTGGTTTATTTATTTTCCTAAGTTTTATCTCTTTTTACTATTTCCTGAGGGCTTGGAGTGTTGAATGAGTGTCTTGGCGGTCTGGATTGAGGGGAGGAACATGATGTGCTTCGTGGAGTGCTTGAAGATAAGGTGCTATGTATTGTGCCAAAGAGGCAAATATGTGAGTGTTTTGTGATTAGCAGCACCTAGAATGTTATTGGCAATGATTCTACAAAATAAGAAGTGAGTGGTACCTGGGAGTTCCTTCCTATAGCATGGTCTAAACTTACAAGGCTTTCTCCCAGAATAGAAAAGATTGATAAAGTACAGGCTGATCCCTCATATCACTTTGTCAGTTCCTAATTTTAAAGGCACCCTTGTTTATCCATTCTCTCAATAAAAATTTTTAGGGCAAAATCCTCACTGGGTATCATACCCCAACTATACAGCTTAGAGCCTTGGAACATGGTACACACTGGACAAATCTCTGCTCCATTCTTGCTGACCATTTACTTCCCTCCTGCTTGAGGGGGGTCATTACGTCACACTGCTGTGAGTCAGAGCTTCTTAGGGGTCCCTTACGTGGTAGGTGCCTGAGATTGGATGAATGAATAAAGAACTTCAGATCAGCAGCTTTTGTTTCAGTTATTATTTCTTCCAGGGCAGGAAATCATAAGGCCACAGCCCAGTGCTGTCAATCCCCTTATAAGATGGTTTTATACTATGAAGAATGCCGTTGACCATGAACTGTCATCTCGGATTTAGCTATGTAAACTCAGGCAGATTTGAGAACCTCAGCTTGGGAACTATCTCCCAAGACAGCAATTTCCTGTGAATACTAGGCCCTTGTAGAATACATGTGTTTCCTTCTGACTTGGGACTATATCCACAAGCTGCTCTTATATAATCTCCAGGTTGAAGGTGCAGCATTGCCTTTGCCTTCCATATTGCCAATCTCGATGACAGGAGCAATCATGTCCAATATTGTAGGGTACTCACATCAACCCCTGCCTGTTTCCACTGACCTATAGGTTCAGCTTCCTGCCTGAAGGCTGACCTGGAATCCTAATGAGCTGAACTTGCTTCTCTGGTTGATGCATTGGCCATATGTTGACCCGCTGTAGCTCAGTCAAGAAATTTTAGCCTTGATAGCATAGATAAAAGAGACATGGGTTGTATCTGCCAATTTTCTTGTAATTTTTGCACTTTTTCCTATGTTTTTTTACTCCTTTTACTTCCTAAATCAGTGAGAAGTTAGTTTAAGCTGCATAAAAGACCCACCATGTGCCTACATGGTGCACTTGGCTACTTTTTCCTTCAAACTGTACGATTCACAATGATTTGGGTCTCTGGGTCTGCTCAATAATGTTGATGAAATAAAGTGATAGATGAATGAATAAGTGATATTCAGGTGGATTAAAGATGGCCTTGCATACATAATTAATGACAAAGTCAAGGATTTTACCCAATATGGATGCAACAACAAAGATCCTGTGGTCCGATTCACCTTATCTGAAGATTGCACCATGAGCCACATTAAGGGGACAACAGCTTGGGTTCTTTCAATTTGTGGGAGACAGCCAATCAACACGCAAACAATATTACAATAATTAGCATATAGATGGTTCCCTGTCACTGTTAAGACCAGTAGCACATTTGAAGAATGGACTTATCACCACCCTGGTGCCTTCAGCTCCCCTCCCCAGCCCCTCACTTTCCACCCCCTCACTCCCCACCCCTAGCCCCTCACTCTCCTCCCCAGCCCCTCACTCCCCACCCTGGCTGCTGCCACTGGAGTGTACACATCATGCTGCAGGTGCCCCAGTGTCATTTTAGACACTGGGCCCTCTTTCCTTGCTCAGCGTTTTTTTGGGTCTGTTCCGAGTGATCACACAGTGCTCCCATATTCTACCTTGACAACTTGTACGGCTTCTCCTTAGCTGGCCTCCGGCCTTCCAAGTCAGCATCCAGAGTTCGGCCTGTGTCCTTAAAGAGGATATGACAGGCCTAACCCCAAGGGAAACGGTGAACCTGTCACCAGAAAGTACCAAGTCTATGGAGCTACCAGGCAGACAGAACCTTAAGCCATTGTGTCACGGCATTCCTAGAATTCTTCTTTAGTAAAGGAACTGTTTCCTAACACACTGTAAAATTTTGTAAAGTAATAACTATTATATTATACTAAAAGCTACCATGTCAAGCACTTTCTATATCCCAAGTTCTCAATCCTCATGAAACCTTGGTATGGAAATTCTATTACATCAGTTTGAGAGACAGGAAAGTGAAGCTCAAAGAGATTATGTATCTTGACCAAGATCAGAGAGCTAGTGAGTGGAAAAGCCAAAATCTGGACCTGATGTGGTGTCCTTAACCACCAATTTCCCCCTCCCCCAAATAAGTTAGTCTTTCTGGGCAGAAGTACCTTCTCATTTATCAAATAGTAAAAATGCATTATAGCATTTTGAGTTCCCAGGAAGACTACAAATATTAGGAAATGCAATTGTTGTCAAGTGCTCTGAATATAGGAAATGCTAAATCAAGCTAAATTAAATTCAACAGAATTCTAGATAGTTAACAAGTCTTTATTAAATCCCTGCTGTGCTGGGCACTCAGCCGTGACTTGGGTTAAGCCTAATGCTACTTAATTTATGAAAATGCTGTTATAATTATTCTCTTTCTTAAATTTCAGTGCCCTCAAAAAGAAAGTACAATTTACAATTAAATTTAAATTATAATCCAGATTAGCTGACTTCCATTCCATTCAACATACCTTTAGGAGGTTCTAGCCAGACGACACATCTTAGAGTGTCTGCCCTTCTCACACAATTATCTCTTCTTTGACATCCATCGAGCTGGATTACCTATAGCCATGTTTGACCATCTGTTCCAAGTAGGACCAATCATATACTTTTTTCTGTGAATTTGGAATGAAATTTAAAATCTCATCAGTTTTTGCCTGTGCCTGGCATGTATCATGTGAACTTGGAGAGGCAAAGGGGGCCAGACTGCAGAGCAGAAAGAGAGAACTGCAGATCTGTAGGAGAGAAGAGAGGAGGAGAGATGAGAAACTGTGCATTTGGAGAGACAGACAGACAGATCCGAGAGCGCTTAGAGCCATGAGGACTGTGGCTTTGAAGCAGAATTCCTATGTGATGGTGAAGCTGCCCTTCCTTCCACACCTGGGACCTCACACCGTGGCCTCACCTGCATTGGTAAACCTCCGTTACTTTACCTGTGCCTTCACTCACTTGAACTTCTGACCTTCTGTTGTCTCTTAAAATTTTTCTTCCAAAATTTCTTAACTGTATTCTTGACATAAGGATGCTCTGAACTGGGCCATTTCTGGTCTTGACAGTCATTCCCGAACGTCCACGGTGGCACTGAAGTAAGAGCTGGGGATAGGTCCTTGCCTTTGTTGGGTCAATGGTCTGTGGAAGACACAAAGAGGAAAACAAACATACACACAGTGTGACAACCGCCACATGCTGCTCTCTGGATGGATGGCATTCAAGGGGGATGGAGTTGCCTACGCAAAGCCCCACACTTAGGGAGCGGAGCGCATGGTGCGTCGATGATTGAATGTTTGGTTCAACTGGAGCAGGAGTGATTGTCTTACACAGTCCACTTAAAATCACTCAGTGGTAGAGGCTCTTTCAAGGTCCCTGGTTAAACTCAGCCACTCTCAGAATTTTCTGATCACTCTAAGCACTGTGGTCACTTCAAAATTACACAAATGACCTTAGCTGTTCCTGGGTGGACATCGTGTCCCTCCATTCAAAACTGTAGCCTGGGAAGGGAGGTAGCGGGATTCTCATTTCTCCCTTCTCTGCCACGCTTCTTTTACCTTGACATACTCTGGGAATGGAGGCCAGGCCCCGTGCAGACATCTTTATTAACGGACAACTCATTTTCTCAGGCAGGAGTCAGGCCCAGGGTCCTGCGCCCTTAGTGGTGGAGAACACACGCGAGGCTCTCCCTGGAGACCCTTCTCCGGGGCTTGCGCCTCCTTTCCTCTCCAGGGAGGGCGGCGTAGGGTGGGGACTTAACGCACCCCAGCAGCTCTCCCCCAGAGCACCCTCTCTGTATTTCCCAACTACCCAGGCCTTTTATAGCCTCACCAGAAGGGAGGGACTCACAAGTCAGGAAACCACTTGCCAGGCCTTTCCGTCTAACATTTTGCTTATAGCACCTCTTTGGGATCTGTTCTTTCTCATGTCTTGGTGCCAAAGTTAAAACTTTTAATGTAATATTCTGCCACGTGGACTTGTACGCATATTGCTGCATGTTGGAGAGGGCAATGCCAAAAGAGAAAGGCATGTTCTCCATGCCACTGCCTGTGAAAAATGAATATTTGTGGAAATACAGGGCAGAAGTTAGGAAGAGCCTGAAGGAGGAAGAGACATGAAATGGAGAAAGGAGTCATAACAGAAGTGGACTTTCAGTGGAGCATCTGAGAAACACTTCTTGCGAGATGGATTATTGCTCTGGCTGGAAGTCATAATTGATCAAAGAAATATGCAGTTAGAGTCCTGGTCTCTAGCCCGGAGCTCCTCACTTGGTGTCAGAGAAGCAGCCCAGGGATTCTTGAGAACATACAGTCTATGAACAGGATTCCTTAGTGGTCAGAGTGACCGTTAGCTCCCTCCGTCCTGAGACGACTCTATTTTCAGTACATCCTAAACCAGCTCATTAAAGAGCAGAAGAATTGTTATGTGAGGGTTGACAATCAACTATGCAACTAGAAAGCAATGTAGTTTTGATTCTGGGTTTTTGTTTTTCCCCTTCACGTGCTTGAGAGTTGGGGGACCCCAAATTCAAAAGCATCTTGTGTCTGAAATAAGATGTCTCCTGCGGTTAGTGCAGTGTGGTCCCGGAACAGGACATGAAGCCCCCACCCTCACCCAGGGCGACGAGGAGGAGCTGCGGGCCTCTCCCCAGCCCTGGCAGAGCAGCCCTGTGTGCCTGGTCCTGAGAGCGTCGCGGAAGTCACCGTTACTCTCCAGGTTTGGCTGAGGAATACTTTCTTTATGAGTGTCAACATCTCAGTGAAGAAAGTTTTGGCATTCAAATTATCAATTGTATTATTCCATTCATGAAACAAGTGGCTTATGTGGATGAAAACTGAAAGGCCAATTTTAATCCATCTCATAAACTGCTCTCATTGCCTGGGGCATTCTCGTTATTTTTTGCTCAGGGCCTACTCCCCGTCAGCCACTGCATTAGTGCCGGACATATTTTCTTACTCCTGTAGCAAATACCTTTGGGGTAGCTTTCCAGGTCCCCAGTCCCCCTTTAACTTGCCTTGCTATCCTCCCCCAGCAGCCATCCTGTATAATGTGACCTTATGCCCCAACCGCATCAGATTAAACCAAGCTTGAGTACCATCCTACCCAACCTGGACTGATCAGAATCCCTTCGTTCTAAATTTGGAATTGAGATCAGCAGGAGTCAAGGAGCTTGTCTTCATGTGGCTAGACATGGAGTAGCTATGCTCAGAAACTCTGGTGAAGCAAAACAAGTCAACTACAGGGAGAGGGAGGAATGACGTAGGTTGACAGAGAGAAACAGAGACAAGAGGTGGGGAGACTGCCTGGCAGCATCCTGTGCCCAGTGTCCACCTTTCCTGAGACCTGGGTGCATTTCTGATCTTGGTTTTCATGAAGGGTGACAAGACAATCTGTTTTGTCCACTTTAATTACAATAGTCCTCCCTTTCACAGGGTTAGACAATAAAGTCCACAGACACTCTATTTCTATGAGACTTCAATTTTACTGTTATAAGAAAACCCTCCTCTTGTTCAAGTTAGCTCAAGTGGAGTTTTTTCACTTGCATTGGGACCAGTTCATAGAACAACCTTAACACATAGACGTCTGTTTAAGAGAGTTACTTCCATTTTGCAGATGAGAAAACTGAGACTCTGGAGAGTTAGGGAAGTCATCCAAGATCAAACATCTAATAAATGGTGGACCTGGGATTTGAACCAGCCCTAGCTACTTCCAACCCCCATGAATATTCCACTGGGCTTCAGCATTTCTCAAGGACACAGACTTTAGTTGTTTGTGTAGTCAACGGCAATATTGTCTGTCTCGAAGTCTCCAAAGACAGATTGGGTGTCTGAAAAATGAATCCCAAACTTTTCTGATGAAATATCTGCTTCCCAATTGCTCTTTGAAATATGAGACGGAAAATGGCAATGCTGATGAAGATGAAATGAACTCGGGTGAGAACCTGAGCTGAATTTGGGGAAGATGGTTAATGTTTTCCTTTTTCCTATTATTCGTGTGATATTGAAAAGGAGAACAAATTCCCACCCGAGGATGCTCTAATTAAAAGGTCTTTTGGATAAGAATCCAAATGCAACAGAGGGACAATAAATTAAAGTGTGTGTGTTCTTTGTACTGTTCTGGTTTCATTAGCCACTGGACCACATCTTTTCTATTATACACCAGGGATCACTACGGCAGTGCAGCTGAGTCTGGGAGGCCCACCAGACACCAGTTCTCACACTTTTTCCCTCCCCAACCAAGTGAAGTCATATTTTTCAGAAATGAGGGTCATTCTATGTATTTTTAATTAACCTTGACTGGGAGCCTGCTCAGTTCTGACACCGAGTGTAACGTGGCTAAGTTTCCCCTTCGGAGGTGACCTGGTACTAGTTAGTGCTGCAGAAAGTTTTCTGAACTAGCCTTCTCTAACACAAGCAAGGTCTTCTGCTCAGGGACCCAAGCTCCACCACCCACCCAATCCATCCAGCCGCCTTTGCTGATTCATTCGTTATTGTCACAGATCAGGGGCCCTGGAAGTTAAAAAATTCCAAGCCCAGGGGATGGCTGTTGGCAAGCTTTCCTGAGTAAAGTGCTTACATTTTCGCCTGCATGTCACCCTGTCCTCTTAATGGCAACGGAAGTGGTGCCAATTTTACTGGTCAGCAACAGGAAGAGATCAGTAGGGACCAGAGGTGCCAGTTTGTAGGGGCGATGTTAACTTTAAACACCATGCCAGAGTCCAGGATCACACTGAGCTTTTAAGAGCAAAGAGTAACCTGATTGTTTCCTGTTTCCAATAAGTGATCATTGTCTTGTGTACTAAATGTAATTGGTTCTCGCCTCTTCCAGAGGGGAGGGTGGTAGGAAGGCGGAAAAAGATAGACGATGTGAGAGGGGGTAGAGGAGGGAAGAACTGGAAAAGCCCACAAACGCTCAGGGCCCAGAGGAGGGCTTCGTACCAACCAGCAGCTTTAAATTGTCTGGCCGCGTCTGCACTGCCGCCTCTCTGATGGGCTGGTCCCCACTGAGAAAAATTAATGCAAACTCGTCGTTTCCTTACAATTCCCCAGCTAGTGTGAATCGAATCTCAGTGTCTGCTCAACACTGAGCCTGGAGCCACAGGCAGAGGACCGGTGCGGGTCAGGGCCTGGGTCAGGTCTCTTTCCCGGGACTGAGTTGCCCAGGTTTGCTGATCTTCCGGCTCCATGTCAGGGAAGAGGCCCCAGGCCCACTGAGCATCCTTTGTGTCTGAGCATCCTTTGTAATCAGATGATGTGCCCCGGTCATGGGATAGATGCTGGTGGTGGGCGGTCGGTGGCGTTTAATTCTGAAGGAGAACAGCTTAGAATTAGCAAGATGATTCTCGATCTGCCCGTTGCAAGCACCAAGTGCACCAGCGCCACGGACATGAAATATCCCAGAAAGGGGGCTTTGGGGCCAGGAGGAGGAATGTTTGTTCAGAACATTCATTCCCATTTTAGTTTGAAGGAAAATAGATCCCTTTTGTGTTTTCACTACTAGATATTCCAAAAGAGGGAGATAAGATTATTTGTGTAACAATTGTCTAAAGTTGGAGTGTGGGGCAATCATGCTTAACCCTGATGTGAGGGGAGAGAGCAAATGGAAGGACCATGCAGAGTAAGTTGTCCCTACATGATTTTTTTGCTTTCTGCTTAAGATATTTCTCTGAGGTGAGAGTCACACACTCTCAAATATATTTATACCCCAATTACTGTACCAACATTTAGATCATTCGCCAGTGACAGTGTGAAACCAGCAGCCTCAGAAGTATTTATAACTGAGATGCATGACTGGTGGCACAGAAATTGTTTTATAAAATACTACACCTATCACTTTCGATTGCTGACTTCAGGTGAATGATCTGTATAAAAATATAAATTATTCGTGTTAAGGAAATGGTGATTAAATATGGGCTTTCTGTATTAGTCATTAATCTTTCCATTTAAATGCAAATTCTCCATTTCAACCACTACTTGAAGATACTCATATCTAATAAGAAACAAGCTTGATTTTCTGATTTATTTCAGACAAGTCTTTAAAATATATATTTTCTTGTCATGGGAAAGGGTAGGTTCTCTTTACATTTTTTAAATGCTCTCTAAAAAACCAGCCAACCATATACTACTTGATACTCAAATGTAAGTGTCTCTTGGTAGGCCAGGCAATGTCTAGAAGTGTGTGTGGAGGTGTGTGTTTAAGACAAGGGTATGGTGGCTACCTACTCTCACTCAGCGATCCCCAGATCCTGGAGCATCCTACAGTTATTAAGGTTTAATAAGGTTTACAAACACTGTGCCCAAATCAACAGTAAATATGTCTTGCCTACATATTTTAATAGTAATTAATAGTAACACATGGCAGGAGGCACCATATTAAACTCTTAACTATACTCACTCATTTAATCCTCACGATGACCCAGTGATCTGGATGTTTTTATCCCCAGTTTACAGATCAAGAGGTGAGACCCAGAGAGATTAAGAAGCTGGTGTTAGATTGTATGGATGCTAAATAAAAGAGCTAGGACTCAAACCCAGATCAGCTGACACCAGAGCCTGGGAATTCACCTCTGTACTCTACTGCCTTCCAGATTAAATTTTATTTAAAACCATTTCTGATTAATTATTTGTTAAGTAAATGTTTAAGAAAATAAAACCCTCAAGTATGAGAAGGCTGAGAGCCCCTGCTCTAATTGAATGAGGGACTACAATTAATTGAATTGGTTGTCATCTAGATGCTTCCTGAAAATAGCAGGTTGAGATAAAGTGGGCGAGAGAGTGACTGTGGGTATGCAACTCATCCATTAACTGACTTACCTGCCACTCAAAGGAAATGGCACAAGTGTGTTGTTAAGTTCTCAGGTGCCCATCTGAGGGAGGAACAAGTGTCGTAACTACTAATATGTCATTCTGTGACTATAGCTCTCCTGGTCCTTTTAGGTGGCCAGGGCAAGATGGCCCTAAAGTAAAAAGTAGGAGGTGAAGTACAGACCACGTTAAAAATTCCATTGCTGAGGGGTATTTCATCCTGAATAATATTGAAAAAAATGCTTCTGTAACCGGCTAGCTTGGGAAAAAAATGTTAGTAGCATCACCTCACAATGTCCAGTTATATCACTTAGTGATATGTTTACCTGAGGCATGTGAAAATGGACAAGCTTTTTTCATCCAGTGATTTGAGAGACAGGATAGAATAGGAGAAGGAACCTTAGGCTAGTGATTTGCAAAATTGTTAAATGAGCTCTGGCGGAATTCATTTGGCCTGTTGTTTCACAGGAGCCGGGCTTTCTGAAGTAGCCCACAGGCAGCAGGGAATGCGGGTCAAGCCTTTGTTTGGAGGTGCAGCACCTGAACCAGCGGGGTCTCCCCTAGTGTCCCATTAGCGCTGAACCTCCCATAAAATCAGCCAGATAAAGGGAATTGATTCATTTATACTTAATAGAAAACCTGTTATGGAAATACCGGCTGCCCAGTGGTATCTGCCCTCCACCTTGCCCACTACCTGGGGGATGGCCTTGGCTTGACAGTGTTGTTCTGGAGCTTGAAATTGGTCACCTGGGAGTATTCATGCCTTGGACACTGGCCAGCTCTGGACACCAGGGCTGCTGCTGCTGCTCCGTCCCTGCCTTCCCCTCCCAGCAGCCACACTTTTCCCAGGATACCCACTGACTCCTCTCTGCCACCACTTGGGTGGTTTTTGGCAAGTAGGTTCCCTGCATAGAGCTTCAGTTTCTTTGTCTATAAAATAAGACGAACATTAGCTCCTAATCATTTTGGAGGAGATGAAATGAGGTGATATACATAAAGCATGCAGCAGGGTGCTTGGCATTTAGCGAGCACTAGAGAAAGTTAGGCTATGGTCACTGTCATCCTCACTGACATTCCTTAACCGGCCTAGGTGTGATCTTTCTAATGCAGACTCTTTACTTGTTACTTTCCTGCTAAACTCCTCAGGGACCCCACCCGGCCCCTCCCCTGACCAGAGCGATCAGCATCCCACCAAAGCTCTTTAGTAGAGCAAATGAAGCAAGTGATATATTTGGGGAGCACCCTAGTGGCCTTAACCTACCATTCCAGGGGCAGCTTCCCCTTTGCTGGAAATGTGTAGAGGGTCTGGTGCTATTTTAAGGCTCTGTCCTTGTAGTAATTGGGAGACAGAAAGGAAGGACAGAGGGCTTTCGTAGCTCATTGCTGCAGGCAGGCACCTCTCCAGACGTGCGGTTCCAGGGAGAGGTCAGACGCCAGCAAAGGCGTATTTCACAGTCTCATGCTGGACCCTCAGGTAGTGAGTAAACTGGCCCATTCCCTCCCCAGAGCTTTGGTTAAAAGGACAAGCCGTGGACTCATGTCACAGCCTCATAGCTACATGACTGTAGACAAGTCCTTTTAAACCTGTTGTGCCTCAGTTTCTCCCCTGTAAAGTTGGGTCTGCTCAGTCCGGCTTCACAGCTTGTTGTGATGTCTAAGCGAGATGAGCTCAGCAAGTCCTTTAGCACAGCGCCTGGTGGTAGCTTTAGTCACTGTTGCCATGTCCACCCTCCACGAACAAGGTGGGGAAGCAGAAATTCAACTATTTTTTGTTTCTTTTCAAGTTCTGATGAGCCATCTGCTGCAGGTACCTCTAAGATTCTAGAAGCATTTCCTCTTTCGGCCTGAGCTGACACCAGGAAGAAGCATCTGGTAGCTGCCGTCGGTCATGAGAGCAGGAGTGGCTCGTGTGGGCCGGGCTTGCCTGTGCTCCGGAGCTCACTGCCCTCTGACCTGGGCCTCCCCACCTTTCCGCCCTGGCCCGGCCATCCCCTCCCGCCTCTGAGCATCACCACCCTGTAAGTGAGAGCGGGCGGGGTCAGCCTGAAAACACAAAAAATTGTAAAGGTTAAAGCAGTTCTCGGCATTATAATTAACTGCCGTATTAGGTATGTTACAACCTTGACACCGCCACGGAGAGAAAGTGTTTAAACAGGATAGCGAGCGCCCCGGAGTTAATCCACCTTCAGGGTGAAAACTGCGGCGGAGCCTGAAGCCAGGCCCGGGAGGGAGCGCCAGCCCCGTTTGGCTTGTGGGTGGGTGCTAGTGGCTGTCCTTCCTGCCACCGGTTAGAACTTCATCCCTCAGAACTTCCGATGGTGTAAAGGAACTTTTTGTAACTACAGCAAAATCTATCAGCCCTTCAGGATTCTTGACATGGTTCTCCCAACAGAGTTCTGAAAACTGTGACCTGTGAGCAAAAATGGCACAGTGTGTGGCCCGGCCAAGCCACAGAGACCTTACCCAGTACCCACCCTGAGCGGGACCCCTGGCCCTCCGCTGCGTGGGCATAGACGATCACCTGTCCCCATCCCCAGCCGGTGATGACCAGCAAGAAGGTGGGAGCTGAGAATTCCAAGGGTGGCTGAGCCCAGGCCTGAATGGCTTCCTGCTGCCTCATTACCTGCGCCTGGCCCTAAGCACACACCTGGCACACAACTGACCTTCCAGAAGCTGTTACTGGGCTGGGGCAAGCCACTTAACCGCTCAAAAATACCATTTCTTCACTAAAAATGACTTTGTGGGACTCCTGCGAGGAACAAACTAACAGATATAGGACGCTGAGGATATAGTGTGTACCCCAAAGACGGAAGCATTGGGATCAATGGCCCTTACTACAGCAATGCACGAACCGCTTCATGCAACGGGGTGACTGTGGTTGCTGTCATTGCAACTGCCATTGTGATGAACGTTGACCTAGATAAAATAAAGACCACCCTGTTTACCTAATAACTCTGTTAGGATTCTCGGACACATGTAGTTGCTGGATTTCAAACCACTTAGTTTCATACAGGCAAAAATAAATATATATAAA
The DNA here is from genome assembly GCF_054644295.1 of Miniopterus natalensis. Classification (NCBI taxonomy): domain Eukaryota; kingdom Metazoa; phylum Chordata; class Mammalia; order Chiroptera; family Miniopteridae; genus Miniopterus; species Miniopterus natalensis. The sequence goes on from NC_142095.1 coordinate 41,734,452, forward strand.
ATAAAAATTTTAGCCCTGGCTGGTTTTGCTCAGCGGTTAGAGCATTAGCCACTGGATGTGAGGGTCCCGGGTTTGATTGCAGCCAAGGGCATGGACCTCAGCTGAGGCTCGATTCCCAGCCCCTGTCAGGGTGCATGTGGGAGGCCACCAATCGATGTGTCTCTCTCACATCAATGTTTCTCTCTCTCCGCCCCCCTCCACCCTCTCTGAAAAGCAATGGAAAAAATATCCTCAGGTAAGGATTAAAAAATAAATGAATAAATAAATAAAATACAAATTTTTAATCCCGCCCCCCCCTTTTTTTTAAGTCACATCCTAGTCCTTAAGAAACGGGGGTCTTGTCCTCGTGGTGACTGCCTGGTAAGGAGCCCATTTGGACAGCCAGTGTCCGTTCTACAGCCAGCCTGTGCCGGCCCTGCCCAGCGGCTGGGCCCTTTAGAAATGGTTCCCAGCACCTTGCAGGGCAGCGCCCCACGCAAACGCCGTGCCGTCTCCGAATGGGGAGCTGCTAGGCCCCGACATCCGGCCTGGAGGGCGCCGTAATCTCTCTGTACAGCGCGCCCGTCCCTCTCTGCAGAAGGTGTTTATTTTTAGCTCTCGCACTGTTTCTAGCACCATCCCTCCTCGGAGGCTGACAGCTTGTTCCAGGGATCTTAAACAAGCTGTTAAAAGCAAGAAACTGCTGAAAGCGGGAGGCAGCCTGGCTGCCGAGAAGGTGATTAGAGCAGGGTTCACCTTAGGAGTTAAAGGCACAAGGTCGCTTCAGCAGAGTGTCAGGAAGTTGGCCAACAAACTTTTAAAAGACACCCCGGTGACACTGGCCTGGAGCTTTAAAAAAAACATGCTGGAAAGAACCTAAGAGTGTGAAGGCAGCTGGGTTTAGAGGCTGGCGCTGGACGTGTGACTTATCACGGACAGCAGGAAGCTGGACTCCTGAGCTTAGGCTGCGAACGCCGCGGGCAGACGCAGGCGAAGAAAGCCGGGGTCGGTGACATTCCCACTGGGCCTGCTGGTTCACGCCTGTTCAGGCTAATTCAGGGTGGCGGGAGGTCTGTGCTTGAGGTCATATCCATAATTGTGATGGTTAGTGTCAGAAGCCTGACACCACGCAGAGGGTCCCTAGACACCTGCAGGGGACAGAGCTCCAAGGTTAAGGAAATCAGCAAGGATGGGATCTCTGAGCAAGTGAGGTCCCACAGGGTCATGTTCTTTGTGGCAAGGAAGGGAGGAGCAGAGGCTGGGGACACTGCCTGTCTGAGAGATGCCAAATACTCTGAGTGCCCTTGATAAATATTAAATCGCAGTGGTGACTTCATATCACATCAGGTGTGTCTGCAGGACTCAGCTAAGCCTGGCTGAGCCAGTGCCTATGACAGTCACCAGAGGGCATGACCCTAAGGATCTTTAGCGCAAAAGGGACAAAGGACAGTAAATTCCGGAGACTGGAAGAGTAGCCGTAGCTCTCAGACCTGCCAGGACTTGAGTTTATTGCCACACCATGGGGCAGCAGGCTGTTGGTCTGACTGGTTTTATTTGTGGCGGACGCAGAGAATGCAAGTGGCTTCACAGAGCACCCAGGGGAGGGGAAGGAAGTAGAATCCCTTCATCACAAAGGTGGGGAATCCCGTGTGGATCTTTGGGAGAGGCTCAGAGTCACAGGGGCAACCAAGAGGAGAGGGGGGTTTGTCAGCTTTTGCTCGAGATCCACGTTGGGGATGAAGACCCTGTTGGTGGATGGTGGGGAAAGGGCTCTCCACAGCTGAGGATGCAGCTGTAGAAAGAGAACACTGACATCTGAAGCCCCTCTTCCTGAGCCTCTAGCGTTTTCCGTTCCACGACCATTCCTCCAACAGTGAGCTGTACCTCGAAAGCTGAATGACTTATCCAGGTCATGCAGCCAACGTGACTGAACCCAGGTGACACTCTTGGCTGTGAGTGAGAGATGCTGGACTCTAACTGAATGAGTGACATGACTGAACACCAGGCCACCTGAAAACTGGGAGGCAGTTGTGGGGAGAGCATGGCCTTTGGAATCAGGGGAACCCCAGTTCCACTATTTCCTAGCTCAGCCCCTGAATCTCGCTTCCCACATCTGTAGTGTGGGGGTAACCATGCCAGCTTTGTATGCTTAGGAGAAATGTATGCCAAGCACTTGGAGAAATATCTGACAGAGTTGTCATTCAGTTAATTCTATCTTTCAATCTATGCTAATAGTAATAAAAGCCAACAAAAAATTTGGGTCAGAATCCACTGATGAGCTGAAATAGGGTAAGAACTTACAGTTATATAGAGTGTGTCCTATGGCATTTAAAATTATGTCACAACCATTTATGCATACGCTGTGGATAATTCTCTGCAGCAGTGTGTTGAAGTATATGGCATTATCTCCCAAATATTACAGCTAATTACATAAAAGGAAGAGAGGGGCTGAATGTGGGCATGTGCTTTTCAGCCAACTAGGACTATAGATAGGAAAAAACGGGGAATGGGAATTGGAGAGGAAGGATTCCAGCAGCTTGGGCGGGCGGAAGGGCAGAGGGGAACAGAGGCAGCCTGTGGAGGGGGCGCCTGAGCGTCAGCGGCCACCGTGCAGACAGAGACGAGTCTCCCGAGATGTCCAAGCGCTCCCCAGGGTGCTCCAGGACGCGATCCCCGTGAGGTCGGAGGATGGGCCGGCTCTACTTGAACAAAGAGCTGACACGGGCAACCACGGAGCCTGTCTGCTCATGGTGGAAGCAGGGACTTGGGAAACACGCAGCCTATTAAATATAAATACCCCGTGCCATCATAAATATTTTATATGGCTGCATACAGGGAAGGTGCCATAGTTTATACTCTCACTGTAAATCTAAATACTTTGTTGCCAATTTTGCCATTGCCCTCAGCTAACATGAGCCATTTATTGAGATTGACAGTGCAGCTGACCCTTGGAAAATGCGGGGCTTAGGGGCGCCAACTACCCGCGCGTGAAAAAATCTGCATATAACTTCCAACTCCGCCAAAACTTAATTTTTACTAATAGCCTACTGTTGACTGGAAGCCCTATTGATAAACATAAATAGTCAACACATATTTTGTATGTCGTCTGTATTATATACTGTATTCTTACAATAAAGTAAGCCAAAGGAAAGAAAGTATTATCATACATTTACATTATTTATTGAAAAAAATCTGCATATAAGTGGACCTGTGCTATTCAAACCTGTGTTGTTCAAGAGTCAGTTGTATTTAGTTATATCACCAGTGACCATCCCTGACAGCAACTGGCCTGATAACCTTTCCCGAGAAAATAATTTTTGTCCACTGCAAACAGTGGAGACTTATGGGTGTATTTGTTTTAAGTGATCCTGAAAGATGTACAACTATGTGCACATATTAATGGGGGGGGGGGTGAGGCTTATCTTCTAAGATGCAGAAACTTGAGGAAAATGTTATAAAGAAATCATTTTCTGAGCTTTATTCAAATAGAGCAAAAGCAATAAGGTTATAACAAAGGCCTTGATATAGCTTAGATTTTTGTATGAAACAGGATGAATGAATGTACACAGTGTGGTGTACCCACATAATGGGGTAGGATCTCTGACAAAAAGGGGCGCGGGGCTCGTCCATGCTACGGTGAGGATACACCTCAGCAGCATCGTGCTAAAGGAAAGAAGCCAGGCACAAAAGAACATGTACGATTCCATTTGTATAGAACGTCCAGTAGCAAATCCATAGAGACAGAAAATAGATTAGTGGTTTCCTAAGGTAAGGGAGGGGAGCACAGAGTGACTGCTAATGGGCACTGAGGCTTCTTTCTGGAGTAGATATACTCTAAAATCAGATTGTGGTGATGGTGGCATAGCTCTCTGAATATAATAAAAGATTATTGAGTTGTGCACTTAAAATGGACGAATGTTATGGTATGTAAATCATATCTCAATAAAGCTGATAAAATGGGAGAAAAGAGGATGACTTTTGCTAGATTCAAGGTGTTTTTGGAGAGAAGGCAGGGACAGAAGTTTTGAAGCCTCCCAGACGGATGCTACGACAGACTGAGCCATGGGCTGCATTCCTCCTGGTTACACCAGCAGCCCTTCACCGCATGGCAAAGATGTGGCCAGTTGTCCTCAGGGGCGGCCAGCTGGTATTGAGCCATGTGTCCACATAGGCACTAAGACAGGTGTCCCGGCGCAAGGGAGGCTGAGCCTGGATCGCACCAGCCCGGGCTCGGCGGGCAGGGAAGGCACTAATACCACCTAGGATAGAGGAAAACTGCATCAGGAGTGGGCCAGGCCCAAGACAAGAAGGTCTCAGCAAGAGCCGAAGGCCTCAACTGAGGTCAAGCCAGCGGCAGGTGGATTACGAGCAGCGCTGGAGCCCTGGTAGCAGGGTGGCGGGGACTCGCGGCCGGCACAGTAAGAGACACCGCACGCTGCATCGTCTCGCCAGGTGACATCCTCCCAGAGGCAGCGACCAGCTTACTGTTCCTAAATGCGTCTGGGGATCACACTTAGGTATCTCTCCCCACCCGTCTAATTAGATGGTAAGCCCCCAAAGGCAGGGACCAGCGTGAACTCCAGCTCCTGCTCTCGGCATAGTTTCTGATGCTGGATAAATATTAAACAATAGTCTGGTAGTAAGAGAGTAGCATTTTCCACAGGCCTTTTGTAGCTGAAGTGAACAGAAACCCTTTGAATAGAGTTGCAGGCGTTCCTCCTGATTGTCACACATCTCAGGGAGAGGCCCGCTCCTCACCGTCGGTCCCATTTCACACCAGCCGGTAAACCGAGCTGCCTGAGGCTGTAGGCGAGGTGGCTGCACATTGGAGCACAGCCGGGTAAGACCTCCAGCTGGTACCCAGGTGTTGTCAGAGCTAGGAAGCCACTGAGGAGTCAGCTCATGATGCGGTTCTGTAAAGGGGGTTCACTCAGCCCGGTGCCTGGAGTGGCCCCTGGGTGGTGGAAATGTCCTGTCGTGCAGGAGGCGTATGGCACTGGTAGCTACCATACCGAACAACTCGGCACTGGAGGCTCTTAGTGGGGAAGGTTCCGCAGCCTTTTGATAACCAACGTCAAAGTTTACTCTTACGCAGCCGTGAAAGTTATCACTAGAAATAATCATCAGGGTGACGTCTGTGGATTCAAGAAACATGCTGTGCTCCAGACTCTGGAGATGCCTCAACTGATAAGGAAAAAAACAAACAAACCTGGGCAAGGCCTCTACTCTCAAGAAGTTTATAATCTAATGTGTAGAAACAGACAAGAGTGTAAGAAGCAAATAAATGAATGGTTGCAGTGTTTTCAAGAAGCACACCAAGTGGTGAGACAGATACCGAGGGGCTTCAACAGAGACCAGGGGAGGCGGGGGTCAGTCTTTAGTTGAAAGAGAAGCGGGAGAGAAAGATCATCCCAGGCAGAGGGAATATCCTACAAAGAAACCCCAAGGCCGGAAAGGGCTTGATGCATTTGAAGAGCTAAATGAATGCTGGTGTGGCTCGATGGTGGGCGCAGAGGGGAGGGAAATAAGGGGACGTCGGTGGCGCAGGGCTGGCGTCAAAGCCCACAGGGCTCGGTACACTGCTGACGTGCGCAGGAACTTCGTGGGAGAATTTCACGCAGGAGAATGCTACCAACTAAGCCTAATGCAAACATTTACTCCCACTGCAAAGAGGAGCGAGGCTCGGTGGGGGCAGGAGAGAGCGGGGGCGCCAGTGAGGAGGCTGCTGTGGCAAACGTGAAAGCAAGGGTGATGCTGGAGCCTGGGACAGGAGAGTGGACATGGTGCGGGGAGGCGTGGATCTGAGCAATGATTTAGGGAATTGACAGAACTGATTGGACATTAGAGCAAGAAGGAAATGGAGGCATTGAAGACCATGCCTAGGTTTCTGGACTGAGAAACCAGTGGACTTAGGCATCGTTGGCAATGTTGGGAACGAGGCAGAGAGATTTCTCCCCACTCTGGCTCTGGCAATCCCATGTTGTAGTTGTGCATTTCTGCTCCTGGATCTACCCCTGGAAACTGCCTTTTATGTCATGGCTGCATTTAGCTCTAAAATGATCATGTTGTAGAACGGGAAGGAAACTTCTAGATCATTTCTCCATTGGTTCCCAGCTTTTTAGAAATGCAGGACCCCTCTGTAACATAAAGTATGGATCTCCATAGGATGGCAGTAACGTGGTCTGCTGCTTTTAAGTGGGATATGGGCCAGAAGAAAGATACCAAACACACCGTCTCTATAGAATTAGATTAAACTTTCAATTTAACCCGCCAAGAATATGAAAATAATGAAAACGACACAACCTACAGGACAGAGACAGTGGCAGCCTTTAGAATTCCACTGGGAACACAGTGGGACTTTCGCAACACCATTGCCCTCCAGCGCTTTGTAACCAGCCCGCAGACTAGGCCCCTACCCAAACACTTGAACCTGAGAGGGTCTAGAGAAATCACACTCTCCTACTTCTTGGCTCACACTTAGCATCTTCATCCAAGAGAGAGGGCAGAGTGGGGTGCCCCAGTTGGGTAACATGGTCCTTGTCCGAGAGCCCGCCTCCCCCTCTGGGCCTTCCTGAGCGCTTCACGGGCCAGGCAGGGCCTGTACCAGCCCTTGCGATGCATCACCTCACTTTACCTTCACAGAAAGCCCGTGAGATAGAGTTCATTTGTTATGCTGTTAACAGATGACAATGCTGAGGCTTGAAGAGATAAGAGTACCTGTTGTATTTTGGGTATCTGTTGATTGAGAAAGTAGTGACAAAACTGCTATAAATTCAACAGTGATTTTTAGGTAATCTTGTATTTCATTCTTTGCAACAACATCTATTTACTTTGGAAAATTATTTTGTTCACTTGATATTTAAATGCTGTTTAAGATATGGTGAATTCAAGGCCCTCTTGCAATTATCATGCCCCTCCCGAAGGTCTTCAGTCATGTCTGACAGCTTCTGATCAAACCCAAATCACTTGTTCTATGTCAGAAATTTAAAGTGTAAAGAGAGCAAGTGATTTGGCCAAGGGCAGAGGATTGCTGACGGCAGAGTGGAGGCAGGGACCTGGTCCTTCTACCTTGCTGTATATCTTGTGCCCTTCTAAGGTGAATAGGTCATCTACCTGAAGACCCTAGACAGAGGGGGGTTGAGTCAGGATCACCTGGAGGGTAGGGAATCCTGCTGCTAGGAGTTGCCTGAAGAGCTCTGTAGAGAAGGCTCCTGAAGCCCCATCTGTACTTACTGGAGAACAGAGGAGTGGCTGGCTAATAATGCCTGCCGTGAGTCCTCTTGGGAATTGAGTCACACAGGCCCTGTATTTCAATGTGACCAGTCACGTCTTGGTGGCTTTTGTCTGAATTTAGGTTGGTTGTCCACATGGTGTGGAGCTGAGCTCCGCTTTCTTTGTGTCTGTCCCATCAGGTCAGATGCCTTTGGACAGGAGCCACAGAGCTGCACTAGCTCTGGGCACTGAAGGAAATGTCCTACTTCCTCCCTGCCCCGCTCGCCAGCTGGCGACTTTTTGTTACAAGAGACATTGACAATAAAAAGTTCCAAGCGCTGTATACAGAAACTTTCCCAGAGGTCGTGCTGAACTGAGAGAAGTGGATCATGATAACTGGGGGGGAGGGGGGGTTTGCCCTTGACACTTATTAAGAAATTTAAGTTGAAAAACTAAAAAAATAACTTTTAAAATTTTCCTTGCTCCCATTTCCCGCCAAGCAGTGCTTTACTGCTTTACTGTTTGTACACTGGGGCACACAGTGGAGTCTGGGAGTAGCTTAGTTAGGAAAGCAGGATTTTCAGTAGGAGGCCTGATCCACCGACGGGGGGATGGACCAGAGATGTAGGGGCAAACTAATTCAATTACTTTCAGTGGGCTTTAGCCTATAATCTTCACCCAGGCGTATGGGTGCTTCAGACTGAGAGAAGGAATCTTTAAAAAACGGATGATGTCACCCCATGAAAGAGCAAGCAGGGAGCTGGCCATGTGAGAGGCTTCTTCGGAGGCCCAGCAATCTGTTTCTCTCAGCCCAGGAAAAACCATCATGGAGCAAGGGAAGAAATGAAAGTCACGGGAAAGTTAAATACCGTCCTCAGGTGATCGGGTGTAACGATCAAAAGGCTGAATTGCTTTTTTAAAAGGTTTTTCCGCTAGAAGAATATCAGCGCCACCTCCTCCCCCAACCTGCTCCCTTCTTTCAAATTGGCTGTGAGAGAAAATCAGATGGAATATATGTTTATAGACCTTTTTCTTATGAGGTGTGAAACAAAAGGTTCTCTCTTATCTGGAGGTTTTGCCAGTGTTTTCATCACTGCAACGATGGCTGCGATTCCACCTTTTCCTTGAACGAAGAAGCTGGGCTTGTTTGCAGTGAAAACTAGAGGCGTGTTAAAGACACAGACTTCAAAGCGGTGCTGATGGTACACGTGGGGAGAGCGTGTTGAAAAAGGAGTGTCTGTGCCACCAGTGCCGAGAAGCCCACTTGGGTTTACATTAAGCTGCTGGAATCTTCTGGAAAAGCCTGTGAGGTGTGCTTTTGGTATTTCCCTTTGAGTCTCTTTCTGATGGTGTCCTCATTAGCAATTTATTTTTAATTCACTGTTCTCTGGAAAAAGCCTGTTGCTGGAAAGGAAAACAGGCTCATCTTGCGTGTCTATGCCTGGCATTTTAAAAAATGAATGTAAGGCACTCCATGCTCAAAATAAATAGGCCCTTTCCCTTTCCTCGCCAAATAATATTTCTGAACCTCCAGGATGGGCTTGCTGATGTATTTCTCACCCTCAGTAGCCCAGGCCCGGCTGTGGAACTGCCCCCTTCTGTCCTTTGAAGGGACTCTGGCCCCATCCCGCAGAGTTGCGCTCTGACAGCCGGTGCAGGAGTCATGACCCCCAGGTGACCGGCTGGGTTCCAAAGAGCAGTGCTTCAGAGTTCACCCAAGAAATTTCTTAGTGTCCAGGGTCCTAGTGGGGAGTCTTATTTACTTTGTTTAACGGTCACCATCTACTTCCCCTGTGTTCCGCACTTTGAATAGTGATTTGAATAGTGATTAAACTCATCGAGCAGGTGGTGGCCAGCAGGTGTGAGATGGGCCCAACCCCAGGGTTCTCTCAGACCCCGGGCAAGACAGTCTCCTAGAGACCTGACTTGGGGCGGTGAGCATGCAATATCCAGGTGATGTGTTATAAAATTGTACACCTGAAACCTATATAATTTTATTAACCAATATGCCCGGATAAATTCAATTAAAAAAGACACTCCTCGAAGTCTCAGTTTAGTCATCTATGTTGAAACTCCATGTTTAAATATACGTATACACGCATACCTATATTAAAAGGTTATTGCAAGGATTAAGTGAGAAAATGCTATATGGTGCTTAGCACGCTGCTGGGCATATTCATGATTACCAGTTGCTACAGCAATGATTAGATAAGATTATAGACATTTATAAATAGCTTTGCATTTTACAAAGGTGCTGTCTTGAATGGCATCTGGAAAGCAAGTGGCATCCATGTTAATATTCCTCTCTGAATGTGATTTTAATATCGCCGATGATTTACCTGGGATGTCTCTTAGCCCCTTCCAAAGTAGGTTGACTGCAGCTGGGCCTGTTTCCTTCAGGGCCCAGATGTCGTGAAGAGACATGGCTGCTGCTGCAGACGCCGGCTCTGGGTGGACTCTTAGGGACTCAACTGCAAAACAGATTTTCTCTTAATAATTTTAAAAAGTCTGCTAAACCCCCATTTAAAAAAAAAAATTATCCAGCGTGAACTTGAAGTGCATTCTCATACTATTAATGTCTCTTCATTTCTAGAAAGTTCTCAGCCATATCTCTTTGAAAATTGCCCTCTCCTATGTTCTTCTGGGGCTCCTATGAAACTGAGATTTGGAACCTGTCCCCGCTGTCTTGTAACTGCCGTATGTTACTCCGCACCTGGGCTGTTCCCCTCAGCTCCAGCTCACCAGTTCTTTTTCACGTGTATCTGATATGTTGTCCAACCAGCCGATGGAGGTCTTAAGTTTAATGACTGTATGTTCTGCTGCCAATATTTTATTTTGACACTTTTTCAAATATTTATGATCCTTTAAAGATAACGTCCTGTTCTTTCACTAGAGCTTCTATGCCTTCTCTGGGTAGAACCTTTGATGATTCTGAACTCATTCATTTTAAAGTTTCAGTCAATGATTGTCTTTAGTTCTTAAGATGCTAATTCTTCTACTTGTATCAGCTGATTCTCTTGAACGGTACTTTGTTTTCTCATGCAGATCATTTTTTTTTTTAAATAATTGCACTTATTATTGGTGTTGAGGATGAGGTGGGGTGAGGACTCCCTTGCAAATCCTTTATGTTCTGAATTATAGAAATATCACTGTGGAGCAATTAAACATTTGATTCCTCTGTACTCCTTTGTATGTTCATTGCTCAACTGGGGGTTTCCATGCCACATGTCGATTTGGACCCCAAACCTGATCATCACGTGATGTAGGCAGTGGGTCTTGATGTCTGTCTGTGTGTGTTACTAGTTCTCCCACTGGTAACTCCAGGTAGATTGAGGTCTTACATGATGCAACTCTAGGGCAAAGGAGGAGATTTTCTAGTCTTTCTCTCATAGAAAGAAAAATGTTTAAAGTCTCCAATATTTTTGTTTCCAGTGTTTTTGTTTTTGTTTTTTGGTCCTCAGCAGAGGACATGTTTTTATTCATTTTAGAGAGACAGGTAGGCAGAGAGAGAGAAACATTGATGTGAGAGAAAAACATTGATCAGCTGCCTCCCACACGTGCCCCGACTTGACCAGGGATCGAACCCAACTGTGCATGGGAATACAGTCCAACCAACTGAGCCACACTGGCCAGGGCCAAAGTCTCCAGTATTTTCATTATGGGCTCAAGTCCAACTCCAAGCCTCTTATGATCTGAAAGGTCAGTCACCCTGGCATTAGGTCCATTCAGATTTTGTGGCCCTCTTGGTTTCTGGATACCTGGAAATTAACTCTTGCTTACAAGCTCAGGTATGTATGCACTTATTTGTTCTTTTTATGTTTAATCCTTCTGGGTTTTTGTTTTTGTTTTTGTTTTCTAATCCTCACCTGAGGGTATGTTTTTATTGATTTTAGAGAGAGAAATATCAATCAGTTGCCTCCAGCACACCCCGACCAGGGATCGGACCTGTAACCTTTTGGTGCACGGACAAAGCTCCACCCAGCGGAGCCACCCTGCCAGGGCTATTTTGTTTTTGCTTTCATTTTTGTTTTCATTTTTAAAAGGAGCATCCCCTCCTGTGTCCCCTCGGTGCTCTGGGCTGCCCCAGTGTCTTTTCCTAGAGGGCACTCCCAAGCCTGCCTGGCTTGAACTCATGAAAAGTACCCACCCAAAGCATCGAGCCTAGAACTGATCCAATGTTTTGATTTCAACTCTGGACCCTTTGGTAAAGCTATGACAGTTACACCACTTATTTAATGAGTTGTCTTGAATTTGTGTGTGTGAGTGTGAGATAGCCCTAGGTATTTAATCATGTAAAAATACAAAGAGGAATTTCTCATAAAGATGCCTCCTTACCTAACAAGTAAACCAGAAAACATTCCTTTCTACAAAGGAGCTCCAGATTACCTGACAATCTAAAAGATTAAATGAAAGCTGTTTGTTTCCCCCATCACTGCAGGCAGTGGTTGTGTTTTCAGCAATAAATAGATCACACCTCTGCCAGACTGATGTTTTCAAAGAGTAAGTTATTGAATTCTTCTGAAAACTTGGCCTACAAAGCCCCACTCCCTTTCCTGTCGATGAGGTGATACCTAGGCATTGCGGTAGTTCTTACAGACTTTCCTTCTCTCTTAAAAAAAGTCTATGGCTTGAAATTAGCTATATTTCCCTGTGGTATAACCAGCTGAAGGTCAACATTTGAGACCTATGGGAACAGAGGGTGGGAGCGGGGAGGGAATGGAGGGAGAAAAATATGAGTCTTTCTAGCTGACAGGGCACTAGGGCCAGGACCAAGCAAAGCAAGTGGGGTGCTGGCCTCAGGCACAAAATTCAGGGGGGACTCCAAGAAACTCAATAATTAACAGAAGTTATATTTTAATGCAATATTTTAAAAAATCAAACTGGCACACTGTGAGCTCTGGGTCATGGCCTGCTTTGGTTAATAAGGTTTCATGGGAATTGGGACCAGAGTCAGGGTCATCTAAGAGTCTAAGTCAGATACTTTCTGGGTTTAAAATACTGATATTTTGCTCATCAGGACATTTTTTGCATTAATTTTGATTTTTAAGATACTGTCTTAAGATATTGTTTATCATTATTGGCCCCTAAAATTTTGTGCCCAAGTGAATTACTTATATCACCTGGTCCTGGCCCTGACATGGAACGATGTCACAGAGAAAGGGTGATGTTGGAGCTGCCATTCTCTATGGCTAGTAATAAGAGCATTAAATCAATACTGCGGGGGTGATCTTCTTTAAGGTGTTTAACCTCCAGTTTTCTCATCTGCAAAACAGTAGCAATGACTTTATCGGGCTCTGCGGAGGGTCAATGTAGGCTGCTCAGCACAGGGCCCAACACCCGGGATCAGTGGGCCTGAGCTGGTGGCAGCAATAATGGGAGTGAAGTGCACATCAGCAAGCTCCAAACAAAGGCAGATTGTTTAGCGCCTTGGGGGTCTTTCTAAGGATTTTTTTTTATTGTAGTAAAACATAGATAACGCAAAATTTACCATTTTTACCATTTTTAAGTCTATGTTTTGTGGCACTAAGTGCATTCACATTGTTCTACGGCCATCTCCAGAGCTTCTAAAGGCTTTGAACCCTACCTACAAGCTTAAAAGTGCCCATCGAGGGCTTCAAAGCAGGGAACTGGCCTCAGGGAGCGTGCGGGGAAAGTGAGCCTTGGGAGGGAATCTAGGGCGATGCAGAGGAGGAAGGAGCAGGAGGCAGGAACCAGGAGCATCCGCAGAGGTTCAAATGCAAGAGGCAAAGGCACTGACCAGGGAGGTGACATGAGAAGTAAAGAGAAAGGACAGAGAAAGAGCCTGGGGAGCCTCGTTAACAACGAGGGGACAGAAGGGTGGAAGGAATTAAATGCGTGAGGTGAGATTTTGGAAAAGTTCCTTTAGGTAGAGCAGCATTAGAGCTGCGAGTCAGACACAGGCGTCTCGCTCAAGGTTGTGTCTGGTGGTCAGCTCCTACTGGCAGAACTAATTCCTAAATTTTCAGGAATTTTAGGAGCCGGCTGTTAAATACCCCATAATTAAAAATTAAATATAAACTTACAGTTAAATAAATTACATTAAAGGTAAAGTTTCTAAAGACTCAGTATTCATCATGTCCTAATTGTTTTACTACATTTAATATTATCTCTGCTTTTGAGGTTATGTCATCTCTTGTGTCTGTACAGTCGAACACTGGAGACCTCTATGCCCCTGCCTGTCTCTTCTCAACTCCACATTCATTAATACCCTGCTAGTAGCTAGAAACTGGCCATGGTGGGAGTCTCTGCACCAGAAAATTAGCCAAGGCTCCAAACAGGGCCTGGATTCATTGCTATGTCTGGATTCATTGTCTAGACGGTGATGGAAAAAATGTTCATGACGCAGGTTACACTTAAAAGTGTGTTGCATCAGTAGCTAGTGTGCTAGAACTATATGTTAAATCAAGGTTGAATGGCTACAAACATAAGAGGGCAGAAAAAAATTTAAAAAGCCTTCTCCGACCATCCGCTGGGATCTAACAAAGAATATTGCTTGTTTTATAATTATATGTAAACTGTATGGCATGTATTCCTTGTATCCATAAAATGTGTAATAAATTTATATTTTTATAAATGTGTAAATATTTTTGGAGAATCAGTTGAAGAACATTTGCTGCCAGGTCACTGACTGTAATCTTCTCTGATAAGGAATGATTGTGTGTGGTGCTTTTTCTTATATCCACCTTGAACCAGTCTTTCTGAAACACAAATGCCTTGTTCTCTAGTCAAAATGGAAACCTGGACACGTCCTTTACCGAGCAAACACGAAAATGTTTTTCCTCCAAGCAAACCCGGCAATTCCTCCATCTGAATTTTATACTCTTTTATTCTAAAACACTTTAAAATATGTGTGTATATATATATATATATATATATATATATATATATATATAGCTATTGATTTCAAAGAGAGGAAAGGAGAGGGAGAGAGAGAGAAACATCAATGATGAGAGTCATTGATCGGCTGCCTCCTGCACGCCCCCGACTGGGGATCGAGCCCAAAACCCAGGCATGCACCCTGACCAGGAATCGAACCCTGATCGCCTGGATCCTAGGTCGATGCTCAACCGCTGAGCCACGCCCGGCCGGGCTAAAACACTTTTTTTAAAATCCTCACCAAAGGATATGTTTTTATTGACTTGGGAGAGGGAGAGCGAGAGAGTAACATTGACGTGCGAGAGGAACATTGATCGGTTGTCTCTGGTACGGACCCCGACCAGGGACCAAACCCACAACCCGGGCATGTGCCCTGACGGAATTCGAACCCCCAGCCTTTCCCTGTGTGGGTCGCTGCTCCAACCAAATGAGCCACACGCCGGCCAGGGCTGAGGCTTTTACTCTTATCACCAGCACTAATTGGCAGTTTTTGAGCACTGACGGACCAGGCGCTATTCCTTGTGCTTCACTCCCCTCTGCTAGGTGGGTCCATGTGTCCCCACTTGTCCGTGGGAAGACCAAGGCAGCCTCAGCTCTTCAGGGTGCGCACTTAGTAAGCAGTAGGGAGAGATGTAAGTGCCGATCTTTCTGATTCTTTCCAACCTCTTGATCCTAATGCTTCCTCTGCAATATTACCTCCAAAAATTTATATGGTGGTTAAAGTTTCTACTTCAAAGAGATGCTATATCTTGGCAGTGGTTATCGACCACCTGCTGTGTCCCCCGTGTTGTGCCGAGCAACAGAAAACTCACGTGAGAAGCCTAAGCAGTGTCCTCCAGGCCAGGAGCTCGTGGGTCACAAGCAGCGTCCTCACCAGCGCCTCTCGGTGTCGGTCAGAGGGTCCACTTCTGTCGTCACAACTGATTCCAGTTTGGCTTCACTCGCCTCAGGGCCAGGACACTCATTTCCCGCGCCTCTTCTACTCATCTCCTAACTCGCCCTTGAAGAATCCACCGCATCCCCTCCCTCCCAGGGCTTTTTAAGGAGGTTGGATAATGAAATCAAGCCGTCGGTTCCTCCAGCCAGGAGGTCCTTCCAGGGGGGACAATTGTCTTTACTTACAGAGCCTCAAAGGAGAGTCTCCCATCAAAACTGTGTGCTCTGGGCGAGCTCTTAGCTACCCAGGGGCCGGGGCGAGTGAGAGCTCCCAGGGCTCTTGAGCACTGTTGTTCCCCAAGTGGATCCATGCAAGAGCATTTGGCCCTGGAGGCTTGGGATCTGAGATATGCTGGAGACACTTTCAGCACCGGGTGGCCCTGAGAGTCCCCTTTCCCCGACTTTCCCAGGCGAGCCCAAGCTCACAAACATGTGCAGTCGGCGGGAACTGGGGGTGGGGTGGGGATGGTTTGGGGATTCTGCTGCTTTTCCTTATTTCCTCTTTCTGCAGATCTCCACTTACACCAAGGTATTTTCCTTGCCTTCTGCTTTCACACTAGGCCACTGATTAAGGGAGAAGTCAGAACTAATGAGGAAGACAGCTGTGATGCAAACAGAGGCTCCTACGGAGCAAGACAGAAGCAGGGCTGCTGGGGATGGAAAGGGAGCCTTCTGCCCACCACGGAGAAATAAAGCTCCGGAAACATTGAGGGCAATATGAAGAAACCAAATATAAATAAGCATGTATATTGGTATTTATAGAAATGTTTGGCTAATTGTGTGTGAGGGCTGTGGGGGGGTGAGGACTGGAAGGAGCCCTGTGGCTTCAGCTTGTGCTGGGAGCGTTGATCTGTCCACCTCTCCAGGAGAAACTGAATCTAAAATCCTGAGGCATACAAAGAACCTCTCACATGGGCTCCGGGGGTTCAGTTCACGCTCCTCTCTACTTTCTCTCTCACTGTCTCTTCTGAACTTGAGGGGAAAGAGTTTCCTGTGCCTTTCACTTTCCCAGCTCTCAGTAAATAGGGAACTAAGGGGCTTCAATGGGAAGACTCATAAACTTTGGTAAACTGGCCCCACACGGTTTGCATGTTCAGCGATGGGTCTCCATGGGGCTTGGTGACAATGATAGGAAAGGGGCCTAAGCTGGTGGTACTCGCGCAGACGCTTGCCTAGCCTTTATTCTGTTCCAGGCTGTGTTCCGAGGACAAGCGTTGATGCCCCTAGTCCGAGAGATGAGTAACGTGCCCGGGTCCTCACAGCTAATAGCACGAGAGCTGGGATTTGGGCTCCTGCATTCCACTGTGGAGCAGTGGTTCTTAACCAGGGGCAAATTTTGCCCCTTTGAGACATGTGGCCATATCTGGAAACATTTTTAATTGTCACAAATTGGGGTGGGGGGCAGACTGCTACCAGCTAGTGGATAGAGAGAGGTCAGGGGTGATGCTGAACACCCTGCCGCCCACAACAAAGAATGATCAGCCCCACATGCCCCCAGTGCTGAGGCTGAGGCTGAGGCTGCTGTGGATATACCACTTCTTACAGTTCTGGTGCTGAGCAGGGTGACGGAGGCAGAAAGCCAGCCACAAAGCTTGAGATCAAATGTTTAAGCTGTGAATAGTTTGATCTCCCCATTGGCCGGCTGAGCAACCCACTTCTGTGCTCTCTGGTGCAGACAGCGAAGCTCTCCCGCATGACCTTGTGCTTGGCTTCTGGCTAGTACGGCAGGGAGCTCCTGGCTGCTTTTTAGGTTGAGATCCAGTTTTAGAAACTTCACCCAGGATTCCTAACTCCCTCCCTCCATCCATCTGAATGTGTGCACTGACCTTCATCCTGCTACCCCAGGGGATTCTGAAGGTGCAGAAGCTAGATTCTTACTCGTCAGGTGGCACGCAAAATACAGAGATCAAAGAGCAAGACTCCATCCCAGGACCCCAGAATCTGCTGGAGAAAATAAGGTTATTACACATGACAAATTAGTTTAAACCCCAGCATGATGGGGAAGGAGCGAGGAAGGGGCCTGGGCATGGGGATTGCTAGATCGATGCCTTAAGCACTAGGCAATGGCCAGTTTCCTTGGAGTTTTGAAGGAGGCCAGCAATTTAACTGGGAAGCTGCCTGTGGGGACCAGTCTTGCACTGATTGGATTTCTAAGCTCAGGCATGTAGATGGAAGTTAAAAGCTCAGATGCCTGAGGGGCTGGTCAAGTAATGTGAAGGAGCACAGCTGGCCAGCGTGAGGAAATGGGGAGTGGAGTGGGCTGTGGTAAACTGTGTGCGCGTGGGGCCACCAGAGGGGGCAGCTCATTCTCTGAAAAATAATAGTAACTAGAGACCAAGACTAACACATTAAAATACAGCTGTGCGCTGCTGATTTGCAGCTACTTAGAAGGGCTTTAATTTTATTAGGGATTCCCAGGTAGAGATTGAGCCTGCTTCTGACTTTCCTGCAGTTTGAACAGGTCACCTTCTCTTGCAGATTCTGAGAATCTTCCCATGTCAAGTGGTGGCGGTGACCCAGATGCAGAAAAGCTCCAGCAGGCTTGTCCCTCCTCTTCTGAGAGCCTGAGAGAGCCTGTGAGCTAGTGGCCCTTGCACTGAGCTTTGGCCTATGAACAGAGCGCCTCCCCCAGCAGAATGATGATGAATATTCATGAATTTGGGAGCCATGGGGGCCGAGTGGCCTTTCTAGGAAAGGAAAGAAGACATTGAGACAGGCAGGCTAGAGTATGCGTGCTGTGCACAGAGACAAAGAGAGAACCGCATTTCTCTTTGGTTAATGCTCACTCAATGCAAGTGAGTGATTTTTTCTAATGAGCATTCGATCTCACAGTTAAAGGGCAAAAGCCGTTCATTCATTCATTCAACATTTGTTTGTTGAGTACTTATTATGTGCTAGTGACAGTACAAGTGTTAACTTGTCTAGGAGGAGCTGGTGCTACTGTATCCTGGCCCCTGGTGATGCTCAGGGAGGGGTGGGTGCTACTGTATCCTGGCCCCTGGTGATGCTGAGGGGAGGGGTGGGTGCTACTGTATCCTGGCCCCTGGTGATGCTGAGGGGGAGGGGCTGGTGCTACTGTACCCTGGCCCCTGGTGATGCTGAGGGGGAGGGGCTGGTGCTACTGTACCCTGGCCCCTGGTGATGCTGAGGGGGAGGGGCTGGTGCTTCCCCAAGTGCAGTTTAAAAAGCCACAGTCAGAAGGTCATGGCCCTCCTCCTGGGGTCTGACCTCTGACCTTGCTGCAGCTCTGCGTGCTGTTCTTGCTCCAGGAAGCCTGGGCAGTGAGGATCCACACACCTGCTACTTCCTGTTCCCCTCTCCTCTCCATGAATTCTTCTGTGTGGCCTGCTTGGCCATCTACTCTTGTCTGCATGACTGTCAGGGGCTGGGACTGCAACAGAGGACAAGTTAGACAAAGTCCCTTCCTTCATGGAACTTGGATTCCAGTGGTGGATCCTGAAAATACACAAATGAGCAAATAAACCCAGAGCAAGACTATAATTGGTGATGAACTGGAGGTAAGGAGAAAGACACTGACCAAGGGCAGGAGGAGGTGGCGGTTTCCATACAGTGCTTAGGAGATGCCTCGCTGGGGAGGCAGTTAGTGGAACCAGGGTGAATTTAGGAATCACCTGGGGGAAGAACTTACAGGGAAAGGACAGTAGCACCTATGAAGACGTGCGCGGCTCTCCTTGAGCAGCATGTGATGCACTGGTTTCCAGCTGGATTTGAGGAATACGTGTGATGATTTCATTTCAAATACTCTGAGCACCTGTCATGTGCAAGATACAACGATGATAACCACAGTCCCTGGCATCAGGGAGGTTAGGAGCTGGGCTGCTGCTGGGGGTTGGGGACGTGAGGCAGAGCAGAGACAATTCCAATGCAAAGTAGCCAGTGCAGGGCTGGGACAGGTTAGGGGGCCTGCGGGAGCAGGAAATACCAGGGAGGGGCCATGGGGAGATGGAAGCTTCCAGGCAGCCTAACTCATCCAGCTCACAATCCAATATGGCTTCAGCAAACAGCAGTGTATTTACTGTTTGTTTTCGTTCCTTGTAAGGCTAAATGTGCTTATTTTCCCAATGGTTTTGTTCCTCCTTCATTTGAAGCTTTAAAATATGCTTTATTTTATAGATTAGGTTGATATAACTGCTTATTTTAATACCCATAATATGCAAAATAAGAGCTGAAAATAAGGGTGAAGAAATGTGTTAATTTTATGACATGATGAGATTGAGACATCCAAGGGCCACACCTCTAGTCCAATGTCCTGCCAATTCTATCCCGAATAGTAATGAGGAGCTTGTATTTATGGAGCATGCTACATGTGAGGCCCTCGTCTAAGTGCTTACATGTGTTAACGCAGTAAATCGTGAAACTATTCCTGTGAAAAAAGGTACTGTTATCATCACCGTTTTACAGATGAGGAAACTGAGGCAGACAGAGGTGAGCAAACTTGCCCAATGCTGTGCTAGTAAGTGTCAGAGCCAGAATATGAACCCCAGTATGCAGGTTCCAGAGCTCATGTAGTTATTAGCCGTTGGCCTCCCAGGCCAGCTAGTCACAGTTGCACTATAGATACATAGATGATTGATAGAGATAGATAGATGATAGATAGATAGATAGATAGATAGATAGATAGATAGATAGATAGATAGATAGATAGATAGATGATAGATAGATGATAGATAGATAGATAGATAGATAGATAGATAGATAGATAGATAGATATAGATAGATGATAGATAGCTCTGACAGTCATTTACATGTACAGCTCCTCTCCTTCCTCCCCTCCCCAGAATTACCCTAGAACCAAGGAGAAGAAGGGACCCCCCAGATAGGCAGACATTTTTGGACATTCCCCTGAGAAATGAAAATGCTTAGCCCGCGAGCTCACTGTGCATATTTGCCGCTCTCTGGATGGGTCCCAGTTGGGCCAACTTCTGCTCTTGGCTGTTTGAATACATCCTGGCAGCTCAGAGGTGTAATTTCTCCAAATGCCGCATTCCTGCTGAGCCCGCGGGATGAATTGTGCAGTTTCAGGTGAGCGTGTCTTTAAACCCCAGCTAGGCTTGTAGTTTCTTTCCTCCCGCTTCGCTGCAGGCCCCACTTGGAAGATTGAGGGCCTGAGCGGATGCCAGGGCCGGGAGTGCAGAGGGTGAGGTGCTGAAGGGGAGGCAGAGGAGGGCGGGAGAGGGGCGTGGAGTCGCATCGGCTGCTCAGGCAAATGTCAGGGCCCCGCTTTGAGAATTAGGATGGTCTTTAATTTTCTGGTGTTATAATTCAATCATACATTCATTTGCTGTAGAGATATTTTCGGCGTATCTGCTGTGGGCCAGATATGCTAGGCCCAGGGGAATGTTAACTGTTAGGGAGGCCAGTTCACAGTATGAGCAGCATGTAGAATGGAGAGGGGCAGTGACCCAGTCAAGGAGGCCAGGGACATCTTACTGGGGGCCCGAGGGACTGAGCAGTGATACGAAGGTGAGGAGGGGCTAGTTCAGTGGAGAGGGGAGGGAGTGTGAGGCAGAGGGGGCAGCTGGTGGGAAGGTTCTGGGGCAGGCAGGAGGGCACCTGAGTATATGAGGAGCCAGAAGACAGCTGGTCTTCTCCCTGCTCGATTGCTTTGAGTGCTGACCCCATGCCTGACCCGGGCTGTGAGTCTCCCAGCCCCACGCTGCTGCTCACCAGCGTCCCGCAAGGAGTGGAATCCCTGGGAATCCCTCCCCGCTTACAGAGACCCATGCACCCGGTGCATGCTTCCATCCTGGTTCCAACAGAAAATATAAGGTGACTAGACTCATTTTTATAAAATATTTCCCCAGTAGCTAAAATGTAGGGCAACCCAAGTTTCCATCCATCGCTGAACAGGCAGACAAACGACAGTGCACACACACACACACACACACACACATGCACACTGCTATGTTCTTCAGACTTATAAAGAAAGGCTGAATTCCCTGGAGTTTCTTTTTCATCCAGAAAGCATCCTAGAGTCAGTGGTTCTGAGGCACAGACTCGGCAATGCCAGTGAGGAGGGACTCCTCTGCTCATTTAATGGGGTCTCTTTGCTCTACAGAGACCCAGACACTTCAAGAGGCTGGAACCTGAAGGACTTGAGAGGAAGCCTTTTCAGAAGTCCACACACTTAGCAAATGGGGACATTGTGGTGCAGAGAGGAGCTCAGCCAAGGAGAGATGAGCGTTTAGATTCTATCTCCCCCTCCTTCCTTCCTTCCTTCCTTCCCTCCCATTTTGTTTCACTCTATATGTCAGGCATTGTGCCAAGTGCTTTCTTGCATTACCTCCCTTAATCCTGCCAACTACCCTTGAGTAGAATTCATTTGAGTGCCCTTTTCCAGGTAAGGAACGTGAGGCCCAGAGAAGCTAAATGACTTGCCCAAGGTCTCCCAGCCAGTAAGGTGTGGAGCCATTTCCTCTCTCCCTTGAGGCTGTACAGCCCTTATGGCAGGTTCTCATCCTCAAAGACAATCCCGAGGATGCACAGGCAAGTCTCCTCAGGCAGCAAAGTCAGCAGTCAGTCAGCCTGGGCACAGCAGTGCCAAGCCTGGGGAATGCAGTCCTGCCCCGTGGGCATCATCCAGCTGTGGGCAGACCAGCCTGGCTACACACACGCCACAGTCCTCACAGCCTCAGCCAGGAGTTCACCATGTTCTGCGGGAGCCCATGGAGCAGGGCGCAGAGCCTGCGTTGAGGCCAGGGGCTCTGGAAGCAACTCAGGTGCCAGCTGGGCCTCTCAGAAGCGGCAGCTTGGCTCAAGTTTCATAACCTGTCTGATTTTCATTTTCTTCACCTCTAAAATGGGAATCATAATAGAACTTAGCACATAGGTTCTGCAGAGGATTTAAATAAGGTGAGCTGTATACAGTAGCATACATGGGGCCTAGCACTTAGCAGGGACTCTACCAATGGAGGTTTCTTGGAACACTGCCATCGTCATATTTATCATCAAAGACTGCACAGGAATGGGCCCGAGATCGCCTCTGGAAACGGCTGCAGGCCTGCGGTGGGGAGGGGTAGGCAGGATGGCACCTCCGCTGCTGGTGTGAGGTCTGGATAGCAGGCCCTCGCCTCAGCCGAGCAGAGCTCAGGTCAGGCTCCTAAGGTACACGTTAAACCTGCAAAATGAGCCGAGGAGGAAGAATCCACACAGCGAGGGAATGGATGAGTCTAGGATTTCCCCAAAGAGCTTACTTGTTTATTATATGTCTCCACCACCAAAAGGCAGGCTCGATCAGAAAAGGAAATGTGTCTTATGTGTGATACTTCTTTATCCTTTCCAGCTGGAACAGCCTCTGAGACATTGTAGCTGCTTAAAAGTATTTCCTGGCTAAGGGAGTGAGAGCATGAACGAGGCGGGTCATCTCTGGCTTGATTGCAAAGTTGTTTTGCTACTGGGGCAGGAACTGGGAATGAGCACTACCCAAGAACAACTTGAGCTTCACATAGAAAAACCCAAATACTCAAATAATAATAATGATGATGATAAATGGTCATTATTGCAATTTATTGCAAGCTAATTTGAGCCAACATATTAAAGCATTTTTTTTTTTTCCAGAGAATTCCTCCAGTCTCTAGTTTGCATCGTCAGGAGGAACTGGAGAGTGTAGGCCCAGAGCTCCTAGCTTTCAACCCCTACTTCCAAAGTTAAGAGCTCAGCTTCCAACTTCTCAGTCTACCTGTTTGGCATCTGCATTTGAACAAAGGGTTTTATAAAGCAAATACGTAAATAAAGAAGTTTTAAAGTATTGGCTTAATTTAATCCTCAGTACAGTCACTTAAAAGTACCGTGGGTGCCTGTTTTGTGCTTGGCACTCTTCTCAGCATCAGGGGTTGAAGACAGGCAAAGTCCCTACTCATGGTGCTTATATTCTGGTGGAGAGACCGGAATTAATCCAACAAATGATATAGAAATAAATGAAGACAATAACAGTAAGTGTTAAACAGAGAGTTAAAATCAGACAGTATGTCTTGCATGGTATAGCTGAATGGTGGGCTCCTAAAAAATGTCTGGGTCCCATTTTCTGGAACCTCCGAATATCACTTTACATGACAAAAGATGTAATTAAGTTAAGAATCTTGAGAGGAGTTTATCTAGACTCACCCAGGTGACCCCTAAGTCCAGTCCCATGTAACAGCAGAGAGGCAGACAGAGTTTGAAGGCAGAGGAAGCGGAGGCAGTGGGACCACAGAGGGAGAGATTGGAATGATGGAGCCATGATCCAAGGAATGCTGAACCCCTGAAACTGGAAGAGGCAAGGAGCGAGTCTTCCCTTGGCCTTCAGAGGGAGGGTGGCCCTCTGATATTTTGCTATCTGACTTCTGGCCACCAGAACTGAGAAAGGATACATTTCTGTTGTTTTAAGCCACCTATTTTGTGGTAACATAAGTTACCAGGAGACTAATGGCTATTTTAGATTGTGTACTCAGGAAAACCTTCTCAGAAGAGGTAACACATAAGCTGGTATATGAATGACACAAGGATCTTTCCATCAAGATCTGGGGGGAAAACATTTCATGCAAAGGGAACAGCCAATGCAAAGGCCTTGAGGCAAGAATGAGCTTAGCTTTTTTTCCAAGAAATGGGAGGAAGATCAGTGCGGTTGAACTGTGATGTGAAAAGGAGAGAGACACAAGAGGTGAGGCTGGAGGCATGGAAAGGAAACATTATATCAAGTTTTAAAGAGCCAGGGCAAGGAGTTTAGGTTTTCTTCTAAGTGAGAAGGAACTTCACTGTAGGTTTTATAGCAGAGGTTGGGGGCCTATGTTTCATTCCTAAAGCATCACTCTGTCTGTTGTATGGAGATTAGACTGACAAGGCTGAGAGTTCTAGCAGGGAGGCCAGTTAGGATGTGATTACAGCGCCAGGCGGAAGGTGTTCCTGGCTTGGACTGAAGTCGTGGTTGAGAAGATGGGGGACAGTCCATGCATTTGGAATAGGTCCTGTAATAAAGCCAATGGGAACTGTTTATGGATTAGGTGTGATGATACGAGGAAACGAGAGGAGACTTGCATTGAACCACTGGAACCAACGGTGCTGTTTGCTGGGGTGAAGAAAGAGCAAGTTGGGAGGGAAGTCAAGAGGCCCTTCCTTCGCCGTATTAAGTTTGAGACATCTATGGACCTCTGCATCTGGGATTGGGGTAAATCTGGTTGGGAGCTCTAGATTTGGGGTCCATTGACACTTCAGTATCTAAACTGTGGGACTTGGTAATTGCATCGGGAGAGTGTGTAGATAGAGAGGTGAAGGGAGCCCAGCGCAGGACCCTGAGGTACGAACACGGAGAGATCAGGATGATAGGCGCCAGTGAGGGAAACTGAGGCAGAATGGCAAACCTAGCGAGGGGGGGAAGGGAGAGCGTGGTGTCTGGGAAGCCAAGAGAAGAAAGGCTTTCTCTAAAGAGGGAGTCATCAACCACATCCGGGTAACTTCCGTGCGTTTTCCCTGGGAGTTGGTGTCATTCTAGGCCAGGAGCGTCTCCACTGCCGTCGCCTATCAGGGGTATCTGCTCCCTGGAGTTCTTTGATGAGAAGCGCCCGGTACCTCTCCTGGGCTTGGCAGGAAAGCCTGCTGTCATCCGTTGATGTGAGAAGTTGGGGCATGAGTTCTGTGTGTTTTATGACCCTGTCTAATCCAAAGAAGAGACAAGTTTTGGCAATTTCAGGGGCTTTTGTAAGTCACAAGGAGGTAAACTGTGGCCAGGGCAACCCATCGAGTCATAGATTCCTCAACAGATAGGTTCTCAACAAATGACCGGCCGGCTTGGGTCTCAGTGTCCCCGATTTCATGCTATTGTGACGTTATAATCAGATTGTTAGATCACAATCTTGTATTGATAGTATAACAGGGAACAGCTTCTGAAAGAACTACAATGTTTCCATGCTCCCAGCTCTTAACAGTGGCTGTTGACGCTACTCAGCTCTCCCACCTTTGTTGGTCCCATCAGGGAAGCGGGAGGGAGGCTGAGTTGAAGAAGCTAAAAGAAGGGAAATAGATTTATCTGAACAGGTAAACTCATGGAATAGCCCGTTGGGGAAACTTATCTAGGAAAGGGGGACAGAGAAGGGGGAATGAGAGGTGCGGTCAGGATGGGACGGCCTGCTTGAGGGCAGGAGGGACCGCTGGGCAGCGACGAGGGAGGAGGGGCGATGGGGAAGAGAGAGGTGTCCCAGCGCTCTTTCAAGGGGGTTTGTCATGTTGTGTGGTGGGAGCCCTCCTTGCCGTCTTTCAGGAGTCAGTCGGTACAAACATGCATGCGTGTGCGTGTGTGCGTGTGCAACTGCTGACGCTGGCCTCCGGGTGGCCCAGTTTTGCCTGGGTTACGGTGGTGATAAAGTGCCTTCACGTTCCTCTTCCAGTTTGACCTTCGTATCGCATGTCTGTGATTAAAACTCACCAGGCTTACGTTTTAAATGGTTTCCCATCCAAACAAGGAGATGAGGGTCCGTCTTGCCCTTTTCCATTGATTTAATAATCAGCAGGCTGTGGTGAGGTCTGTTTCCTAATCTCAGCCCAGTGTGTGTTCCTCCCCCTTCCATTCTTGCCCTTTCCCCTCCCTTCGGCTTCCTTTCTCCCTCTTGCCCTCCCCTCCCCCTCCTCCTCCCCTCCCCCTCCTCCTCCCCTCCCCCTCCTCCTCCCCTCCCCCTCCTCCTCCCCTCCCCCTCCCAATTCTCGCCCTCGGTGCATTAATGTTAACGGTGCACCACAAGCATGAGAGAGTTTTAGTCCCAAAGAGTCCAAAGCCATGTCTTCTGTGAGGGGAGGGGGCCTGTGCATGGGGCTTAAAAATGTGGAGACTCCAGAGGCCTTACACCTGCAGGTGTCGGGAGAAAGGCTCTTGAGCAGCAGCCCGGGTGGTGCTGTGGGCATCTGGGCACTTTGCCTCCCACAGGCAGGCGGGGTTCTAATCGCCCAGGGACACGGGGCCCCGTCCGGGCCTGCTCTGCCTCTTCACCGGGCGTCACCCAGGCCCTGGGAGGGTGGCCGCTGCTGTCCCCTGGGGCCTACATCCTTGCCCCTCACCTTTCTCACGCCGCTCAAAGAGCCCGTTTGTGCGTCGTTTGGCGAGTGAGCATCCTGTTGCTTTCCAAGCGGATGCTTTGTTGTTTCTGTTACACAAACATCTGAAAAATCAGCATTTCCCACTCAGCATCGAGCCAAAATTGACTGCTGTCTCCACCTAATAAAGCAGCCTGCTCTGCGCCTCTCTTCTAATTGGAAGACAGAAAGTCTCAACAGACAGAAAGAATGTGCTTATCGATCCAGCTCCATCACAGAAACTGGGCTGCACCACAGGGAACGGGGGGGGGGGGGGGTGGCGAGCCGAAATAGCCCCTAAACGCGCCTTCGCTCATTAACGAGCAGTGGGCTGTGCGGCGCGTTAGGACCTCGCGTGATGGAGTGAGGGAAGGCCGAGCGCCCCGTTTGGAGCCGGTAAGTGGAGGGGGAAAACTGCTCCTCTCCTGAGTCGCCCGCCCTCTCTTGCTGATTTGGAATTGCACTGGTTCCGAAAAGGCAGGGATACTAAAACTCTTCAAGAATTCAGGAACACGCTCTGTGTGCTTGCAGGGGAAAGCAGGAATCCTTCAACTCAGTCTCCAAGGAGGCAGAACAGAAACGGAATCTGGGTGGCAGGCCAAGAAGAGGCCCTCCCTGGCCCTCGGCCTGAGTCTGGATCACCTCTCCTTCGCTCCCTGCTCTCCTTGCTTGATCTACTGGTTGTAGCAAAGTAAGCCTGTGATGGGTGGGCCCGGCCTCCAGGGCCCCCCTTGTGCCCCTTGATGGTTTTCCAGCCCAGCAGGGGCTTTCAGAGACTCGGGAATGTGCTACTAACAAAGCGTATGGAGCTGAACCTTTGGCAGAACCCACCCCTGTCCCTGTCTGGGTCTGGCTGGCGACCTGTGGAAAGCAGAGGACACACCTGCTGCTTGCCCGGATCCCGGCCTTGGGGGCCTGCCGGCTCGCCTGGCCTGTGACCGCTGCGTCTCTACTTGCTGTGCCCGGCACCATCACATTGCCACACTTGCAGCAGACCCCCGGGGGCAGCCCCTCCTCCAGCTGTAGAGCAGTTGCTGCAAAATCTGATCCTTGCTTCCACCTGAAACATGAGCAACTTTGGTTGACCCTGAACTTGCAGCCATCATCAAGGGGCTCTGTTACCTTTTTGAAGATGTCGTTTGTTGCTGAGGACAATGGGGGAGAGCCAAGGACCCATGAGAATTTGGGAGAGTGAAAATGAGGGTGGGTGGAGGTGAGAAAGAGAGAGGGATTGGGAGGGAGGGAGGAAGAGAGAATAAGAATGAATGGCATGAGACACGGGGAGCTTCGAATCTGGCAGACCTAGCTTCCAGTTGTGCCACCGGCTCCCAGCGAGTTCACCTAACCTTCCTTGGCCTCATGCTCTCAGCCATAGATTGGGGGTGGTGACGATTCATAACGGGGGGTCAGAGAGCTGGGGCAGCACATACGGGGCCATTGAGCATAGACCCTGACACACACACACATCGGAACCTGTTTCCCCCATCCGCCCCTCACCACCAATGTTTGAGCACTTCCTAGGCATTTTATCAAATCTGAAAAACAGAAGGAAGGATGACCTGGGTGAGCCAGCAAATGCGTAAGGTGCAGACCCCGAGAAACCAGACTAAACGCTGCAGTGGGTCGGACACTGGAGCTCCACAGACCCCATTTCGAGTTCTGGTTCCGAGAATCAGCTGAGGGAGCTGCCGGAGAAATTCGATGATACATTCATTTAGCTTCGTTGTTATATTTTTTTCTCATGACTTTCTTATTGTGGCAGATTATATATAACAAAATTCACTGTTTTAGCTACTTTTAAGTGTATAGTTTAGGGGCATGAGGTACATTCATAATGATGTACAACCGTCTCCACTCTCTGTTTCTAAAATTTTTCATTACCCCAAAGAGAAACTGTGCACCAAGCGATTTACCTGTTCCGTGTACTCCATGCAAATGGACTCATAGGCTCTTTCTCACTCTGTATTTGTTCCTTCTGTGTGTGTCGGGGAAATGTGTCTTAGCCCACTGAGCATCCTGTCTTGAAGGTCCATCCGTGCGGTGGCCGTGTCAGGGCTTCGTTCCTTTTCGTGGCTGAATTATACTTTATGAATGTATCACAGTTTGTTCATCCGCCCATGGGCTGGAAGCGTCGGTTGTGTTTCCCCTCTGGCTGTTAACGCGACAATGAGCCCTGGCAGCGTGAACGTACCTGTTTGAGTCCCTGCTTTCAGTTATTTTGGCTCCTCCTAGGAACGGAAGTCCTGGGGCATGTGCTTACTCTACGTTCAGCTTTTTGAGAACTTGCCAACCTGGTTTCCATCGTCTCTGCTCCATCTCACATTCTCACCGGCAATCCCGCGCTGCAGGGGTGAGGGGTGCCAGTTTCTCCACATATTACTCAAACTTCTCATTGCCTGTCTGCTTTTTATTTTTTTAAGTTTTTGGCCATCCTAGTGGCTATGTTGTCATATCTCATCGTGGTTTTGATTTGCATTTCGCTAAGCTGAGCGCCTTTTCATGCATTTTTTTGGCCATTGGTATATCATCTTTGGAGAAATACCTATTCATCTTTTTTGTCCGTTTTTGTCTTTTTATTGTTGAGTTGTAGCAGTTCTTTATATAGTGTGGATATTAAACCCTTATTACGACATATGACTTGCAAATATTCTCTTCCATTCTTTGAGTTGTCTTTAGCTTTACTTAGTTTTATTTTTAATTAAAAGTTACAAGCCCTTAAACATAGAAGTATAATTCCATAGTTCAAGGGCCGAAATCAGCCTCATAATGGCTCATCTGTACCCCTATACGCCTGTCCCTCAGGATTAGGTGACAGGAAACCATTTCGCTAGCTTCCAGGGAGCAAGAGGTATTGGAATTATTTGTTATATTAAGTATCAACCTAACCTTCTGGTTGGGCCCAGCATCAAATAGCACCGCAGACCCGTGAACTGGGTTCTAAGCTCTGCCCGACACCTTCGGTCCAGCAGTGAGGGGAGGGCGTGAAAAGACCTAATTAGATGGATGGTCCAACAAGGTTGAAATCTAAATAACTGGACAGTGGGAGTGGGGGGGGGGGGGCCAGGATGGGACATCCTGACCCAAAAGATGGACTGTATTTAGAAAGAGCTTGATGTTCAGTTAAACAATCGCAAGCACGTTTTAAGAATCCCCAGGGAGCACCTCCCATGACTTACCGAGTCAGCTGCAAAGGAGAACCCCCCTCTTCACTCTGGGGAGAGGCAGCCGGCTTAGCCTTCTCCCAGGGAGCACAGCAGAGGCTCTGAGGCTGGAGGGGAGGGGAAAGCACAGGGGGGCTCTGTCCCCACCTGCCTCCCTGGCCCTGCTCTTAACCCTTTAGTATCTAGAGAGGAAATAATCAAACCTGGGAGGAGAAAGAAGAGAAAAACAGTAAGAAATTTTTAAAAAAATTCCCCTTGATCAGCTTCGAGCCGCGGCAGTCATAACCACAGCTGGTGTGATCGGTTCTGAAAGGGGAGGGCCAGGGGCTCTGCTGTGACCCGCAGCAGAGGGGAATGCCGGGGCCCCCCACTGTCAGGCAGGCAGGGACCTGGTGGCGCAAAGGAAAAGACAAACCCTCTCACCGAGGAGCTTCCTAGCACCAGGCCAAGGGTGGCCAGGCACCCAAAGTCCTAGAGGCAAAGTCAAAACTGTCTCTGCTAAGTGCTAAGAAGGAGGCTCGGCTTAGCATGGGACCCTGGGCTGGAGCTTCGAGGTATCTGCAGCTGGAGAAAGTTTCCTGCCAGATAAGGTCAGAGGGTGCTTGCCGTAGGACATTGTATTTGGTATCTGCAGAAACAAAAGAAGACATGTAAGCGTTGGCCTGAGAGCCCATTCGGTGGTCTACTGGTACCTGGAAAATAAGTGAAATAAGTGGGGGGAGAAAGGGAGGGAGGGAGGAAGAGAGAGGGAGAGAGAGAGATGAGATGATCATGGAAAACAAGCTTGGCACCCAGGCCCCTGGCTGAGGGGTGCAGTCTCTTTGCCTAAGCGTGATGCCAGGCTGTGGGTAGGCTCTGAGTGCCAGGTGACAGCAGAAGCAGCATGCTGTATTTTTTTAACCTCTCGATCTTGCCAGAAAACCGTGAAGGGAGCTCCCCCTTAGTCCATAAACAACCAAGACTAATAGAATAGCTCTGGCAAAGGTGGTTGGCAGAAATCGCTGCCATCTCCACTGTCGGGCTGTAAGGCGGGACCAGTTCCCGGCTCCACAGGCAGTGTTGGCAGGCCAGCCAGGGCAAAGATGTATACTTTTCGGCGGGAATCTCAAGTTGAGTCGTTTTGTTTTTATTGTCTCTGGAAAAATCTCTCTATTCTGTGGGTTTCCAAATGGAAGGCATTTGCGATGCTACTCTTCCTATCAGGAAAACAGGGTAACAAGGATGGCTCCAAGCACAGAGGGAGACGTGCTGGGGCCCAGGGAAGGGAGCGGTGGCTCTGCTCAGGCCTGCACTGCCTCCAGCACCACCATCTGCTGGGGTGAGAGGGTGGGCGGAACTTGTAAAGGCCTCCAAGGTCATTCTTTCTCCAGGCATTCTGTCAGCGTGTCTCCCAGCCCTGGTGAAGTCAGTGTTCCCTTAACAAGGTTGACCCTGTGAGGAGCCCGGGTCCCTGAGTCTGGCTTCTAGAATCAGCCATGGGCAGCACAAGACAGTGGCTGGCAGCCCAGGCTCCAGAGACAGGCTGCCTGGGCTTGGTCGGCTCCACTACTCCCTGCAGTGTGACTCTGGGCAAGTTACTTAACTTCTATATGCCTTGATTTCCTTGTGTCATGGAAGTATAGCTGCATAGTTAACAGTGGAGATTCAGAGCCAGAGTGTCTGAGTTTGAATCTCCCATTTACCGGCTGTGTGACCCTGGGCAAAATTTACCTCCTGATCGTGGGTGACATTTTTTTCATCTGTGGAAAGGGGATTGTAAGAATACCTACCTCATCGAAGGAGCTGATACAGGGAAAGTGCCTGGAATGGCCCACAGCAGGGCCAATAGGCAGGGCTGGGTCCCTACCTTCCTCGCAACCTAGTCCTGTCCTCTCCTGACCTCTCTCCCTGCACTGTGCCACTCTCGCCTTCTGTCAGTCTCTGAACAGGCTGGGATTTCTCCTGCCTAAGGACCTTCCCTTAAGCTGTTTCCTCTGCCACCAGCACCTGTCTGCCGACTCTCAACCTCACCTTTGCCTTCAGCTCTCAGGCCCATGTCACCCACAGGAAGCTTTCCCGTGAATTCCCCTGTACAAGATTCAGGACCCCCCTTGTAGCAAGCATTTTCCTTTATGCCATTTATCACAGTTTTAATATTTTCGTTTATCCATGGATTAGCACGTCTAGAGTCAGTATGTAAATGCACTTCTTCACCGTCCGCCCTCAGCATGTAGTATATCACACATATTTGTGGGATGGGTGAGTCGGTGAGTGAATGGAGGAATGCACAAGTCCCTGGAGCTGGCCTAACCTTCCTAAGAGTGAAAATAGCTTTATCACGGGGCTAAGCTTGAATCCACACTGATTTTTGGCAGGGACGGGTATTAACATTGGTGTTGCTTTGGCACAGAGAACCAGGCACTAGTGACACTCAGACACAGTCGGACATGCAGGTGTGTTTTTTTGTTGTTGTTTTGTTTTTTTAATATATCTTTATTGATTTCAGAGAGAGGAAAGGAGAGGGAGAGAGATAGATAGAAACATCAATGATGAGAGAGTCATTGATCGGCTGCCTCCTGCACGCCCCGCAACCCGGGCATGTGCCCTGACTGGGAATCGAACCCTGATCGCCTGGATCCTAGGTCAACGCTCAACTACTGAGCCGCACCCAGCTGGCCATGCAGGTGTTTATCAACCTGCAGATGACAGACGGGCGTCTGGGATTTGAAGAGTCAGTGGGAGGAGTGACTGAGATGTGGGTTCTTTGGTCAGTCTGCCTGGGCTGGCATCAGCTCCAGCCTCACCAGCTATGTGATCTTGGGCAAAATCTGCACTGTGTCTGTGTCTTCATTGGTAAGACACTTCCAGTGTCATTGTGAAGATAAAATAAGATCATATATCCAAAGGACTCACACATAGGAAGTCCTCCATAAATGCTAGTAGTTATTTTTTTTAATTCAGATATTATTTTTCAGACACTGTAACCAAATCCTAGGGACAAAAAATATCTTCCTCCTCTGAGTCCTGGTCTCCTGTAATGTGTCCGATTCTAGGTAGAAATGTAATCAAAAGAGCTATTTAAATGTATATGTGCTTAAGATCACTTGGTTGATGTTAATCCAGCAGTTACAATCCCTTAAGGTATGTTTGCATTAGTTACTGGAAAAAAATGTAGAATGAACACAATACATTCAAGAAGCAGGCTTGGGTGTCCGTAGCCCCACAGAACACACAAATGAAAACTCAGCCACGCAGGTAGGTGTGCGTGTACCTCCAGGGCATCATCGAGATGCGTGCATTCTTCACAGGGCATGTTTCCCTCCAGCGCTGCGCAAGTCCATTACTCCGTGACCTGCCTGAACATTTGGCTAAAGACGGTATTTCAAACAATGGGCTGCTATGAAAAGGCGTTTTCTTTTGCCAAGGTCAACAGTTCTCCAGCCTATGATCAGTGGAATTACTCTCCACTGTTGTTACCATCATCTCTGTTTCCTTCCAGAACAGCCTAATTTATCCAATCTCCCAATGATCTGGGTGCGGCCCAAAGAGGTGGCCCCCCGGCCTGTGCCATCGGGAAGCCCGCCAGCGCTGCGCGCCGTGAGCGGAGGCTGCCCGAGAGCGCGTGGCGTTGGCACCGCCTAACTGCACCTCAGGACCACCTGAGCCAGGAGCGCGCCTGGAAGGCGCGGGAAGACTAATGTGCGCTGGCGTTGGGAGCGTTCCGTGTTGGCCTGATTAATTGCTCCATCCGCTGCATTTATGTATGGATTAAATGCTGTGGTGTAGGAAGGCATTTTGATGGTGAAGTCACTCAGCTTTTCCAAACTCACTTGTCCCAGAAATATGTACTGAGTAGTGCCTTTGTCTAAGGGACTATCCTAGGCTCTGATTACTCAGTGGTGACCCAGATAAGCCAGGTCTTTGCTCTCAAGGTGGGGGGCTTACATTTTAACGGGGAATGGGGACAATAGACTAACTGAAATAAATAAGCCAGAAGATAATTTTAAATGTGGTATGTGCCAAGCATGTAAGAAACTGGATGACACCATGGGGAATTACTGCGGCTAGGGGCAGCTACATTGGGTGAGAAGACCTGTATGGCAGGAAGGAGCCAGGAATAGGGGGATCTGGGAAAAGAGGGTTCCAGGCAGGTGAAGAGCAAATTCAAAGGTTTTGAAGACAAAAATGAACTTGGTCCTGTGAGAGAGACTAGGAGACTACCTTTGTGGTTGATGTATAGAGCAGAGGGACGTAGGGAAGGGTTGGATCATGAAAGTCTACTGGGCCTGTTCAAGAGTTGGGATTCGGTCCTGAAGCTAAGGGAGGCACTGTGGGTTTCAAATTGGGTGCCACATGGCCGCAGTGAAATATCTAACAGACCACTCTGGCCGCTGTAGCATCCTGATAACAGAGCCTCATATACACACTCAGCCCCCCCCCCCCCTTAATCACTGAGCCTCTTCTACAGAATGACATAAAAATGAACTTTTCTTCTTACTTTGGAATAATTATTTGATGCCTTACTATTTACCTAGTCACTATACAAACCATGTGCTTATGCTTTCAAAGCTGCTGGGTTCTCCCAGCTTAACTTCAGAAATACATTTGACTTTATCATTTGAAAGCACGCCCCCCCCACCACTGGAGGTGGGGTAAGCCCTTTAATTCCAATGGGGCTTTGAGGAGTTTTGTGCAAAGCATCAAGCATAGAAAAGTTACGTAAGCAGAGAAAGAAAGGCCCACCTAAAATAGATGGTGCCTGCAAAGGCATTTCTCAGCTGCTTCATCCCAGAGGTCCTTAGTGGAAAGGAATCTAACATATGCAGAATCATAATGGGACGGGCTATGATTTTACTCTCTCTCTCTTGAACCTGGAGAGAACCGGGCGGAGAGCAAGTGGATTTAACTCCTAACAAGAATGGTTTCCTATGGACGGATGTTTTTAGAGATGACCTTTGGAGAATGGACATCTGAATGTTTGGTCACCCACAGGTTGCAAGTTTTGAGCATCTGCAGCTCTGTTCATCTGGTCCACCACTGTGCCTGGCACTTAGTTGGTGCTCAATAAATGCTTTTTTATTGGGTACCTACTATATTAAGTAGTTTGGCAGGAAATGGTGGCAAAACCATTTGACCTGGAGTGGTGAGGCAGGAAGAATATATACCCCTTTCTGCTCGTAGGGTCCAAGGTATGACCTGTGAGTAGGTGATAGAGAAATGAAAAAACAGGAGAGAAGCTCACTGGAGATGAGAAATGTTAGAACCTGAGATGTGGGGGTGTGGGTGGGTCACCACATTAAGGCAGAGGTTGGGATGGAGTAGAAGTCCATGAGTCAGGTACAAATCCCTGATGGGTAAGAAGGAATGGCCAGAAGACAAGTATATGACAGTGACAGGGTGGGGCTGTGGTGGGAGGGTGTTAAAATTTAGTGGCACATGTCTCAAAGGATCACAACTTTCTGCAGCTTCCGTGGGGTTAAAGTGTAATGACCAGTTTGTTAGTCTTTCTGTCTGCTGGACAATAAGCTCCTTGAAGACAGGGACATCGTCATATCAACTGCTGTATCCCCTGAGCCTGGAATGTGGTCGGCATTCACTGCGTCTTTGCTATACTGAGGCAGTGTCCCTTCCTGGTCTGCTCACCTGAAAACTCCATGACTCACCAGCTCTTGGTCAACACTAACAATGAGGTGTCCAAGTCCCTGTTTCCCTACGTACTAACCTCTAAGCGGCCCCTTCCTCAGCATCGCAGTTGTTTATTTCTGTGATTCTCTAAAGCAGCAATGTCCTGGAGCAGGACACTGTCCCTGTCATCTCTATAGTCCTGTGCTTAGCCCACCTTTTGTTAAAAGTAAAATGAAAGATTTTAATGACATTCTGCATGCTTCTCACCTTCTAAATCAGAAAGACTTGGGCTTGATTTAAAGAGTTTTTCTCTAAGAGAAAATCTGCCATACCAGTATGAGGAAAGTGTCATTAATCAAATTTGATAAGACATTTGATAAGTCACAAAGCACTAGACAAACACACGCTGTTGTTCCTTATAGGAGTCATTCTTACACACAGCGCAGCCTGACCGGGGTGTGTACCTGTTTTGACGTCGGGACAGAGGGCGATGTGAGGGAGTGAACTGGCTGACAAATGTGATGAGGAGGTGGTGGTGGCAGTCTTGAGCTGGGTTTGACAAGGACAAGTAGGGAAAGATGGCAGGAGTGTGAGTGAGGATGAGTTATCCTCGGTGTTGATCGAGGGTGAATGGAGGGACAGGCTTCGACGGCGGTTGAAAGCCAGGGTCCATCTTGAGTAAATAAGGCTTTTCAAGGTGCCAGCGGGTGATGAAAGAGCCACGGAGATCAGATCTGACTGCTGTCAGTCTCAATAAGCTCACTGCTTGCCTCCGACAGGGCTCACTCCTCTGCTGGGGTGAGCTCTGTTATGTAAGCAGCCAACTGAATACATCAGGCAGCTGGGAGTATGGCTAAGAAACTGAAATGCCCAGGGAAGAAGGGCCTCTTGACCCTGGAACAGTCTGATTTCACATTAAAATGACTCCTGCCTCCCTGGCCGGTGTGGCTCAGTGGTTGAGCGTTGGCCTAGGATCCAGGAGATCTCGGTTGGAATCCCAGTCAGGGCACATGCCTGGGTTGTGGGCTTGATCCCCAGCAGGGGGCCTGCAGGAGGCAGCTGATCAATGACTCTCATTGATGTTTCTGTCTCTCTTTCCCTCTCCCTTCCTCTCTCTATGAAATCAATAAAAATATATTTTAAAAATTAATTAATTAATTAAATGACTCCTACCTGATTCCCATCTCTATATGGAGATTGGCAGGCCTAGTTAGGTCAAGGCCCCACCGGGCTTCCCCTGGCCTCCTCCCAGATTGTCCCAGAGACCCAGCTGCAATCACCACGAGCCTGTTCTCTAGGGAATATGCAGCCGTCTTCTACTCAGTTAAAAAGCATGCACTGAGCACCCAGGACTAGCCAGGCATTAAGCTACAACGAGGCTGCCTGCATGCAGGCAGGGGAGATGGAAACACCAACAAACCTAAAGAAGTGGGATGAGGCGGCGGGAGGCGATGGTTTTGCACTGTAGCTCTGACTAGGGTTCGGCCTGGGGTTCAAATCTCACCTCCCACCATTTTCTAGGTGCGCGATCCCCAGTGATTTCAATATCCTCGCAAAGCCTGGGGCTCCTCATCCATCAAGTGATGAAGATGACTGCCCTCCAAAGGCTTCGGGAAGGCGAGTGTGAAGGGACAAGCCAGGGTCTAGGAGGAGTAAATGCCCGTAAATCCAGCTCCTCTCCCTCCCCTTTTATTGCTCCTACCGCTGC
Source organism: Miniopterus natalensis (assembly GCF_054644295.1). Classification (NCBI taxonomy): domain Eukaryota; kingdom Metazoa; phylum Chordata; class Mammalia; order Chiroptera; family Miniopteridae; genus Miniopterus; species Miniopterus natalensis. The sequence goes on from NC_142095.1 coordinate 41,771,007, forward strand.
GTCCCCCTTCCTGTAATTGTTCTGATAGCACCGCTGTTACTAGTAATGCGTAAGGGTGGAGACCAAGTAGAGGAGAGAGCCTGGAGGCTGGGAAGAGGGCTCCAGGAGGCTTTGGGATGAAAAACTATTACTTTCAAATCTCAACGAAAGAGTGGAGTTTAGGCAGGGAAGGGAGGGTGACCCCTCTGGCGGGAGGGAGCGGGTCTAACCAGCCACCTGCTGCTCCTTCAGCGCGCAGTTCCCAAGCACCTCCTGAGCGCGCAGCGTAACCTCGAACTCCTGCCCCACACGCTCCCGGAGACAGAGCTTGTCTGAAAAAGCCAGGAGGCACAATTTCTAGGCTCCAGCGCCTTATGCGATAAACACACTCCTCAAAAGGCCCCCGTCAATCGACTTTTCATAAATTGGATAATATCTCATGGTTGGAAAGCTTGCTACTGGAATGCTATGACACATCTTCTGGTGAAATGGCAAATCCTTATGTAATGGGAAACATCATGGGCCTCACCGCTGCTGACTGATACATCTAAACATTGGATCCAGGCCTCCCTTCTAGCCCAGGTGTGCGCAGACACGCGGTTAGCCAGGTGGTTAGCTCTGCTCTGCCAGGCGCAGGGAAACACAGTGCCACAAGGAAAACATCATTTAGAATGGGGCCTTGACATTCATGTCATGCGTTTTCAAATGGGTTGGCAACCAGTGAAGGAGATGAATGTGACCCATTGTATCCGGAAGCCAAAGGCAAGGGGATGTGGTGGGGTCCCAGTGGTGCCTGCAGCAGGCGTGAGCTCTGGATCACAACTCCCGAGTCCCAGCAGCGGCCAGGGCTGAGTGCTTGGGCGTGTGAGAGCTGCTGCTGCTGCTTGGGAGGAGGGCAGTGTGCGTGTCGCTAATTGTAACTCGGGTGTGAAAAGTTTAATACAGAAGAATGTGACCAGCTCGGAAAAAGATCAGTTAAGGGATCTGGAGACATTGAAGAGATTTCTAAAATATTTATTTTTGGGCCCATATGTCAGAGCATCACATAAACAAAGTATAAATATAGTCCAAAGATAAATGCTGTACTTTGCATACTTCAGATTTCTCATCGCTGGTACATAACAGAATGTAATCGGAATTTCCATATGGGAATATTTAGGGAAGAGATCACTTTGCTAAGTTTCCATTTAGCCCCAGAGAAAAATCATGAGCCGGATAAGGTGACAAGTTAGTTACCCCTAGGAGTCTCTGGAGAATTTATTAATAACAGTTATAAAACGGTGTTGATTATTCCTTGGGTGATTATAGCACATGACATGTTTATTTCAGAAAGTTATGTTTATGTATCAAAATATTATCCTGCTGCCCAGCGGGGGGAGAGAGCAATCTGTCCTCTCAGGGGCGTGATATCTTTAATAATCAGGACACCTCACAATTATGTGGCGCGTTGTGGTTTATACAGGACTTAAAACCATGTTACTTGACTTAACCCTCATAGCATCCTGTGACTGGTTAATTACCGTCGTCATTTCATAAATAAATCTAAACTCACAGAGGTTAAATAATCCAAACAAGGTATCAGAATCGGTGGCGATAAACTGCCAGGTGAACTGTCTGCTTTTCCAGTATCTAAGTGGGGAGCGAATTCTTGGGGAGAAATCATCTCTTTTAAAGGCAGCTCTGCCTGGAATGTCACCTCTTCTGGGAACCACGTAGGTCTGCTTATGCCTGAGAAGGTGACCTTGACTTTATTTAGACATGGAACTCTTCCACAAATTAAAAGTCGATTTGAAAGATCAAAACTACGAAGCTGACAAACCTGAAAATCTGTAGTCTCTCTGTTACATCTCTCTGCGTTGAACCTGGTGTGGAAGCCTGGCCTGTACCCCCCCCCCCACTACACTGTCAGTCGCTTTGCTTCATTTGAGCTTGTTTATTAGTGAAAATTGGAGTCAGCAGCAGATGTCTGCTTTAAATGAGAACAGAGTGAGGTTGGGTTTTCATTTTTATTTGAAGTCCAAGTCAAGTTTATTGAAAATAATTAAGTCTTTGGAATAGTGAAATTACAATCGACACGGGCCTCTTGCCAATTTAGGTGAGTGCATTTTTCCAATTTCAAAGAGGCACTAACTATCTGAAAGGGGGCAGGACATCTCAGCCACACAGGCCTCCTCTCTGTTCCCCTCGGGGCTTTGCAGTGGCTGTTCCCTCTGCCTGGAGAGTCCTGATGCTGCAACTTAAAACTGGCTTCTCCTTGTCAGCCAGTACTGGACTAAGATGTCACCTGAAAGACATCTTCGCTGGCCAAGCAGATAGCCTGACAGCCATTTTTATACACTGTATCATGATTTATTGGCATTTGTTGGTTATCCGCATAGTTTATTTCTTTACTCTTTACCTCCCTGTTACTTTACCTCTCTGTAAGACTATGGCCCAGGTCTGTCCTGTTCACTGTATCCTCAGAAACTTGCTGGTGCCCAACACATGGTGGGCACTTAATCAGTATATGTTGATGAAGGGAGGCCCTCGAGGGCCAGATCCATCCTCATTGATTGCCTAATATGTTAATGATTAAGTCATCATTATGTAACAAACTACCTGAAAACTCAGTGGCTTCGCCCGGGCGGGCATGGCTCAGCGGTTTAGCATCGACCTAGGATCCAGGCAGTCGGGGTTCGATTCCTGGTCAGGGCACATGGCCGGGTTGTGGGCTCGATTAATGACTCTCTTGTCATTGATGTTTCTCTCTCTCTCCCTCTCCTTTCCTCTCTCTGAAATCAATAAAGATATATTTAAAAAAACAAACAAAAAAAACACACAAAAAACACACCCAGTGGCTGAAAGTAGCAATCATTTATCAGCATTCACGCACCCTGCAGGCCAGGAGTTGGCTGTGGGTGTTGGGCTCGGCTGGCAGCTCTGCTGATCCTGGCTGGTGGGCTCCGCTTCTGTGTCTCTGACACTGTGGGCCTGAGGGTGCAGGTCTGCTGCACAAGCCTCCCAGCCGCCTCCAGCCAGCAGGCTACTTGGGACGTTTGTTTGTTTTTTCAGTGTGATGGCAGGGGCGCAGGAGAAGCATGCAAGACTGCTTACAGCCAGGCTCAGAAGGGGCGCGCTGGCAGAATTTCACACATGCCACTGGCCAAAGCAAGACATGGCCGCGTGGGCCCAAAGTCAGGGGACAGGGCAGTACCCCTGCCCACGATGGGGCCATGGCCAAGGTGTGGATGAAGGGAAGGCCCAAGAATTAGGACCACTGATGCAGGCCACCACACCCGAGATACAAAACAGCACCAATGCGTACTGAAAACCGGACGGTGTGCCTGTGGAACAGCCCGATTGCCTCCGAGTCCACTGGGTCTCGGGCTTTCTCCTCTCAGTGCCAGCCTCAGGTGTGACATCTTCCTGTGTGTCCCTTCCCTTTGTCTCTGTCCCTCTTTCACTCCAGTGCATTTTCTGAATTTTGCTAGCTTTTTCTCTTTTTCATTCTTTATTCCTAACGTTTTATATCTTCCCTTAAATATAAAAGGAATTTAATTTTATGGTATTTATTGTATAGTTTTAAATTCCTCATTATAAAATTTAAGAAATGACTGAAACAGTTACACTAAATTCAGCTGCTTTTTATTTAATGTAGCCTTGGTTGATTTTTATACATTATTTATACTCTATATAAAACTACCTCTTTATCTGACACAGATGCTCCTTAAATAAAATGCCTTTTTTCTCCCATACATTGTTAGTGAGGCTATAAATTATAAGACTTCTCAGGTGGGTAATTTTGGATTATATGTCAAAAGTTAAAACACACATACCATTTAACCCAAAGATCCCATTCCAGAAATTTATCTAACATGAGAATTTGAACATGTACCCAAGGGTATTCATTGCAGCACTATTTACATTGAAAAAAGTCTTCAAAGAACTTAAATATCTATTAATAGGGGGCTGATTAAATAAAGTATAATACATCCATACTGTGAGAGCTCATGTAGCCGTTTAAAAGAATGAGGGAGCCCTCACTGATTTGGCCCAGTGGTTAGGGCGTTGGCCCACCCAGGGACTGAAGGGTCATGGGTTCGATTGTGATCAAGGGCAGGTATCTCGGTTGCAGGCTCGGTCCCGGGCCCTAGTCGGAGCATGTACAGGAGGCAGCCAGTCGATGTGTCTCTCTCACATCAATGTTTCTCTCTCTCTGTCTCTCCCTCTCCCTCTCCCTTCCACTCTCTAAAAAAAAAAAAAAAATCAATGGAAAAGGTATCCTCAGGTGAGCATTAAAAAAAAAAAATAACAATGAGGTTGCTCTTTATATGACAATATGGAAAGATCTCCAAAGAATATTATTGAATAAAGAATTCAAAATATAGAATATTGTATAGAGTACATTGTGGTGCTTAACATGGACATATAAGTGTGTACATAAGCACACGTGCACACCTGTGTGTGTGTGTATACAGGTATGCAGATACTTCCATGTACACATATGAAGTCTTTTGGGGCGAATACCTAAGAAACTTTTTGCGATGATTATCTTTAATGACTGGCTCTTGAGTGGAAGAAAGACAAACTCTTTTTCATTGGGTGCTTTTTGACTTTTAAAGAAGTCAGTGTTCTGTCTTCCTCCTGAAGAGTAGCTGGCAAATGACAGCTCGCGGGTCAACTCGGGCCTCCCTCCCGCTCTGTGAGTAAAGAGCACAGCCCGGCCCGTTCATTTCAGGCTTGTCTCCGGCTGCTTTCATACTCCGGCAGCAGAGCTGAGCAGTCGTGACGGAGGCCAGCGAAGCATAGAACATACTCTGTCTGACCCTTTACAGAAAAAGTTTGCCAAAATGTTTGCAGAAAGGGGTTCAGCTCTAGAGAGCTGAAATGTTCACTCTAGCAAGGGTAGGAGGAGGCTGGTTTCTAGAGGGATGAGCAAGAAGTCGTATGTCTTTGGGGGAATTGCTTTTCAGTGCAGCACGCAATAAATATTTATTGAACGGCTACCAGGTGGTGGTGCGGTGGCTTTGGAACACATGGAGGGAAGACAGAGTGTGAATAAAACACGTTACCTTCCCTTGAGGGGCTCACAATCTGGTCAGGAAGAAAGATGCACACATACAGGCTTCCATAAAGTTGGAAATGGGTAAGGTTGTATCAGGCCATCCAGGTCCTTCAATCCTCAAGATCAAAGATTTTCTGACTCAGCAGCCACTCTGTAAATAACCCCGGGTAAGGCATAGAGGACAGGCACGAAGGGAGGGCAGTGGGAATGGCGGGAGGCGCATTAATCGGCCCCTGTGCTCAGGGCCTCCTTGGGGAGGGCGCGCCTTCTGAACTGCCCTTGAGCAGTTGCGCTTTCTGACCCGGGAGCCTAGCATGAGTCAAGGACAGTGCAACTTATCAGTGCCAATTTGTGCACGTCACCCGTTGTGAGTGATGCGTGGCTCACGTCCCTTCATCTTATCTCCTCTGCTTTGGAAGTCACCATCTGTTAGGAGGGTGGACAGCTGATGTGGGAACATCAACCTACATGTCTCTCCTCCTGAGGCTGTGGTGCCGAATAGCTCCTTGACTAGCTTCTTTATATTCTACTCATGTGGGTACAAAATCCAATGCCTTTTCCAATCCTGCCTCCCTTGGTTAAGACTCTAGTTTAAAAGCACTTCAGAATAATGTAGGAAAAAAGTGAAACTTAACCTAAGAAAGAACTGAGAGGTCAGCTAGGTCTCAGGAAGAATTCGATTTAACTTCTGGAAAGGCCTCTGGAGTCAAAGCTGACCTGTCTTTATCTTTAAGGCCATAATCGCTCTCATTTCTGTTTGCTCCCTGTGTCTTCTCAGTCTTGACCCACTGGCCTCCTTTGCTATCCCTCCAATCTATTGCTTTTTAATCTTCACCTGAAGACCTGCTTACTGCTTTTAGAGGAGGGGGGGAGAGAAACACCGATGTGAGAGAGAAACATCTCTTGGTTGCCTCCTGTATGCCCCCCAACTGGGAATCCAACCTGCAGCCTTTTGGTGTACGGGAAGATTCTCCAGCCAACTGAGCCACACTGGCCAGGGCATATCCCTCCAAACCTGTGTTTGCTTCATCCCCTGCAAACAGGTCAGGCTGAGGTTATGATGTATTGATCCAATGCTAAATATTTTACAAGAGATCATCTGATTGGTCTAGTTCATGTCAATCAACTGGGTTCCAGGAGTGTGATCATGTAGCATAAACCTGGCTTCCAGGGACGCAAAGCGCGCGCGCGTGTGTGTGTGTGTGTGTGTGTGTGTGTACATATGTACGTGTACAGTATTACTCTACTTCATCCTTCAGCTAGAAAGGGGCAGAAATTGGGCACTACACTTTTTAAAACCTACCAATCTTTAGGTCACATTAATGTTCATGGGCCTTTATGAATATATGCTTGAATTCCACTTAATTACACACACTCTTTGGTATAGACTTGATGAAGTGAAAGGTTGTTGGGCCAACCTTTCCTTTATCCCTATACAACTCACATGACAATAAAAGGCGGATTGTTTCCTCTCTTAAAAAAAAGTCACACAAATATAATTTTAAAAGAACATTTTATGACTTCATTTTAACTTTTTATTTTGGGGGCTGTAAGTTCCATAGGAATCCTGGGTACCTTTTAGATCTCAAATAGACACTGTGGTCTCCACCTGAAGTTTTGGCATCTTTTTACCTAGAATAGGTTTTTAGACATTTGAACTGTGTTTCTTTTGAGGTTTGGGGATACTGGAGAAGGCTGGCATTTTTAATTGATCAGATACATGATGGTCTAATCCATCTTCTTGACTGTGAACTCCTTGGGGTCAAGAGTTAATCCATAGGGCACTGCATCCTGAATATATTAAATAAATACAATTTATAAAAGCCCAACTTTTACTCACAATTGCAAGTTATGGCTATATTCTGAGAATAGACGAATTTCCCCTTAAGATAACTGGCTTGAAAAAAATTCAAGATTATAAAACAAATTATTTAGACCAATGCTGTCCAACTTGATCCAGGACACATATCAAATTTTAAATACTGGCCATATAGAAAAAGCTAAAGGAAAATTTATTTTAATAATATATTTTATTTAACTTAGTGTATCCAAAATGTCGTTATTCAGCATGTAAATATAAAAATTGTTCATGAGGTATTTTGTACACTATCTGGTGTGTAATATTTAGTCTTAAAACACATCTCAGTCTGGATGAGCTGCATGTCAAGTGCTCAGTAGGCTCACGTGGGTTATGGGTACCACATGGGACAGTATAGACTGAGCAGCTGATTGCATTTAAAAATGATTAATCAGAAGATCCTACCAAATGTAGTGTTTTGGGTTTTTTTAGAGAAAGGGAGAGAGAGAGACATGGATTTGTTTTTCCACTTGTTTATGCATTCAGTGGAGTGCTCTTTTAGAACATTTAAAATGAAATTCAAGTTATAAAGATGAGATTTCATTATGGCCTTTTAGCAATGGCTTTGTTTCATAGAGGGAGATATACCTGAAGGGAAATAATTCTGAAATAGAGGTAAATAAAAGCTCACCTTCAGAATGAATTACTGCTAACCAAGTCACCCCTGAAAAAAAACAAAAACAACTAAGTAAAGCATTTAAATTAAGTCCAGTTTATCAACTATAGCGCACTCCCAGTAAACACCTTGATGATGGTGAGATCGCATTTGGTGTGGGGAGAACTGAGTCTTTGCAGCATGTGCAGAAATCATGTTAACCAGACATCTGGTCATGCTTAGCCTAGTCAAACATACACACAGAATTAACCATCACAGATGCCTTCTCTCTAAAGAGAATTAAATGAGATCGCCTCCAAGGCCTGGCAGTCCCAGCTTGCTGTGGTGCCCAGTGAATGTGTTAGTAGGTGTGGCATCTGAATGTGTGTGTAACAAACTGTGGAGTAACTAGCTCCTGATACCAGTAAAGGAGCAGTTAAGAAGGCAAAACACTCAGTTTAGGAGATGATGTAGTTTCAGGAGTTGCCAGATAAATTAAAATCCTCTTTTTCTGTTTTTTGTCCTTTGAAAAATTTACATTAGGAATATATGACTTATTCTAATTCAAGCCACATGTAAACATGTGTGACAAACCTACTCCAGCTCTGCTTCCCAGAGGTAACACTGTCTTTGGTTTGGGTGCACTTTTCCAATCCCCTTTCTATGTAATTGACCGTGTAGTTAAACATTACACATGTGTTCTTATTTTTAATATAAATGGCATCATATTGTATGTGTCATTCTGTAACTTGCTTTTTTCTACCGTATGTCTTAGAGATCTTTCTGTCAGTATATGTCGGTTTACTTTAGTATTTTCAACAGACTCCATAGAATTAGGGCACCATGATGTAAGCATTTCCCTAAGTGATGAGCATTTAGGTTGCGTCCAGCTTTTCACTATTACGACATTGCTATGAGTCCCCCTGGGGTCCCATTTTCATGTGCGTGTGTAAGTATTTCAAGAGAGAAAGACTAAGAAATGGGACTGCTGAGTCTAAAGGTCTGTCCATTTCTAATTGTGATTATTGCTGAACTACCTTCTAGAAAAGCTTCGCCCATTTATATTCTCACCAACAATATACTAGAGGGTGAATTTCTCCACATAACCACCAAAAGGCTATTATCAATCTTAAAACTTTTTTTGCTAATCTTATTATTTTAATTTACAATTTTCAAACTTCTGAGAGCTTGGGGTCTCCTCAGATATCTATTGGACTGTAGTGCTTTTCTGTGAAATGTCTTCCCTATTCTCACGTGTTTCTAAGTTCTTTGTCTCTCCCTTACTGGTTCACAGCAGCACTATGCATGTTTGAATATTAAAGCTGTCCTTTGTCTTTCAAATATCTTGCACAATTTTTTCCAAGTCTTTTTTTTTTTAACTTTATGTCATATTTTTCCATATAAAAATCCTTAATTTTTATATTTATATACTTCTTTCCTGGTTCTTGCTTAGAACAAGACTATTTTACAATGATTCTCCCAAACTTTTGATCCTATAATACTAGAAGCTAATACATGTATTGATGTATATCATGCTGGTGTGAAAACAGCTTTCAGAAATAGGCTTCACTGTGCAGTGTTCTGATGTTCCTGGCGCCGTCCTGTCGGTGTCAGGGGGCGGCTCTGCACAGCTTCCCCCTTCCCGGGCACCCTGGCAGCCCATGTGCGGGGACCAACCCGCCGGAGCTTAACCTGGCCCCGTCCACTTCCCAGCAGTGGCGGCTGCAGTTCCTCCAGCCCCTGGCCTCCAGGACCTGAGTCTGGTTCTCCTGACCTTTTTTCCACACCAGAACACAGTAACTCCCATCTCCCCAGAGACTGTTCTCTCCTCCCCCTCTCCCTCCAGGCACCTCTCCTTCCCTCCCTCCCTCCCTCCCTCCTTTCCTCCCTCCCTTCTTGTTCTTTTTGACCTCCCCTCCCCTGCCCCCCGGTCTGTCTGTCTGTCTCTCATACACACACACACACACACACACACACGCACACACACATTCAGTGAGCATCTATAGTGTGTTAGGAGCTGCCCAGGTGCACTGGGGACACCCTGATGGACACAGCAGACAAGTCCTGCCCTCAGGGGCCCTCATTCTGCATTACCAGCGTTGTTGGGTGTTGTGTTTTGTTGGGGTTTTTTTGTTCTTTTGATCAGGCTTCGTGGTCTGCAGGGCTCACACTCAGACACCCTACAGGGGTGGTGAAGAGCATGGATTTTGGCCTCTGGGAGACCTGGGTTTAGAGTCTGGCTCTGGCTCTTATAATCTGTACGATTTTGTTGCCTCACACCTTCTGAGCCTCAGTTTGTTCTTCTGTGCACTGGGGAGATTAACAGTGCCTGCCGCATTAGATCGCCGGAAGGGTGGAATAAAGTGTATGAAGAACCTGACCCCCTGCTGGAATTTAGTAAATAGAATTAGGAAATAGCAGGTACTGTTCTTATTCTCACCCACAACCTGATGGCTGAGTGGGAATGCGCCTCTCTCATTTCACAGGTAAGGAAACCGAGGCTGGGTGCGGTCGCCGTCCCTGCTCAGGTCTCCCGGGTCCTGGGTGGAGCACCCTGAGGACCTCAGGGTTCGTGTTATCTGTGCGCCACCTGGGCGTCCATTTCCTCAATATGCTTCAAGTGGACTCATTCTGAACTTTAATTTGTGTGAATAGCCATGATTGAAAACTTAGGTTTGAAATGCTGGCTATAGTTTATCTCATAAACATGGAAAGAGCTAATTAACTCCGAGCACTTCAGAACTGTCACCTGAGCCCCACCTGGAATCATCTCAGGTGACACGGATGGCGCCCCGCCCACCCGAGGGGAGACACCTCTGAACCATGCAGCCCCTGCACTATGTGCTGATGTCCCAAGATCCGCACCCAAACCAAAAGGCAGTGGCCGGAGTGAGCCTTCTCTCGGCTCACGAACAGAGGACTCTCCAGGTCCCCAGCTGCATGGCAGCCACTTTGTCAGCCATCCAACCCTGGCTTTGAGACATGCCAGAGGAGCCTCGGTTATCCTGTGGTCCTCAACATCACCAAAGGAAATGAAGATAATTCTATTTAATTTAAATAAGTGTATTGGGGCTGCACATAAATATGTCAACCAAATGTGGAAGAGGGGGTGTCATGAGTGGACTCCAGGAACAGGGCTGGTGCTGAAAGCCCGTGGGAGTCTCAGTCAATGAGTCTGCCAGAGTCAGGGCTGCTACAGCTGCAGGGTGACTATTTTGTCCAATTCTGGGCCATACAGTTATAGAGACATTGCTGTTTGGGGGATGGGAGGGCAGTGATGCATGTGGGCAAGGAAGTGGGAGGAAGAAAACTGTATCCTACCAGGAGTGACTTGAGAGAGTGTCCTGAGAGAACTTGGCCGACACAGGACCGATGATTTAATTCACCCCTAAATTAGGGCTGGTTTCGCAGAAGTGGGGCTCCCTCTCCTCTCTGCTCCCAGGGCATTCTGGGCTTCCTCTGTCGCATTTACCCTACTGCACTATGTCTCCCATATTTGTTTATTCACTTTTTCAACAAACATTTAGTGAGCACCTACTCTGTGCTGTGGCTCACATTACTTTGGAAATACAGAGATAAATGAATAGTACAGACATATTCTCTGTGGACCTTAAGGATCTTATTTTCCAGAAGGCATTGCAGTATGCCCCATCCACAGCTAAAAGGTGACTATTGTGTACCACATGTGCTGTAGAACCTAGCATGTTTAATATGTTATAAAGCCCTATGTCAAGATCTTGAAGTCATATTAACTTCATAAGAGATAAGTGCTCTTATTAACTCCCATTTGGCAGGTGAGGAAACTGAGATTCCGAGGCTTGAACCTACTTGCTCACGGCCAGGCAGCTAGCAAGTGGCAGAGCTAGGATTCAAACCTGCTTCTGAAGCAACTGTTTAGCAAGTGCACGATGGAAAGGAAATGGAAAGAGCCTGCCATAGAAAAGAGGCACCTGAGCTGGGGGATGGGCCAGCTTGTGGCTTGTAAGCTCTTTCCCACCCCCAAGCAGAGGCTAGGTGAGGTGTTTCACAGACGTGAGAGAAGAGAGTGATTGGCTGGATGGATCCTAAAGCCCTTCCTCTTTGAGATCCCTAGAGTGGGGGTAAAGCTTCAGAAGATGCCATCGGCTGTGTCCTCAGTGTGCTGGCCTAGGGCTGTTCCTCCAGGCCCTGGCATATGGAGACCATCCCGAGGAAGAAGCCCGGCTTCCTGGCTGAGCCCTGGCCTGAGCCACTGCTGGTAGAAGTGCCTCTGACAGGCCTCCTGTCCAACCTCCCGCAGCAGCCCGAGGTTCCAGAGGAAAGTAAAAGAGCTCTTGAGCCCAAGAGAACTTGAAAGGCCGGGATAGAGCTTTCCTTTCAGTTATCACTTCCAAAGTCCCCTCCACCCGCCCGCCTCCTCTCCGCTGGGCTTTGAGGGAAGGCCATTCTCCTGCCTTCTCCTGCCCAAATGGACCGCTGAGCAAACCCTGCAAAGCTGGAGTGCGGCTGTGGGCAGAGGCCGGAGAAATACCCTCAGTCCCCTCTGACCTTCCCCGGGTAGCGAGACAGGCCCAGGAAGAGTCCTTGCTGAGCTAATGACGTGGAACATGATTAAAGAATAATTAACATCCTGTAAGCCAGTTCTGTACCTCTGCCTGATAATTACCCGCAGCCGAGCAGGGGGACCTGCCCTGCCTGCTGCGGGAGAGCAAGGCCCAAGGTCGGGGATGGCGAAGCCGGTTGGGTGAACAGCGCTTGGCCAGGCGCAAGCACAGCCCCCCCAGTCCCTTCCTTTTGCTGTGTTTGCACTTTTGCATTCTCAATCAAGGGGTATCTTCTAGACTGTAGCCAAAAAAAAAAAAAAAAATGCTCAGTGTAAGAGCTGGAGCTATTGCTGTTTGTTGTGAAAATTAGGACAATGTGTCGCTGCCTCTAGATGCAGGAAGCCTGTGCCAAGATGTATGAGTTGGGGGGCACAGGTGGGGGGGCTTCAGCCCCCTACTCCCTTTCAGCTGGTGCCCATGTCCAGGGTGGCCAGCCATGAGCCCCTGTCTGGTCCATCAAGGGCCCCGCAGTCTGTGTAAGGACAGGGCCCGAGGACTCACATTCTCCAGGAAGGATGAAGCTGGCTTCTCGAGGTCTTTGGTTGCATAGCCGTGTGGATTCTTGAATGGTGCAGTGGTTTTCAAACCGGCCTTTGAGAACCCTTTCAGAGACCATGGAAGAGTTAATACAAGGAATGAGGTAGAGGGTTAAACATACCTTTTTTAGTCAGGGCAGATCAAATTCTTACATCCAGCACAGCAAAGAGCTCCAGCATGAAAGTGGAGAAGGAGGGGTCCTGAGGCTAAAGCAACAGATTGAAGACAATCGGTCTGTGCTTCAGGTCTAGTTGTCCAGGCAGGGGGGCGCTTCTGCATGTGAATTATTTGTGCTCGGGGAAGGCTTAACTGTCCTTACTGCTTCCTCCGAATATAGGTACAGAGAGGAGATTGTTTACTGTCTTACTTCTGGTCCTCTAGTCCTTCCTAAGTGTACAGGTATTTCTAGGTGTTTCCAGATGGGGAGGAAGGGGAGAGTTTCTGGCTGCCCCAGAGGTTTATGCATTCTAGGGTGGTTTGGAGGTTTGGACTTTACATGGCAACTGGTTTCCCATCCAGTGATTATCAAGCAGGCCTTATTATGAGCAAAAGGAGTCATGCCAGCATCCTCCAGATTCTGAATCAGGGATGACTGACTCCACTGCTTGTTACTGCCCTTGTTAGACTTACCACTGATGCCACCTCATAAAATTTAATCAACGGGAACTGTCCCAAGTGCTGGGAAATGGAACTTGCTGCATATTTGCTTATCTCAGATAGCAAGTGCCCCAGAGCAATCGGATGCTCTGAAAAGTCCAGAGATAAAGTAGGGGTTCTGGGTCACACCTCGTGGGATGATGAAGCTTCTCTTGGAGCCAAGAAAAAGCACAGTTGGACTCTGTTCTCTCAGACAATTAAATTGCACTTCCAGTTCTGAGCACCCAATTCAATTGCCTATGACATGTGACTGTCTCTGAAAGGGAGACCTAGGCTCTGGTAGGGTGCCTCCTTGCCCTGCTCAGCTCTGGGACATCCATCGTGGCCTTAATTACTCAGCCCACAAATGACCCCATGGGGAAAAGCCTGATGAGAACCTGGGAGATGAAGGCTGGCTGGTGGCTCAGACTGTCCTGGGTAGATCTGCCCTTGGAACATAACCTGGGTGAATCTGACACTCTCTCAGTTGCACCTGGTAAAATGTATATTAATGTCTCACTGTACAGTATTTAATAATTCCTTGAGTTTCTATGAGACTTTTAGACTTAACTCTTCCATAAAATTTTCAATACAGAGAAGCTTGTTTTTCATACCAAGGAGTTATGGTAGACAAAAAAGAAAGTGTGAAGAGGAAATAGAAGTAGACAAGGAAGGAAATTAATCAGTGTATGTGAATTTATAATCCTGAGCAGCTCTCCCTGTATCCACTATAAATAATAATAATAGTAAAATAACATCACAACCACCATTTATTGTTTATGGTAACAGTTTGCAGGGTGCCTCGCAAACATTCTAATTAATCTAATTATTTATTCACTCAACAAGATTAGAGTCTGTTGTATTTTGAGTTCTGTGCTAGTGACAGGGGCTTAATCATGTGTAAGAAAAGCCACGATTACTTCTTCGTGGAGGAACTCCTGTGAGGGAGCTGACAATCAAATGGCTCTCAAACACAAATAAAATTGCAAATGAAAAAGGCATTAAGAGAAAAGCAGGAAAAGATAGGATTGAAGTTTCAAGGAGGCATCTAGTTCAATCAGGGGGGTCACAAAAAGCTCCCCAAGAAGTGTAGTTGAGCTGAGATCCAGATGATGCAGTAACCAAGGCAGATGAAGAGCAGAGCACCTGGTGGGCCAGTGAAATTCCCCTGCAGGGTGTTAAAAGGAGCCTTGGCTGCACAAAAGAGAGGCTCTGCCCACGTGTAAAGCTGCTACATGAGACACTTGGGTGTAGTGTGTTGACCCCAGTGCATGGGATTTGGGCACCCTGAGCAATCCCACAAACCATAAATCAGCAGCTCTTCACGGGGACAACTTTATCCCCTGGAGACATTTGGCAAGATCAGAAGACATTTTTGGTTGTCAACAACTCAAGGTGGGGTCAGGTGTTTCTCCTGGCATCTAATGGGTAGAAGGCAAGGATGCTGCTAAACATCCAAGAGGGCATAGGACATCTCCGCACAGCAAAGAATTACCAGACCCAAATATCAGTATTGCCAAGGATGAGAAACTGCCCCGTGACATTAGTGGGCCATGGGATAGATTCTTAGGAACCAACATTCTTGGTCTCCGAGGTCCTCTCAGTGACTTAACCAGTTCAATATCTTTTCCCCTAGAGGCTGTTTTTCTTTATCAGCAGCTTTATGTTGAGATTTGCTCAAATGCTTGTTACTGAAACTTATTCATCTCTCTAGCCCCTTGTATGAAGGGAGAGGAAATCTTGGACGACAACTCATCCTTAGTTTGGATGAGCCTCAGATCAACTTAGATTGGTCTTAGGATCATCTTAGACACCTCTCTTTCTGTTACTCCCTACGTCCAATGGATCAGCAAATCCTGTGGGTTTATTTAAAATATAACCCACCTCACCTTTCTGTCAGACCAGCATCAGCTCTCGCCTGTAGTCCCTGTCTATGCTCTTGCTTCCATCCCAATAATGTTGACTCGATCTGCCCACGAGCTCACTCTCTGAACCAACTTTTTACTCTCAGTTCCAGACCACTAGCTTCCTTTCTACTTCTTGAACATACATAGCTCTTTTCCTGCCTCAGGGATTTCTCTTGTATTCTGGCCTCTGCCTGGAGCACAGTTTCCCCAGAAATTCTCATGCCTCATTTCCACACTTCATTCTGGTTTCTGCTCATGCAATCTCATCGCAGAAGTCTTTCTTGACACCCTTACATAAACTAGATCTCATCCTTCTCTGCCCCCATTCTACTTTATTTTCCTTCATATCCACTCAACATCACCTGGCTTTATATTCTGTATTTATCTCTCTCTCTATTCCTTCTCTTTCTCTCCCCCTAGAATAAACGCTACATGATCACCAGGATGTTTAACAAAATAGATGTATCCCCAGCACCTAGAATTGACTTTGGACCATCAGAGGAGTTCCATAAATTATCTAATAAATGAGTGATAAAAACTGCCATCCACGGGAACAAATGAGGCCCTGAGAAGTGGGAGAGGAAGGCAATAAAATGGGATGATGGACCAGAACATCCCCATAGAGGTGGCAGGGGGCTGTAAGAACACTGAGTTTTGGATAAGGGCAGGTGTGGTGGCCCTTCATCCACAGCAGGGTACCAGAGCAGTCTGTGCCCACTTGGCAGTCTTGGCACATGTTACCCAAGGTTCTGCCTCCATCCTAAATGTCAGTCTACTCGAGGTGGCCTTATCTTCTACCAGGGAGCAGGGGCCAGCTTCCCTTTGACTTTAGCCTAGAACACTGTCAATATTAATTTAAATAGCATTTGTATAATTATAAGCCATCAAGGAGAACCCATTTGACAGTGGGAAACTTGTAAACAATGGGTGAGTTTTCTGTGAGCTTTTCTACCCCTCTCAGAGTTTAAGGCATTGGTCTCCTTACAGAGAGAAAGATGTCATGATTAAGAGCACAACCTTTGGAGTGAGGCAGACCCAAGTTCACATATTTGTTCCTTGCTGGTGTGACGTTGGACAGGTTATGGAATCTCAGTGACTACCTTTTTTTTTTTTAAAAAAAAAAACCCTGTAGTTTTCTCTATCATAAAATGAGGACAATAATTGAGACCTTACTTACCTGTCTGTTGTGCTTTGATTATTCTATGGAAAAAAGTGAAACAGAGGTAAATAAATATTCAGTCAACATTCACTCAGCCTTTATTAATAGCTGTTGTCTTTCTGTTTGGTTTTACGCACCCTGACTTTGCAGTTCATCTGTGGCAGTCATGAAGCCAGGTGAGAGGGACACTGGAAATAAGTGGGGCACAGATATTTCCCCCACTCTCAGACCGGTGGGAAGACCAGTACACACACTCATAGCAGCAACACAGTGAGCTGAGCACAGAGACTGAGTTCATGGTGGGTACTCCATCCTAGAGGGGCTCAAAGAAGTGGTAGCACTGTGGGGTAGGGGGGACTGAGAAAGGCTTTGCAGAAGAGGCTGCATTTACGTCGGACTCTGGAGGCCACGTAGGAACTGGCAGAGAGGCAAGGGAGGCTGCAAGGGAAGCAAGTACACAAGCCAGTCCAGCACTGCTGTGCTTCTGGAAGGGCAAGTCTTCTGAAACCTTGGGCCTCTCAGATACCTGGCAACTGATAAAGGGCAGGCTGTACCAAATTAGGCTATTGGACACCTTGTGGTTCAAGATCCCCCCTGGTAACATGGGTCACACTCAAGCCCTAGAGTCTTTGTTCCATCTTCCCGAAGGCAAGCACACTCATGTTTACAGTGACCAATAGTGACAGTCTGGGGAAACTTCCCATAGGAACTGGACCATTTCCAAAATGTCTCCTGTTCATTTATTTGCAAGAGACCATTTCTTATTAACATTCTGTATTAGATAAATTTAAAACTTTGATCACCTTAATAGTTTTAACTATCTCTTTTATTGGTAATCTGTGTATATTTATTAGAAGTTCCAGTAACATCATAGAATTCCACTATACGTATTCTTCCTCCTCTCTTTAGGGTCTCACTAGCCCAAATTTTCTACTCCCCATGATTTCCTTTTCAGTATATTAATACTTTTCTTCCCACCTTCTAAATTATTCTGGCTGGGCAAATAATCAAATTCACAGAGGCATATTAACAGGAGAAAATCAAAGTTTTAATACATGTTCATGGGCAATTCACAGAGACATAAAATTTCCAAAGACAGTGAGGCAACATTGGATATATAAGACGTGTTTGGACAAAAGAGAACAGGGGAATGGGGCATGGGATTTCAGGGGTGAGAATGGGCCATTTACAGGTAGCTAAGGAAGAGCAGAACACACAAGGCAGGAAAATTCTTGCTATGCAGCTCAGAAACAACGGAACACAGAAGGTACCGGCCAACAGGCACCTGCCTGAAGCCCTGTTGTTCACCATGCTTGGTTCAAATGAGACTAAGGCGATACCCTAAGCTCTCGTTCCTAAAGCAGGTTTCTCTGTCCCAATCTCTTGAGCAGGAAAGGGGGAACGGTCAAAGTTTCTGTATGAGTCTTATGTAAAAAAAGGAATTTATTAACTCGTAGAACTAGGTCCCAGGGTAGTTCTAGCTTCAGGCACAGATAAATCCAGGTTCTTGAGAGATGTTGTCAGACTTAGCTCCATATCTGGCCTATTTTCTCTGTGTTCGCTTCATTCCTGGCAAACTCTTCCCATACACTGTGGAGTGACCACTACAGCTCTAGGCTATGTCCTACCAGTTTAGCAGCCCTGGAAAAGAGATATCTCCAATTTCCCAATTATTTTACCCAAATTCCCAATACTGTTATTTTGTCCAGCCCTGAACCTGAGCCCAGGGAATGGAACATTCCAATGTGACCACTACAGCTCTAGGCTATGTCCTACCAGTTTAGCAACCCTGGAAAAGAGATATCTCCAATTTCCCAATTATTTTACCCAAATTCCCAATACTGACTATTATTTTGTCCAGCCCTGAACCTGTGCCCAGGGAATGGAACATTCCAATCGGCACGCATTGGGGTGTGAGAAGTCAGCCCCATAATATGATGTGAGCTGAGAGTAGGGTAGGGGGTTCTCCCAAGAAACCACCGGCTCTGCAAGCTGTGCTCTCTGATCCCTGACCCTTAGATTATTTGACTGTTAGATTATATATTTGGATATCCTGACTCCATATATACATTCAACATTTCCTTCAGAATTAATACCTGTGTCATGACTTGTTTGCATGACCGCTTCTTAAACACCTATGTACAGCTATGATCAATAAAATAGAAATTCACTTTAAAACATTACTGAATTCACAGTAATGATCATTACATGTATTTTTAATATATATAAAAAGGTCATGTATTATCCCTGATCAGGGTTTTTAGAAAAGTTTCATCCCTGAAAGAGGATCTTCAGGTTCCAATTACTTAGGAAGTCCTAGAATACTGAAATATTGAAAGACCACCTGAATGAGGGTTAGGAGCCCATTTCTGCCATGATTTCTAGTGAGTTAATGTTCCTTGGGCCTCAGTTTCCTGATCTGTGCTATGGGGATAAACCATCCTGCCCATGGCAACTTGTAGCTTAAGATTCTTAGGCAGAAGTAGAAATGGAACTGCTATCAAGTATTTTTTCAAACTTACAAAATGGTAGCATTGATATTTTATTTGACTTCATGCACAAAGATACTGCTCTCAGTTATTCTGTCAACCACGAATGGCCCCTCACGCAAAATATGCTTGTCAGTGTCTCCACCGTGGCGCGGGTCAGTGAGGGCCTGTCCCCGCGATGAACAGCGGCCTGCCGATGTCTTAAGGTGCCCGTCTCCCAATGGCGTAGACTCCAGGAAGCGCAGTCGATCTTTCTTATGCCCCAAACACACTACCAAAAGTAATCAACCATTTAAATCTTCGGTTTAATTTCCTATTGTAGTGTAACATACAGAAAAGCGCACATATCCTAAGTATACCTTTGATGAGTTTTCACAACTAAACCTATTTGTATAACCAGCACCCAAACCAAGAAGAGAATGTCAGCAGTTCTCCAGAAGCACGCTTTGCTGTTCCCTTTGCCTTGGGCCGCAGCGGGAGGGGGCAGGTCTCGCAGTCCCAGGCCTCGGAGGGGTGCTGCTCATGGGCTCCCTGCGGGCAAGCTGTCCTCTTTCCCAGGCCACACTGTCCAGCCCCAGTCGGCCTTTTCACCCAGAGTTCCCCCAGATACTAGAGGGCCCCTCAGAGTCACTGCTGGGTGTGGCGATCAGGTGCCTCTGTTGGCCCCAGGCTTTGCCGCTTGGCCCCTCCTGCAAGTACAGGCTGGAGTGAACTTCCCAGGCTCGTGCTGTAACCAAGAAATCGCTCTTAGCCTGGGATGGGGCGAGCTGAGTCTCCCTGGTGGACCAAGTCCCCACTGATTCCCATTGCCCAATGCTCTGAGGGGCTACCCTTTCCTTCTCTGTTGCTCTGGATTGGGGATCCCTGCGTGGGGCTGAGACCCCACGCTCCCCGGGGATGGGGGCTCCACTGCTGCAAAATCCCTCTGGCTTCCCAGCCTCGAGAGTTGTCTCCTGCTGTCCTTCCTCCGTGTTCCCTGCACCCAGTATTTTAGATCAGCTGCACTTCAATTTGTTTTTTAAGCCCATGGCTCTGCAGTTTAGCCACAAGTCTGGTCTGGTGTTGGAAGCAAGTGGATGGAGCGTCTGGCTACTCGGCAACCATATTGGAATCTACCCACAAATATGTTTCATTTGTTTCTTTAGTCCTAAATCAACTCATTTTGTGTCTGGGGTCTCAACATTGCGCATGCAAGATTTATTCATTTTGTTGTGTAGAGTGACAGATGGTGTGCTTTTATTGCTGCCTGGTATGCCGCTGTGTGTGTCCACGTGTGTACGTATTTATTAGAATACACAGGTATATTCTATTCATAGATATTTAAGTGGTTTCCAGGCTGGGTCTATTCCAAAGGTGCTGCTATTCATATTTTACACTGGCCTTTGTGTGAGCACATATGTGCAGTTCTTTTGGAGCACAGAAAATGCATAAGTGCAGCTTTAGCAGACACTGCCAAACAGTTTTCCAAAGCGGTCATGCCATTTTACATCCCCGCGAGCAGTGTAAGACAGTTTTGTTTTCTCCACATGCTTGCTGATATTTGGTGTTTTCTGCTTCCATAATTGTAGCCACTCTAGTGGATGTACATGCTTTTAATTTGCAATTTGCATTTGGTTTTAATTTACATTTTCATGATGAGTAATGAAGTTGGAGCAACTTTTCGTATGTTTATTGGCTATTTGGACATCCTGTTTTGTGGGTATTTACTTACTCAAATATTTTGCTTTTGTTATTTAGCAATCTTTTTCTTATTGGTTTGTAGGGAGTGGTTAACCATTCGTAGTTTCTATTTTAATGGTGGGGAATTTTGTTTAGTTTTAATATTCATATTAAAATTCATAATCCATTAAACGTCTTCCAACAATCATGTCACTTCATTAATTATTCACTCTTGGAACAGGACATTTATTTAGTACCCTGTCTTTACAAGGACAATGCTAGCTATTAGGTCTATAATGGTGAATAAAATAGACATGGTCCCCACCCATACGGCACCTACCATTTAATGGGAGATAGAGATAATAAACAAACATATATGTAATTAAAAGTTGTGGCCAATTACAAAAGTGCCATGACATATTCAAATAAGGTGAAAGAGGAGAATTGAGGGGCTTTTTTCAGTTCCAAAAACTTCTTTGTCATTTAATCTGAGACCAGAAGGCTAATAATAATGCAGCGCAAAAAATAAAGGAGGAGTGTTCCCCGCGAATAGAGCAGCAAGTGCTGTTACCTGAGGTGGGAAACACTTGGCATGTTCTAAGGTTTGAAAGAAGACAGTGTATCTAGAGCAGGGTCAGTTAAACTTCCTCTGCAGAAGGTAAAATGGGAAATATTTTAAAATATTTTAGGCTTTGCGAGCCAGATGGTCTCTGTTGCAAATCTTCAGCTCTGCTGTTGTAGCCTGAAAGTCCTCCCGGACAATATGTAAACAAATGAGCATGGCTGCGTTGCAATGAAACTTCACTTACAAAACAGGCAGGCAATGGGCCAGAGTTGATCCGTGGGCCACAGTTTGCCAATCTCTAGTCTAGATCATGGAGAAATATGTCAGTCCCTTACCTGGACTACCTCAGTCAGCCCCTCACTAGCTTCCAGCTTCCACTCTTGTTTCTGCAACCTATTCCCCATGCAGTATCCACAGCAAATGTTTAAAATTCTAAATTAGGTTGCGATGCTCTTCTCTGATGAAAATTCTCTGGAAGCTTCTTGCTCAAGATAGATGAACTTTAATTATCAGATGGGGTTGGGCTAGATGGAGCAGGACTTTGTAAGTCATGGACTTGTAACCTTAATTTTAAAGTTCACTGAACTTTGCCTTACATCTCTGTGCTTGGGATCTGGTGATGAACGTGGCAGGAAAGGAAGGGACTATGACATAATCCATGGTCTCCAACTGCTCTTCAGCTAAGAGCAAGCCCTCCCTCTTCTAAACACCCACAGGTACCTTACTTTGTGCGCTTCATTGTCTACCTGCTATTACACATTAATATGAGAAGCCCTCTGATGGTTGGCTTTGTCTGGTCTGGCCTTGGATCCACGATCCAGTTGTAGATGGGTGGTCCTTGCTGAGTGGATGAGTGAGTGGATGGATATTACTTGTGCTCTACCCCCTTCACCCATAGGGGGAAAATAGGTGAACAGAAGAATGAAAGGATTGGGTTTTGGAGGAAAAAGAAGTACTGGAGATGGTCCTAAAGTTTTAAGCCTAAGTGACCAGGGACAGGTGCGCCATAATCAGAAATTGAGAAGTCAGGAGAAAGTCCTGATTTGTTGGGTTTCAGACATGATGGGTCTCTGGTGGGAGACATCAGCAGTGCCTGGGGACAGATAAAAATGAGGTCTGGAGCTTGGAAGAGAAGCCTGGAGTGGGTCTAGATGTCAGGACTAATCTATTTGAGTAAAAGAATTGAAGCTAGAATAGATTCGATCTGAGACATAGAAAGATGGACAAAAAGTGTGTTAAAAGGTAGGATAGGAAAGATAGAAATTTTCCCCATAATGGCAAAACTGAATAACTGTAAGATTTTTAGGTTTATGAATAATAAAGTTATTCAATAGGAATGAAAAGCTGGATAGGCCCTCAAGGTCAATGCTGCGGTTACTCATTGACTTTCCTATGAAGTTACATTAACATTCATAAAACAGAGAGGGAAGTCACTCAGCTAGATTCTTAATAAGATACTCATTTTTTAATTAAAAAATTAACCATCTCTTCTTCTTGGTACACCATGCTGTGAAAGGGCATGGTGTATTCTTAAAAAAACTAGCTCTAGAGTAAAATAGGGCTTGGTTTCAAGGGCTAACCCTGCTACTCAGCAGCTCTTTGGCCATGGAAACTATCTTAATTGCCCTAAGATTCGTTTTTCCACATCTTTAGAGTGGAATGATAATTGTACTTTCCTCAGAACATGGTTGTAAGGACTAAACGAGATGATGTGTGTAAAAGCCTCTGACATCAGAAGGACGCAACGAAATAGATGTTAGCAATGTTCAGTGAATGCTCTCTCTGGAAGTCCTCAATTCAGATGGATCATACCTCACACGATATGCTTCGTGCAGGGAGCTGGCGGAGACTGGCTCCTGGCCCTGCCTCTGACAGCTGGACAACCTGCCTGTTTCCTCACCTGTAAATATAAATGGGGTGGGGGGGGGGGAGTGTAGCACTGTCTTTCCAAGAATTAAAGAGTTAATATACTGCAGGCTCTCAAAATAGTGCCAGGCACATAAAAAGTTCTCAGTAAATATGGTTTGGTAATATTACCATTATTACTATTACTAAACATGTAGCCATTTTAAAGCAAAACCCAATGCAGATATTTTTAGTTTCTATTTGAGGTCATCTTGGCACTTAATCAAAAGGGTTATCATAAAATTTAATATCCCAAACCGAACAAATTATTTCTGACATCTGTTCTTAAAAGTTCGTAAATCTGCCCAAATCAGCGTAGCCAGGTTAATAGGACATGGTAGCGGACCATTTGCCCCGTGAAGGAGCTCCCTGGTCCCCCACAATTGTCATCTTCTCCAGCTGTGGACCTCTGCCTCTCATTCTTTCTCCTCTCTCCATCTCAAACCACCCCTAGTGGAGAGACCTGCCTTACAGTTTGTGGAGAGACATGGACAATAGCCCAGGGAGTGTGTTTAGATTAGAGCAGAAGATTCCGTGTTAGGCAGCAGGTTGCTGGCTGGCATCGCAGGAGCAAGGCAGGGCTCAGAGGCCCAGAGAGAACACTGAATATCAAGGGGACCATAGATATTAGCCCCAGCATTGAGAGCATTATCAGAAAAACTTACCCTGTAGTGGGAACTTTAGAGAGGATCTTGACAGAAGTGGTAGATGAAACTTGCAGAGGAGCTGCCTGGAAAGATGTCAGGAAAGAGGGATTCCCACATCCTACCCTGGAGTGAACTCCAAACCCAACTCAGTAACGGGACCGTGGAGCCCTGCTGCAGCATTGGGCTTCCAAGATGCCCTCCGTCTCAGCTGCAGCAGTGAAGATCACGCACAGCCCCAGCTCCAGGGTTCCTCTGCTGCTTCCCCACTGTGAGACGCCTGTGTGTCTGAGTTTCTCATATTGTAAGTGGGAGACAGTAGGATCCACCTCAAAGGATTATTGGTAGACTGCAGACATGAAAAGTAATGAGAGCCTGGCACTGTGTCTGCTTTCGGCCTCGTTGTCACTGCATCATTATTAGAAGGGCCTATCTTCAGACGAGGCTTTAGTTCTAGAGGCGGCACGTGGCCAGGTGAAGCCTTGGGGAGGCAGAGCAGTGTGTTGGTCTGGAGCCAGGGCCTTGAAGTGCCTCAATCCCACTTCTCACCTTACCAGCTGGATGACCTCAGAGGAGCTCTTTATTGCTGGAGGCCACGGTTTCCTCATCTGAAAAATGGGAATGCTAATCATACCTGCCTCACACTGTTGAGAGGATTAAAAGACAGGAAGCATGAAAAGCACTTGGTGCAGTGCCTACATATATCATGTAATCCATAAATAATATTCATTATTTAAAAAAATGAGACCCAAAACATCTTTCCCAGCTGTAACTTGAGCTCCAAGTGGAGAGGCAGAGGCATCGATCTGAGCAGGGTTCCCGGGGCCTACAGAGTCAGGCTCACACAGGGCAGAGTTGGAGAAGGCTGCCCCATGCTGCAGTGGTTTCCAGCCGTTGTCTCCCTGCTTCCCACTCTGGGCTGTCAAAAGTTCAGCAGCTAAGATGAGTGCAACTACAATGGCTAATCATCAGAGCTGTGGCCGCATATGATTGCTCAGCCAGAAAGGGGACAAGAGGGGAGAGCATAGGGGCCACAGAATGCTTTCAGTCACTCAGGAAGCTGTGACTATTTTTAGGGGGATCATGATCTCTATCTTTGGGGTAACTACACCCACATTCTCTTGTGACTAACACAAAACACTTTGCCCTCAGTGCTGGAAGAAAAAAAAAAAGATTCATAAGGGAATTAATAAACAAGCCAAAGAAAATTCTCATCTGCCATTTAATTATAGAAGAGTGATTGCTATGCTAATCATAATCAGCATCAAGGTCAAAAGTTCCCACCACTGCAGAAGGAACATTTAGAAAATAAATTAACCAGAATACCAATGCTATTTCTGAACTCCCAGCTCACATGGGTTCAAAATAGAGAGCTGTATCTTTTAAGTATCTTTCAAGATGAGCCATATAATGCTAATTCATTGATTAAATAAATGTCACTCCACAAACCTGCTAATGCCCAGGGCATAGGGGAGCCATTAGGAGGCCCATGAGTCACGGTGATTGCTTAGACTGCTACGGTAAATAGTGGTAATTTGTTGTTTTGCTTCATATCTGGCAGGTGTCACAACAGGATGTATTGAAAGTACTTAGGTCTCTGGTTAATGTGGGTGATGAAATATAAATGTATCTGGAGAATTGTAATTCATTTTCATTTCCTCCTGGGTATTGGTGTCTCTAATAAAAATAAAATAACCCTTTAGTGTCTATGATTTTATAAAGTTAGACCCCTACCTCACACCATATATAAAAATAGATTCCAATTGTAAAACAAAGTAAAATAAAAGTTTAAGGATATTGTTGGGCCCAGCCGGGCATGGCTCAGTGGTTGAGCATCGATCTAGGATCCAGGAGATTGCAGTTCGATTCCTGGTCAGGGCACATGCCCAGGTTGCGGGCTCGATCCCCAGTCAGGGGCATGCAGGAGGCAGCCGATCAGTGACAACTCTCTCATCATTGATGTTTCTGTGTCTCTCTTTCCCTTTCCCTTCCTTTCTCTGAAATCAATAAAGATCTATTAAAAAATAAATAAAAGGATATTGTTGGTACAGTGGAATATTAATCAGCCACAAAAGGAATGGAGTATTAATACTTGCTACAACCTAGATGAGCCTTGAAAACATTATACTAGTAAAAGAAACCCTACCCCAAAGGTCACATATATTGTCTGGTTCCATTTACATGAAATATCCAGAACAGGCAAATCCTTAGAAACAGAAAGCAAACTAGTGGTTGCCAGGGGCTGTGGTGAGGGCTGGACAGTGGCTGCTGGTGGGTTTGGAGTCTGTTTGGGATGAGGAAAGTGCTTTGGAACTAGGTAGACCTGATGGTTGCACAATATTGTGAATGTCCCAAATGCCACCAAATTGCACATTTCAAAATGTGCTATGATTAATTTTATAAGTATTTGACCTTAA
Organism: Miniopterus natalensis; assembly: GCF_054644295.1. Taxonomy (NCBI): domain Eukaryota; kingdom Metazoa; phylum Chordata; class Mammalia; order Chiroptera; family Miniopteridae; genus Miniopterus; species Miniopterus natalensis. The sequence continues at coordinate 41,796,984 of NC_142095.1, forward strand.
TTTTTAAAAGTTTAAGGGTATTAGAAAAATTTAGAATAATATTTGTATAATCTTGGGATGGGGGTGCCTTCTTAAGTACAGGACCAACCTCAACGCCATCAAGAAAAAAAGAACCAAGTTATATGTGAATTAAAAATGTTTTTATAATAAAAGATACCATAACCGATATAAAAAGACAAACAGTATACCAGAAGAAAGTGCTGGAAGACATAAAAAGGTGTAATATGACGACTAATAAAAATATTTTTTCAAATCTATGAGAAAAAAGACGAGACTAGAGAAAAAAATGTAAAACAATACAGATAAGCAGTTCATAGGAAGTAAAACATAAATGACCAATAAACTTTTAAAAAGATGTTTAATTAGTATTATTCGTATTTAACAGTAAATAGAACCAGGAGAAAACAAATTAAAAAGGGAGGAAAAGAGATTACTTCTTGCCCATCAATTTGGCAAAAATGAAAAAAGAAAACTGCGTTTGATGATGTGGGGAAAGGGCAAAATGAAGCCCAGCTGATAGGGGTGACATGTGTCGTGTCAAAACATGCTTGGAAATGATCTCCTAAGGAGCTATGAAAACTAAAGCGAGCATGCGTTCACCCTAGCACTTATGTCAATTTCCTCCGAGCTTGAGAATATACATGTACTTTACAAGAATCTGTATCTTAGCATTGTTGATGATAATACAATAAAAAGAAACAAGCTGAGTGAACATCGGTTGGTAAACAGTTCAATAAATCATTATATCTGTGCTTTGGAATATTAAGCAACTATTAAAAGGAATATGTTAGAAACATACTTATCGATGCGGAAACATACTTATCGATGAAGTCCATGTTATATTGTTAACAAAGGGGGAAAAAGCAAGGTTGAGAGTCTTGGCTGTCACTGCCGGTGTGCTATGGAGCCCTGCAGATAAAATGAATTTAACTCTCATTGCTGTCAAACGGGAGACGTGGACACACGTTGTTCGTAGGCCAGGCCCTGTGGACGTGACTGCACCTGCTACGTGTGCTTGGAGTAAAAGAAAAGGTACCCAGGGGCAGGGGCACAGACACAGAAAGAATATTCTTCTTGTGTGTATGTACCCTTCTCCACTCTTTGATTTCATTTAGTGGGTATATATTATTTTATAATTTAAGGGGAAAAGATGACTCTAAATAATGGATATGTAAATAATTCTGGTTTGTACATTTCACAATTATCATTTACGAGCTGCAGATGCTTTGGCCAGTATTTACCTGTGAGTTTCTTTAAAAACACATACACATTGAAAAGATTACATTTTTCCTGGTGTTTCTTTCCTGGCCATCAGACAGAACAGTCTGAATGAAGAAATCAAGGCGCTAAGGAATTTCAGATTTAGCTTGGAGACCACCCCACCCTACACCTGATCCGATGCTTAGCACCCTGCTCCCATCTCCAGTGGCTACTGAGATGCTTTCCACCCTGGGGCACTGCTCCCCTCCCCTTCCCTTCCCTTCCCTTCTCCACGGGGCCTATTCCACATTCACATTTTTTCTTGCGTTCAGTCAGATCATCTGCACAAGAGGGTCACCTGTCACTCACTGGTGTGGGCAGAAGGGTTACATTAGATCACATCTGCCAAATGCCTAGCTAGAGCTCGACACATCGTCAGCTTTCAGGAGATGGTGGCCGCTCTGATTAATCCTGGAGCCAGAGGAAGAAGGTGGCTTTCACCTGTCCTAACACACAGCACAGGGCCAGCACTTTTCATTCAGTAACTCACTCGTTCGTTCAGTCACCCACCTAGTGAATATCCAAAGGCCTTACCATGGCTGCAGGGCCCTATACCATCAGGCCGCACCCCCAGTCTCCCTGCTAACTCTTCCCTCACCTCTTGCCCCGTCTTCCTCCTTACTCACCCACAGCCACGCTGGCCGCCTTGCTGTTTCTTGGACATACCAAGCATGCTTCTGCCTCAGGGCCTTTGCTCTTACTGTTGGTCCTTCCTGGAGCACTCCGCTCATTGGTCACTCACTCCATACACCTATTTGCTCACATGTCACCCAACAACAGAGCTGTCAAAGCACCGACATCTGTCTACTTATTTATTGTCTGTCTCCCCCAGTTAGAACGTAAGCCTCATAGTAAAAGGGATTCTTTTCTTCTCTTTTGCATCCCCTGTGCTTAGAGAAGAATCTGGCACATAGTAGGCACTCGATAAATAAATGTTGGGTGACTGTTATGCAGAGCATGTGAGGACTTGCTGCGAACACAGGCAGAAAGGCCCTTTCCGCTTCGGCCACAGCCGTCCCATCCTCACTCAGCGGGTCTGAACAAGCCTGCTCGCGGGCTGGCCTGTCAGGGTCAGCGTTGTTTATGCACAGGCATCTTTATGCCGAGGATAATAAATCAGCCCCGCAGCACCAAAATCCTCAGCTTGAGTGACTGGTTAACTGTTAGGCCGTAAATAACTTGAGTTGGTGAGAAATACTCTCACTCCAGTGTGTGGCGGTCCGCGGTCACCGCTCCAGATTCCGTCTGACATGTTGGCGTATCACAGGCTAAATAAGCAATCCTAAATGAACGGTGGCCAGCAACACAGGCCTGAGAAGAGGCGGCAGGACTCCAAAAACGGGGGATGCGGCACGTGGCCATGGCCAAGTTCACAAACTGTGTTCTCTGTGTGCATCTGTGAAGCTGACAACATTCGGTCACTCTCCTGTCCCCATGTGCCCTGAGCTTGCTGCCATGAAAAGGGTACTCCCCGTGACTGTCCTCGAGGACTGGACAGTGACTTTCATGCCTTCCTGCTAATCCTGTGACTATCTCCACACCGAGACCTCGAGCAGGCAGAGAGCATCTCCTGTACTCAGCACTTGCAGCAGTTCAGTCACAGCAAGAGAGACCTGGATTTGAATCCAGCTCTGGGATTTTCTAGCCCAGTGACCTTGAGCAAGTCAGCTGACCTTTCTCGCCCTCTGTTTCTACAGCTCTACATGGGATGAAAAGGATCCTGATCTCATTAGTAAGAATTAAACATTAAACACCAAGTATTTGGCAAAGTGGCCAGCACATTATTTGGGCCCAGTTCTCATAACTGGTTGTTCAAATGAGCCTTAAGATGGCACTGAAGAATCTCCTCCCATATCCTAAATGGATGGTTGTGTGTCACATACGACAACCATGATACAAACACGACACAGAGATGGGGATGTGACTCTGACTTTCTAACACAAGGCAAAGCATCAATGAAATAGTCTCATGGAGCAGAGAAGTCCTGTGAATAAATATGATTAAGTGGTGGTGCCAGTCACTTCAACACTAAATAATTTAATTATAGTTTGAATCACATCAACTTTGTGATTCACAGTAATGGGCTGGACATGCCACAGCAGGAGGCCCAGCCCAGAGGATAGAGAATGAGGGCTCCATGTGACCGCTATCTGGCCATGGGTTCCCGTCCCCCCTGAGCCCAGGTTTCTCAATTGCACATTAAAGATGTGTTGTCGAAGATGTTTCACTTTTAAACAGTCTTAGACACCACGTACCCTAGACCCTGTTATGAAATAGAGAACCACTATCTAAACTCCTCCTTGTAACAAACAGATCTAGGACATGCATGCTAATCTAACCATTGAGGATTAATATTGAAATAGGATGCAGTCAGTGGCGGCCAGCAGGAGCTCCAGAATGTTCTCTTCACCTCTTACCACCTCTGGAGAATTGATGGTTATCTTAAAGGTGGAATCGTGGGAAACTCTCACATCTGCTTGTAGACTTTGATTTTATTCCTGGCGTTACTCAGGCTTGGTGGTCTTCACACTGTAGTGTTAAGATTTGCTCTTTACTATTGATGACAAAGAAATGCATTTTCTACTTCATTTGTAATAGTATTGTACAATTTTTCTCCCAGGAGCATGGAACCCCATTAAAAAAAACACAAAAAAACACTGGACTAGATTATTTCTATTGTTTCTTTGCTGCCCAGAAAATGAAGGTGACAGTAATGACTATTTTAGAGTAAGACACTGAAAATCAAATTAGGTCACATTCCTGAAAAGACCTGGCGAGCTGTCTCACAGAACGTTAGCTGCTGGAATGGCCTGGGGGTAGATTGTAACATAGTTTTGAAGCATCTGAGTTATACCCCAGATCTGCTATGAGGATGGGGGTGACCTGGATAGAACACAGAACTCGCTTTGAAAACCCGATGCAGGGGAGCAGGAGGGCGGCAGGGCTGTCAACCTGGAGAGCAGAACCGGCAGGGCTGCGAGGGGCAAGCACCGCCCTTAATATCCTACAGAAGTGGTCAAATGGAAGAGGGAGTCTGCTTCTATTGTCCCAGCTCCAGAAGGGGCTGGAATGGCCTGGGGGTCGATTGTAACATATTTTTGAAGCATCTGAGTTATACCCCAGATCTGCTATGAGGATGGGGTATTTTGGGTGGGTGGAGGGTGTAGGAGAGCCTTCAAGGATCTAGTTCAAAACCTGGATGTGTGGCTTCCGGGCATCTTATGGAGGTGTCTCCTCCTGCCTTGAAAAACCCCAGTGTTCAATCAGGGCCCTGGTCACACGCCAAAAGGGACCTCAGCTAGGGGCTCTGTAGGTCACTGCACCTCGGAGAGGACGGCCGAGGGCAGTCATGTGGCAGCAGCAAAGGCAGCCAGGCTTCCAGATCCGAACCCAGCGCACCACCCGACAGGGGCAGCCCCCAGAGGGCGCCCGGCAACCTTGGCGGTTGGCATTCTGCCCCGGCGCCGTCCCGGCCCTGTCGCGTGGAGATGTGGGGGGCAGTGCGCGCCTGCGCTGCGGAGTTGGCGCCTCAGCGTTTTGAAGAGAACTCGGAGGGGCGATGCCCTCCAGACGGGGCGGGGCCTCCCCGGGATGGGGTTTGGTTCGCGTTTCTGTACGTTTCTGCACATGGAAGCGCAGAGGTGGCTGTGTGCTTTCTGACACTGACACGAACGTCAAGCGGCAAAGGGCTGTGGCCCAGCAAAGCCTGAGCTCTGGGACCCAGCAAGTCCCCACCTGCCCTGGACAGTGTGATAAGCAGCTACATGTCCCATGAGGGGACAGCTGTCTGTGCCCCTAACCTTACAGGGGGTGCGTGTGTGTGTGTGTGTGTGTGGAGGTGGGCGTCTCTTCATGTGGATCTGAAGCCCAGCAGAAACCCAGCACCGACTCCATGGGCTGGTGTCAAACCTAAATGGAACCATGACTCTATAGCATTTAGCACAGTCTCCGGAGCAAGGGAGGCGTCTAATGAATGAAGTCGTTGCCGTGGTTGTTTCGTCGGGAGGGGCTTGCAGGAGGGAGAGCGAGTCGCAGGCGGACGAAGCGGGCAGGTTAGGGCCTGGCTCCCCCCTCGTTACTAAGTCCTCGAGGACGGCGAAAGCCAGCCCTCCGGTGCCCACTCTGTCTTGAGTGACGCTCAAGGTCAAGATTCCCTTTTCTCCCCAGATGCGGTGCCTCTCAGCCTCAGCCTCGAAGGGTGTTTAGCAGAGTTTGAGGGAGAGTTGAGCAGATCTGCCCCTGACACGTTGCAAATAGAAAACACACCCTTCATCCCTGGACTGGAACCTCATGGGTTCTATCACTTTCACTCCGTTTTCCAGAAATGGAGATGTCTTCCCCTCCCCCAGTGACTTCAGAGCTTCCTCTCACAGTCCAGGGCCTGCATGCTTGACCCCAAATAATGTCACCTCTCGACATCATCTTTTAGTTCTGCTGAAAAACAGACACAAACCAGCCCCACACCGTGAGCTTCTTGCTGGCCCATCGGGATGTCCTCTGTCCTCGATGGAACTGATGGCATGAAAGGTTTTGCCCTTGACCACCTTCTGGTCCAGTCTCTGACGCAGTACCTTGTTCCCAGGCTGCCTACCACAGTGGGAGGTGACAAGGACTTTCTCCAGCGGTGAGGTCACAGCAGCAGTGTGAGCACACACAGAGCACACACGGACCCCAGGCATGCCCATCCCCAAGTGACAGGCACCAGGCCATCAAACTGCAGGAATCTCTCTCCCTGTATGTTTTCTGTATCATTTAAGTGTTTGAATTTGGTTGTAAGCAACAGAGCTAAGGTCTGGCTAATTTATGTGAAAGAGGAGCATTGACTGGAAGGAAAGGGCAGCTCACAGGATCCAGGAGAAGGTCAAACAACCAGACCTCAGAACGGACCGACAGACAGGCAGGAGGCTGAGTTAGGAGAAGGGCCACCATTGCAGTGTGAGTGTCCCACACTGCACGTGATCCAGGGCATGTGGCTGAATGACTCAGTGTGGTCCTAGGCCCAGGGAAAAGTGGAGTAATTCCCCAAGGACATCTAAGTACTGTCACCAAAGAGCAGGGAAGCGGCTGATCAGAAAAGACGGTGGTGCCCACTGAAAGGGCAGCAACCAGCCTTCCCTCTGAGGTTCTCTGAAGCTGTCCACACATCCTCAGACGAAGTCAAGCAAGGCAGGAGGACGAACCATTTTCCGTGTGGCCACCCCTACAGAAGGCAGAGATGTTCCCAGGGCCAGCCCTGCCCATAATGAGCAATCTGTCAAGAGTTACATTCAAAGGGAGGCTCTAATTATCCCTGCACACTCCACTCCCGCCAGCCCAGCCCAGCCGGACTTAAGTCTTGCTGCTGCTAATTTCTATCTGACCTCAACCTCTCTGGTTGCTGAGGAAAAACTTCCTTATAAAATGTGATCTACAGGGCAGGGCGGGATAAAGAAAAAGAATGCCCTGTTTAGAGCCAGGAGCCCTGCCCTCTCCCGGGCCTCAGTTTTCTGGCCTGTGAAGTGGGAATGCCCATTTCCTGCTCTACCTCACAGGAAGGAGGACAGGATGAGTGTTCTGAACAGTTCGTTAGGAACTGCTGCATAGGACGTGTCTGTGGAGAGAGAGCCTGGCCACTATTCAATCACAGCAGTGAGCACGGGTGTGTTTCACCCCAGGACAGCCACCTGGAGAGCACTGGAGGGACAACGCGGCAATCGGGGTGTCATACGCACCTGGAAATCAAATTGCAATAATTCCTGAGAGATTCTAGCAAAAACTAAAAAACAGAAGAGTAGGGAGGAACGAAAGAAGACAGTAAATTGAGAGTAAAGAGCTATGGAGATCAGATGCCTTTTATTCATCCATTTATTCACCTGTAATTTGGCAGACATCGTACTGAATTCTGGGGACACAGAGATAAACGAAACGGCCTCCCTTCCAGAGGTCCTAACGACCCAGGAGGAAGTTGGGAGGTGTGTCCCTAAGAGCATTTTCAGGGTTTGCTAAAGTAGAGGCAGTCATCTTGATGTCTTTTATTAAGAAGCTAGGAGACTAAATTTAAGGGGTGATACATAGTATTGAGGTGCCTGGTGTCTTGGCTCCCCTGTCTGCGGACCTCTGAAGCAGAGCCTGAACCCCTCCCCAGAGGAGGACCCCGTCTCTTTAATTCACTAGGACTTGCCAAGTTCCCACCAGGTCGGGGTGCAGTCATTCCAACTTTGAAAGCAGAATGACAATATAAACAATGAACTCCCCACTTTCTTCTCTTATTTGAAACTAAACAAAAATGCCCTAACCTTTGAAATCACCTGTCATTTTAATACCTACATGCAGGATATAGTGGTAATAAGGTGGCTGATGTATAAAACATGAGCCTGTGGATTTCTTTAATTAAACCAGTATTTTCCAGGTTGGGACTTAATTTCATTTTGATCCACCTGAAGAAAGCAAGGGCCAACCCAAGCCAGCCTTCCGCAGGCCCCGTCTTGTTCAGCAGAGACAGCTCAAATAAGAGATGGTTTTAATTTCCGCAATGAGAGGCTAACTCTCGGGCGCATTATATCCTTATCAGAAGCAGTTAACAATGGACAATCATTGTAATTGTCCCACCAGGCTCTGAGAACGAATCCAATTGCTTTCATAATACCTTCGATCATGCCGTTCTCTAAGAACGAGATGATCGATTATTCTATTATTTGACCGACCCAAACCGTGACAGGCGATGACATATATTTGCTTTTAGAGTCTCTGTCTTAATGAAAGTGTAATTAAACCAAGAGGAATTTTTCACAAATGAGTGCTTCAAGGACTGATGTCAAAAACTTTTAAAAAGTGTGTGCTTGTGTGCGTGGGGGTGTGTGTGTGTTTAATGGAAGAGCTCTGGGCCAGGTACAGAATCCCTTGGCAGTGTTAAACCACACAGTAAATTAGAGTGAGCTGTCCTCGGCAGCTTGGGCTGAGTGTTATGAGCATTTTGACAGTAGAACTGAGCCCGTGGGATGTGCATGTGACAACAGGCCTCCTAACAGGAAGCTGCTGGGGACTGCAGCGTTCCAAACAGAAAGTTTAATTACCCTTGGCTCTCTCCCCCTCCTCAGTTCCTTTTCCCCTTTCTCCCCAGTCGGGAAATATAACAAAATGAAAAATATTCCAGAGAAGAGGAAAAAATAAAAGCCCTTTTAGGAAAGCAATAAATTAGCACATTAACGTTTCAAACACAGTAATATCCATTCTCCATTTTTATTTAAAATTAGTTGTATTTGACTACCATTTCATCACACTGATAATCGCTTCAGTTTCAGTGCCTTCTGTGTTCTTCAATCTGTTGCAACTAAATCGCACTTAAAAATTTAAGTAAACGCAAAATTCTATCAACTTGCAGAGAATGTGGTCTCGTTTAGTGGTAATGAAAGTTGGTTTTAAGCAACATCATTGTCGTTCTCATTTGCTGGCTTAGTCCCTCTCAGTGGGCAGTGGAAGCCCAAGGATGTTCCCATAAAGCAAGTCCAACGTGGCTGTTTTCTCCATGTTTAACTTTGATGCTCAAAGTCTCAAAATAATATCCTTTAAATTTTAATAAAAACACTTCTCAGGAGAACTTTGCTGTCCACATATAAAGACAGTTGACCTTTCTGGGATCTACACTCTCAATATTTGAGCAACCAACTCATAACACAAAAATGCCCGCTGCCTTCCCCTGCGAACAACCCTGTAGAGATTCCCAGATCATGAAGGGAGCCCGTGGTGCTGAAGTTCAGTGGTGAGAAAGTTCATGGGCCTTGTGGGTCCACCAACTTAAAGCCACGGCCATTCCCTCCAGCCCCAAGTGTACAAGTGACAGTGGGTCTTCTCCGTCTTGACCAGGATAGAAGGAGGATGGCTGTTTGAAGTCATTTTCATTATATCCTATTGTTAGCCTTTCAACACTCAGTCGTGCAAGGAGGTCATTCGCTCCCAGCTCTGTCAGCCATGTGGCCAGCCCTTCCCACAGATGGAGATGAACAATGTCTGGGTCAGGAGAGAAAAGCTGGGATGTTTCAGAGAAGCTTGAAGTGCATGGACCTTGTGCTAGACTGTGAGGTGCCCTAGAGAGTCTTAGCCTGACATTCTGGCAGCAGATTCACAGTCTTGCTCAGAGGCCTCTCTACTGCTGTTGACTTTTCTGCATAAGTTAATAGAGATGAAGCCATTTTGCAGTCTTAGACTCTCTGTCCAGAGTCCTGTCTAAAGTTTTGGATTCGGATTAAAACGTCAAAGGCTCTTCCTGTTTCTGAAGTTGCCTTAAGTCTGATTTGGAGAGAGCTAACAGGCCATAGCCTGGCCCCCAAACCCCTACCAAGGAGTGCAGGATTGGTTTAAACATCAATCCGTATGCACATGCTACAGGGGGTCCTGTAAGAGAGATGATGAGGCAGAAGGGCTGGGAACAGCCACAAGGCTGAGACTAAGCTTTGCACTTTCTAACTTGGTGACTGCGTCTCAGATTCCTCCTGTGTAAGGTAACTCAGTGAGACGCCATGGGAGCCTGGGGCAAACACGCATATTGTTAGAGCAGAAAGCGTGGCCGATGTGCTGGGAGCCAGGGGGCCTAGACTCCTCTTTGGCCCCAGAGAACTTGCTCTGGGTCTTGGGAGGCAACATCATCTCTCTGGACTTTGCTTTCTTCATTTTCAAAACCAGAGGCTGGGACCAGGTGACCCTGCTTATCCTGTGGCTCTGTTTCTGTTCTTCATCCATCCTGCTTGGAAGGCCAAGTCCCCGGACCCTCGGTGTTTCCAGCAGGGTGGGTGGTGGGCAATGTGGCGCAACAACCAGCCCCACCCGAGTCCGAGCTCTGGCCTCTGCTTTAGCACCATGGCGGTGGGTAGAGACCTGGCCCCTCCGCGCCCACCTCCTCCTGCAGGAAATGCACATCTCTACCCTGTCCTCTGATGAGGCTGATGCGAAGGCGAAAATTAAATCAGTGAAAGCAAACTGCTTTTATTAACGTTAGCACATAGTACCTGGCACATAGTAAATGCTTGCGTTCGTTTCCGAGGGCTGCCATAACAAATTACCTCAGACTTAGAGGTTTAAAACAACGCACATTTCTTATCTCGCAGCCCTGTAGCTTCAAAGTACGACGGGGGTCTCATGGGGCCAGAATCAGGATACCCAGCCAGGCTGTCTTCCCTTCTGGAAGCTGTCAGGGGCTGAATTATGTTACCAAAGTCATATGCTGAAGTCCTAATGTCTAGTACCTCAGAATGTAGTTGCATATACAGTAAGGTCTTCAAAGACATGATTAAGTTAAAACAGGGTAGATCCTAATCCAATCTGAATGGTGTCCTTATGAGAAGAACCCTGGACATAGACCCCAGGAGTGCGTGTGCACAGAGGGGTGAATGTGCGGACAGAGCAAAGGCGCAGCCTGCAAGGCAAGGAGAGAGGTCTCGGGACCTACTGACACCTTGTTGGAGTTCCAGCCTCTGGGACTGTGAACAAACACGCATGTTGTTTAAGCCCCCAGTCCATGGGACTTCATGACGGCGACCTTAGCAAACTGATACGGCATCTCTAAGGGAGAATTTCTTTCCTTGCACTTTCCACTTCTACAGTCTGCTTGCATTCCTTGGCTTGTGGCCCTCTTGTTCCATCTCCAAGGCCAGCAATAGTGGGTCAAGTTCATCTCACATTGCATCATTCTGACCCCTCTCTTGCCTCCCTCTTTCACTTTTAAGCACCTTTGGGATTATTTTGTGTCCACCTGTCCCTGTCTTAAGCTCAGCTGATGAACAACCTCAGTGCCATTTGCAAACTTAATCCTTCCTTACCTTGTAGCAGGACATATTCACAGGCCTCAGGATTCGCATGTGAACGACTGTCGTTGGGGGAGCCATTATTCTACCTACCACGTGCTCAGTTAATTTTAGCTTTTGTGTTGAATAGAACTTTGCACCAGCTCAGCTGACCTTACTGACTCCAGCACTGCAACGGAAATTACCATAGAATTAAATTTCACTGAGAAGAAGCTAGGGAATCCTGCTCATTCTGTAGTTTGTCTTCACTTCCTCCAGCACGGCACACACTGCTGCTGACACAGGGCTCCTGGTGTGCAGGATGCGATGTTCTAGGGAGTGGAGGTTTCAGCCTCCTGATTCAGCTGATTTTCCTGGCAAATTGTTGACCTAGTATTGTTTATGTAGGGGTTTTCTGGTCTTGGTAGAGTGGAAATTCAAGCCAAGATTTGTCATGCCGTTTCTAACAGATCTGCAGCTTTTTACTTTTAGAAAGGAAGGTTTCATTGTTTGTGGGGTCCAAGGTTGTGTGGTTTCCATAGCATGTTTGGCCTCAATATGTCCAGAGAAACAAAAAGCTAAGAGCAGAAAACCTGATGATTGTATTTTTTAAAAGTATCTTTCAAGCTCAAATGATAGAAACCCAACTAAAATTGCCTTAATCTCTGAAATGGGGGGTTATTATTATTTCATGCAACTACAAAGTCTTGGAGGGGATTGGACTCTGAGCTTGGCCAGATCCCAGGATTGCACAGTGTCCTGAGGATTAGGAGTCTCTCCAGAGGGGAGCCACATTGGCCTCACCCCAGGGGGGAACCTCTCAGTACGTTGTACCCTGGCAACTCCAGGCTTATATTAGTCTTACAGTCAGCAAGCCCAATGCAGAGAGAGTGCTTCCTCTCCATAGTCCAGGCCAAAGTCCCAGGACTGAGTTTCCCTGGATCAGCGTAAGTCATGGGTTCATCCCTGAACCAAACCGTCTGGCCAGGAGATGCAGAGCAATAATTGGCCAGGCTAAGGTCAAGGCCATCCTGGAGCCCTAGAGACTGGAGGAGGCATTAGCCCCACACCAGCCACAGGGGTAGAGAGTAGGGAGAAATGGTTCTCAAGGAAAATCAAGGCAATGTTTTGAGAAAAGGGGCCAGTGGACACACAATACCAAACATAATCAACGTCCGCTCTTGGAGGAAGGTTTCATTATTGTTACTCTAGAGAAGGGAGCTTCTTATGTATGCTTTCAGTCTTACTTAGGTGCTAAGTATCCCCTGCTGGATACTGGGCAGGTCTGTCAAGTGATCTATAGATGTTAGGGCAATTGACACACAGGCACCAGTGGATATGAAATAAAGTTTATTAATCGCCTAGTAAACAGCCAACGGATTCCCTGAGCAGGGCTCAGGTTCTGTTGAGAGTGGAGCAAGAAGGGGGAGGGAGGACCAGGCGGCTTCGCTTTTGGCAGTGCTCAGCTGGAGCGAGGGCGCCACTAGTGGGCCAAGTTTGCTTGGATTTCCCTGCCAGGGCCAAGGTAGAGGTGCCCCAACTTCCTCATGGACTTGCCCAGATGGGGGGCAAGTCGTACAGGGGAGGATGGGGCTTGAAAGCTGTCAGACCTCACAAAGGGACTTAGGCTTGATCACACTTTCTTATGCTACTTTGGGGAGAAATCCATAGACATCAAGAGTTCAAAATCCTGCCTGCCCCGAACAGGCCTTGCCTCCCAGCATTTGTTCCTGATGAGCGTTGAACGTGGACGGTTTGGAATTTCTCCAGGCTGTCCTCTGTTATCGGGTCTCATGATACACAAAGGAAACAGGCATGCTTTGTACATGTGGGTTTCAATTAATAAGCAACAACAGGGAATCTTTTCTCAGAGGATAGTGGTGATCAAGGAGATGATTCCATAGACATCACTGAGCTTGGGTGGCTATGCTCTAGGCTTGAGGCTAGGGTTGATTTTTCAAATTTTATTTTTAGTAACAGTTTATATTCAATATTGTACTAATTTCAGGCGGACAGCATAGTGGTTAGACAGTCATATAATTTACAAAGTGTTCCCCCTGATACTTCCAGTACCCAACTGGCACCACACACAGTTATTACAATATTATTGGCTATATTCCCTAAAATTGTACTTTAATCTGTTGACTATTTTCTAACTACCAATATGTACTTCTCAACCTTTCCCCTTTTTCACCCAGCCCCACAAGCCCCCTCCCCTTTCGCAACCATCAGTCTGTTCTCTGCATCTATGAGTCTATGTTGTTTGTTCATTTATTTTGTTGTTTTTTTTAGATTCCACAGATAAGTGAAATCATATGGTATCTGTCTTTCTCTGTCTGACTTATTTAACTTAGCATAATACCCTCTAGGTCCATCCATGCTGTTGGATAAAGAAGTGTGGTACATATATGCAATAAAATATTACTTGGACATAAAGAAAGAATGAAATCTTACTGTTTATATATGTTCCACACTTGTTTATCCACTTATCTATTGATGGGCAGTTGAGTTACTTCCATATCTTGTCTATTCTAAATTATACTGCAGTGAACATAAGGGTGCATATATCCTTTCAAATTAGTGTTTTGGGTTTCTTCGGATGTACAGGGTGTCCCAAAAACATGTATGCACACTTTAACAGCTGATAGCTCAATTGATGTTTCTTTCTTTTCAGCCAGACTAAGCTTTGAACAAAGGAAAGTCATCCTAAAATGCTACTGAAGGTTCAAAAACACAGTTGAAGTATAAATACTGCCTTTATAATTATTCAAATTGCGTGTACATTTTTGGGGGACACAGGGTGGCTTAGTCTGGCTTCACCCATTATTTCAAATCAGTTAAACCTGAAAAGGAGTGAAAACTAAGTGAGTTATCAGCTGTTAAAGTGTGCATACATTTTTGGGGACACCCTATATACTTAGAAGTGGAATCGCTGGGTGATAAGGCAGCTCCATTTTTAATTTTTCGAGGTAGCTCCACACTGTTTCCCACAGTGGCTGCACCAAACTGCACTCCCACCAACAGTGCACTAGGGCTCCCTTTTCCCACACCCTCGCCAGCACTTGTAGTTCGCTGATTTGTTGATGGAGCCATTCTGGCAGGTGTGAGGTGATATTTCATTGTGGTTTTAATTTGCATCTCTGATGATTAGTGATGGGGAACATCTTTTCATATGCCTATTGGCCATCCATAGGCCCTCTTTGGAGAAGTGTCTATTCTGGTCCTCTGCCCATTTTTTAATTGGACTATTTGGTTTTTTTGGTGTTGAGTTGTCTGAGTCCTTTATACATTTTGGATATTAACCCCTTGTTGGACATACCATTGGTGAATATCTTCTTCCACTCGGTAGTTTGTTTTTTCATTTTGTTGATGGTTTCCTTTGCTGCACAAAAACTTTTTAGTTTGATATAATGTTATTTGTTTATTTTTTCTTTTGTTTCCCTTGCCCAAGGAGGCATATCAAAAAATATTGCTAAGCGAAATGTCAGATTTTACTGCCCATGTTTTCTTCTAAGAGTTTTATGGTTTGGAGTCTTACATTTAAGTCTTTAATTCATTTTGAGTTTATTTTTGTATGTGGTGTAAGAAGGTGGTCTAGTTTCATTTTTTTGCACATATCTGTCCAATTTTCCCAACACCATTTGTTGAATGGTCTTTACCCCAATATATGTTCCTGCCTCCTTTGTCATCGATTAATTGACCATATAGGCATGGATTTATTTCTGGGTTTTCTGTTCTGTTTCATTGATCTATGTGTCTGTTTTTATACGAGTACCACAGCATTTCGATTACTATAGCCTTGTAATAGAGTTTGATATTAGATAGCGTGATACCTCCAACTTTGTTTTTCTCTCTCAGGATTGCTGTGGCTATTTGGGGTCTTTTGTGGTTTCATAGAAATTTCTAGATTATTTGTTCTAGTTCTTGAAAAATGTCATTGGTATTTTGATAGAAATGGTGTTGAATCTATAGCTTGCATAGTATGGCCATTTTCTCCATGTGAATTATTTCTATCCATGAGCAGGATATATGCTTCCATTTATTTTATCATCTTCAATTCCTTTCTTAAATGTTCTCAAGATGACTTGAGATGTGGTTACAGGGGTGCATGTATATAAACACTCATCAACTGCACATTTAAGGTTTGTCACTTTATCATATGTGCCTTTTCCCCTAATGAAAGGAGGGGAAAGGACAGAAAGGAATATTATAACAGTAAAAGTCACACTTATGTGCAAGCGGAAGGCTGAATAGTGGCCCCTGAAAGATGTCCATGTCCTAATTCCTGAACCCTGTGCATATGTTACCTTACATAGCAAGAGAGGCTTTCCACATTATGATTAGACTGAGGGTCTTGAAGTGGGGAGATGATCCTGGATTATCCAGGTGGGGCTGATGCAAACACAAGGGTCATTGTAAGAGGGAGGCAGGAGAGTGAAGGGCAGAGGAGATGGCAGGACAGGGGCTGAGGTGGGAGGGCTGTGCTCTGAGGATGGAGGAAAGGGTCACAGGCCAGGGGTACAAGTGGCCTCTGGGAGCCGGAAAACACAAGGAAGCAGCTTCTCCCAGGAACCTCCAGAAGGAATGCTGGCCTGCCAACACCTTGATTTTAGCCAGTGAAACTGATTTCAGCCTTCTGACCCCTGACTTTAAGATACAATTTATGCTGTTTTAAGCCACAGAGTTCATAGTAATTTGTTACAGCAGCTCTAGCAAACTCACACAATATTATTTGCCCAGGACAGAATTAGATCCTTATGCTATGTCTAATCTCAATTTATCTTCTTAACTGCGCTTTGACTAAGGCTGATACCATTATTTATGCTCACTCTGTAAAGGAGAGAGAGGCTCAGACGGGTCAAGTGCCACAGAGGAAGTGGGGAAGCCATCATTTGGGCCCAGACACCGGGGCTGCAGGTCTGCATCACTCAGCTGTGGCCCTGCCAGGCAGGAGGGTCAGCAGGAGCAAAGCTGCCAACCTTGTGGCCTGGAGGAGACCGGAGCACAGGCCACGCCCGGGGAGCAGGCCCATGTGTGCCTTCCTGTGGGCATGTTCTGCCTGCAGACTCTCAGCCTGGCCTCCTCCAGGGTCCACAGCCATGAGTAAGAGGTGTAGACTGTGGGGCTGCTATAATAGCTTTGGTGACTGGAGGCTTCGGTGCCATAATGAGCAACTGAAATATTGCACTTGTGCCCACTGGGCATCGCATTTCATGAAGATCTGTTAACTAAGTCACCAAGAAATAAGTCTCTCCGACAAGCGCTGTACTGAGGTGCTGCTGTCAACTGGGTACATGTGCTCACGTGTGTGTGTTGGTTGTATCAGTGAGGGAATTATACCAGGCTATTGGCTCTGTCCCTCCAAATTCTGGGATTCTAGCAAACCCATCTTTATTTACCAAATGAGTAGTCAGAAGACTGTACAACTAATCTGTACAGAGAATTCTGTCAACTAACCTAAGAACCAAACTTGTGACATTGGTCTCTTGAGCTTGACATTCATCTCTCCTGAGAATGGGATAGTACTTGCCCAGTTAGCTGCAGAAAATGTACATATTTTTCTAAGCCTTTTGGGTGGTTCTTTCAGGTGACAGAGCGAGTGGCTCCACTCTACTTTTCCTTTGTCCAAAGCAGCACACTGGTCGGGGTGGGCTTTAGAGATAAACAGAACACCAGCTTCACCCCTACAAGCTGGGTAACCGTGGCAGAGCTCCACCCTTCAACACACACGGAGCCTTTGAAAGAGGGTGGTTTCATTCTTCCAAACCCAGACAGAATGCCAGATCTTTCAAGAACCTCAGAGATCACCTAGTCCCACTTCCATATTTTGTAGGTAGAGAAATTTAGCCAAAGACAGAGATGAGTAGGCAAATAGCCAACGGAGAAGTGGGTGGCCATCCCATTTGTATGGATAACTGTCAGTGCAGGGTTGGCTGACCATGAAGCAGCATTGCCATCAGCAGCATTTCTGGTAGACTATTAAGACCTATGATAAGGTAATCATTCGAGCAACTATGGTTATTAGTCTTATTTGCAGACACAGTGTTCAATTACGAGGAGCACTCTAGTGCAACAGCCTCGTGGAAATTTCTCTGCCATCAGTGTAGAGGGACCATTTTGAATGAATATATTCAGCAGTTTCCTCAGACAAACTTATCATACACAGGAGACCAACTACCCACGGAAAATCAGTTCGCTGCAAGGGGAGGCCTGGGAGCTTTCAAACACTTCTTGTTGCCCAGTAGCCAAATAATTTTTTGGGAAAAATTCTTACCTTCTTGCGTGAGGGCTGTCCAGAAGGCTATACGCAAATCTCCAAGTATGCAGAGATTGGTTCTTAGCCTTGTTGTGGGGAACATCCCTGCACCGAGAAATCAAAGCCTCATTGTGATGGAGCCGTCCTGATACTCACTTTCTGGTTTTATGTATTAATTGGCAATGTGAAGGGACGAACTTAAAATAAATAGTTGTAAAAACCCCACAGCACAACACACCTGCACATACCTAATTCAGTAACTGCATCATGCGGGCCCTCTGGAAATCTCAGAACCCAAACACCTATTAGAGTCACTGCGCTCGCTACTGGAGCAATGAACTACTTTTGCCTAAATTCTCCTTTTGCTAGCTGTGTTGTCCCCCATCCCTGCCACAGACTGAGTGAGCCAGGGGCCCTCTAAGGAGTCAGGAATAAACCCTCTGTCCAAAGTTTAGGGAAATGTGACCATAGCAAACACTTAATAAGCCCTAACAGGTTTGGCTCAGTTGTTAGGGCGTCAGCCCAGGGACCGAAGGGTCCCGCGTTCGATTCCGGTCAAGGGCATGTACCTCAGTTGCAGGCTCCATCCCTGGCCCCAGTTGGAGTGTGCAGGAGGCAACCAATCAGTGTGTCTCTCTCACATCGATGTTCCTCTCTCTCTCTTTCTCTCCCCCACCCCCCTTCCACTCTCTCTGAAAAGCAATGGAAAAAATATCCTCAGGTGAGCATTTAAATAAAAAAACAAACACTGAATAAGATATCCTACCTGGGACTAGTTTTTTCAAAGTGGTTTCCACAAAACTGGCCCCAGTAGTGCAAGAGGGTGAGGGATGGGGCTTGGGCCTGGCCTCTCAGTTGGACACGATGCACTGTATTGATGAGCGTGGTGCCAGTGGAAGGCCAGAGGCAAAGCTCTGGATTTGACTTTGTGTCTCAGGGTGAAGGATTTTCAGCTGCCTGGCCCTGGAGCCTGGAGTGATCAGCTTTCCAAGCCTGTGCACTCAGCTGAAGAAAAGGCTATGCAGCCAGAGCAGAAAAATTAAGAGGAGCCTTTTCCACAGGTTCCTTTTTGCCTTGGAAGGATTTCATTCAGCAAAGAGTCCATGAATGGGACCTCTGGGGACACTGAGTGAAATCAATCTGGATATGCACACATGGCTTGTCCTTTGGATAAACTCACAAATAGATTTTAGAACCACCTTTACCATAAAAATTATGCCTTTTTATGCCCTCACATGCCCCCTGTCAGCCTCTTTCCTCGGTCTGCCCATTTCATTAGGGATCCTTGAGGTTTTCTTAGCAAGTGAGGAATGGATGCTAGGATGTCTCTCTCCCATGTCAAGCCCGGGAGCTTGTCCACTCCATGCATGTATCACTTAGCTTGGATGCATTCGTGTGGCTTTTCGGTCCTGGGGAGAAGATGTGGGAACACTGGTTATTCTAAGGACATTTTCTTAGACCAGTCACGCAGTCAGTCGCTCTGTCCTTTAGAAGCGTGTGCTCAGAGTCTGCGTCCGGTTAGTGCACGAGGCAGCCGTGGGATCGTGGGGAAGATGCTGTACTGCTCTTGTGCTGTGAGTTCATAGAGAAATATACATGAAGTTTCCTGAATGTGACACCAGAGAGGAAAGAAATAAACATTAGGACAGCATGGAGGAGATTCATTTAGATTGGGCAGCGGAGGCCTCTTGGAGGAGGCAGTGGTTCAGCTGCAACTTATATTCTGAGAGGAAACCACCTAAGACTAGAACCAGGGAAAGAACATCCCAGGCAGAGGAAAACAGAAAGTGAAAAGGCCCTGGGGCAGGAGAGAGCTCGGTGCATTTGAAACTACAAAAAGGAAAAGCCATTTAGGAAAGGGGGAACTTGGTGAGGACAGAGGAAGAGAGCAAGGGTCAGAGGGGTTGGCAGGGGCGAGGCCCTGGACAAGCTTGTAGGCGGGGGACAGGCTTTTGGATTTTTCTCTGTATACAGTAGGAAACCATTAAAAGGTTTTAAGTGGGAAATGATGGGCTCTGGCTGGCACCTTTCAGTGAGAATCTGGCTAGCATGTGGGGGATAAATGATAAAAGAACAAGCAGGGAATCTGAGAGAAGGGGCCAGGAGTCTGTCACCAAAGTCAGGCTAAGGTGACGGTGGTCTGGCCTAGGGTGGTGGTTGAGGAGCGAGGACAGACAGACAGGTGGAGGGATGAGGGGACAGACGCCAAGTCCGCAGATGCACTAACGGTAGCGGTGGGAGGGATCCTGACCGGTAGCCCGGTGGATGGCGAGGACAGGTGCTCAGTGGAGAACTGAGCGGAAGGCCATGCATTTGGAGTTTTAGGCTCATAGTCAGTCTTTGCCCTTTATGCCCCATTGGGCTGTATGGGAGGAAAAATAATTTTCCCCCTACTCCTCTGGGTTCTTGGCTGAGACACCCCTGTAATAAAAAGACAGATTAGTATGAGAAAAACAAATTTAACTACAAATGCACTTATGGGAACCTCATAAAGATGTGAGACTCAAAGGCAGCCAGAAAATTGGAGCTATTAAAAAACAGAGGATGGGGTCAGGGGGGTTAAAGGGGAGAAAGCAGTTCATGGGAAGGTGAGAAGAGATGTTTGGAGAAGTCTCTCTGGGAAAAAAATATCTTTTTTCTCCCTGTATAGGCCCCATCTGAATTCTTTTAGGCAGTTAACAGGGAGGTGAAAAGCTTTTCCTGAGTCAGCAGGGTCTTGACTGCCTTCAGGCCCACATGCCAACATGGCATATTTTGGGGTGATATATATTCTATTACCCTTCAGGGCAAATCCTTTAAGCTCTCTGGGGGGTGGGGTGGGGGAGAGGGTGGAAGGGATGGCAGATCTGCCAGTCCTTTGTACATGGCCTTCCCCCCCCCCAATGCAGGGTCATGATGAGGATGGGCATTTGGGAGATGTCAGTACCCACGTGGATTTTACCAAGGGCTCTGGGTGTTCCCTGACCAGGGCTGGAGTGCAGGTGGTCAAGAAAACGGCATTTTATTTCCACCTCTACCCTGACTCTGTGCTGAACTCCCTGTGGGCCTTTCCTATGGCAGGAAAGCGGCTAACTCTCCTCACCCTTCCTTTATTGACTTTGGATGAGTTTGTCCAGAGTCTTGTCCATTCCCAGCTCATTTGGCTGATGGATGAGAGATGTGTGAGAACCAGGCTGCTACCACAGACCCGTCTCAGGAAAATCAAATTGCAGTCCTGGAGCTCTTGGGAGCTTATTCATCACGGAGAGCATTTGGGTGGTGGGTGATTATATGCTTATTATGGATGCTAATTTGTGCTGGAAGCCGGGACAGTGTGTATTAGCATTTAGCTCTAGCTAATGAAGTTGAGTTAAGCATTCAATATATCACTGAGCTCAGTCTCTCCTCTTGCTAGAACAACTTGGCGTGGGACACTGAGGATGATGGTGTTGGCGAGAACACGTTCACGTGGTAACTCTGGGCTGTCTCTGATGTGTGGAGCTTGCACGGAATTGACATGAGATCATTTTCCGTGGGATAAAACCCTGGCTGTGTTAAGAAAGAAGTATCATCGTGATTTCGTGTGTGGGCTCCAATGAGGCCAACAGGAGCTCTGTGGTTTTTAAAGACATCTTCATGTTTTAAGATGAAGGAAAGGAAACTAAAATAAAAACGCATTCAGCATGTCCCACTAGCTCATACCCGAGTTTAATCATCACCGAAAACTTTAAAATACAGAGAATAAACAAACTTGGACTTGACTTTGCAGTAAAGAGAACCATCTATTTGCTCCCTCTAACTGGTGTTAAGCTATTCTTGTGAACCCTGACACATCAATAAGATAATAGAGTCCTGGGTGAGCCATTTAATTTTTCTTTTACATCTACCTTTCATGTTGGGCTAAAAGAAGCAAAACAAAACAGTGTCCTCTGTGAAGAACAACTTAGACTGACCTTTTTTGGCATTCTTTTTCAGCGCCCAACACCAGGGACTGGGCACCCAGGAGGGCCTGGCAGGCAAGGGGTTTCCCTGCCCCCATGAGGCCAGTCACCAGAGCCCCATGCCTTCCAGAAAGGCTGGTTGGTCAGCTTAGGTTGTCCTTTACCTAAGCCCTCACCCTCCACCCCCAGCCAGGGCTTCAGTCATGTCCCTTGGCCCTCCAGTGGGAATTAGCACATGGTCCTGCTGCATTGGGTGTTCCATAGTTTTGTGGGGCAAGTAAGAGTCTACCTTTCCTAGAGGCGCCAACCACTGTGCCAGGTGCTTGATTAAAATGGGAAATTTCACTCAATCTTTGCCACAGCCTCAATGTGGTCAGTGATCCTAGGGTCCCCAGGTCTTCCATGAGAAGCACTGAGGGTTCATCGCTAGCAAGGGGAAATCACTTTTATTTCCTAATTCGATGTTCTAAACCAAAGGTCATAAGGACACATAGTATATATCTTAGCTCTATGGGCCTGTGGGTCGTATGTTCTTTGTCACAGCTCACTTCATTTGTTGTAGAAGAAACACATCCTAGAGGATAAGTAATGACGGGTGCAGCCTGATTCAGCCTACAGGCCATAGTTTGCTGACCCCTGTTCCTAAACTTGCTCACATTTGCTCCTCTGGGCTCTTTGCTGAAGATCTCAGGCTTTCGAGTCCCATAGAGCTGGGCTCATACCCGGTCTCTGCCACTGCTCACTGTGTTACGTCAGAGAAGCCACGTAGTCTCTGTGAGCTTGGCTTTCCTCATCTGTCAAAGGGCTTACAGGCAATCTGAGTTGTGAAAAATCAAAGGAGAGGTTGGGTGTGACGCACTGGACACAGAGTTCGGCACTGGGACGGCTGTTGAGCTGTGGCCTCAGGAAGCTGGGGAGATGCTCTGCTCCTGACTCCAGGGGGAAGGAATCACCTCGGCCTGTCTAGTGGAGCTCAGCAGCCCAGAGCAGGCAGGGAGTGTTCTGGGCCCATGGACCAGCTTTTATTCCCATTTCTGTCTCTAAAAGAACAATTCAAGGAACAAAAGTCAGAAGCTTACAATGGGAATTCAGGCCCCAAAGATCCCAGGGGCCATGGGATCGAATATAAAGGCATGAAGGAGGAAAGCAAGACATTTTTAAAGAGCTTTTAAGAGATGGTAAGAGACACCAAGACCCCCTCCGTTTTACACTGGTGATGGACCCCTGCTGGACTCCCAGTTCCAGTCTGCCCACTGGTTCCATCAACTGGCTTCCTATTCTCCTCGTAGCCTCTGGCACAAACACTCACCCCGGTGAGCCTGTGGAACCTGCATCAGCAGCACTCCTTCCATCCCTCAGCTGTGGGTGCTGGAGACAGAAAGTGACGACATGACACATTTCTGTTTGAATATCTTTACTTCTGATACAATAATCCTAGAGGAACCACAGTCATCAATGACTTACCCATGGCTCCCTGGGGTGCAGCACCCTGGACAATTAAACCACAAGAGTAGACTGACATAATGTTAATGGTGACAATGAGAATGCAAAGGGCCAGACAGGCTGGGGTCCTAGCTCGGCCTCACGCAGGCAGGGTAAGCGGGATTGGATCACTTTATTGAACAATAGTGTTATGCACATTTACCTGTTTTCCTGAACTAGACCAAGCAAACAAATGATCATTCTTTTCTCGCCAATCACTTGCTTAGTAGCTTAAATCCCAAAAAGCACTTACTAGCTCAAGTAACTAAAAAGTTCAGGGGTCTACTGTCTTCAGGTATAGCTGGATCCAGGAAGCCTAAACCATACCTAATTAGAACTTAGTCTCTTCCTCCCTCTCTGGTATATTTCTTCCCTCTTCCCCCAACCCCTTGCCCTTCCTGTATCTCTCACTCACTTATTTGTGAAACAGATGAAAAAAGGGAGACAATCCCAGTGGCAATAGGATCTCAGAACTGAGGTACAGAGCTCGGTGAGGGTGGTCAAAGAAAACTTGCTGGAAAAGGAAGCATCTGTTTGTGATTATAACCCCACGGAGAGGAGAAATCTAACGGTATTTTCCACCTGTGCCCTCTCAACAGTGTCCTGGGATTGGCTGCCTTGGTGCAGTTCCCTGGGCCCCACCCCAGAAGAACAGAATGCAATTCCCAGGGAAAGGCCCTGGGCCATTAGCATTTCTTTAGCAAGTTCCCTCTGGACTTGGGGCACATTCCTGTGTGGAACAATCTTAGGTGTAGCAGCTTCTCACTCTGCACAATTAACCATGAAATGAAACTGGAGTTTGCACATTGCAGCTAGACCAGGAAATATAAAGCATGCAGGGTGGGTACTTTGAAGAGTTTCCGGAACACTAACTCTGGAAGCTGTTGGATTCTCCTGCTCTCCAACCGCCCGAGTAATGGACCCCGACGATTCAGACTTGCAGGCGAATTTGCTGTAGGCACACAGCCGCCCTGAGGCCCTAAGGCCCTAGGGGAAGGCAGCATTCTCTCCTGCATGCCGTGGCACAGAAAGAGTGGGGATTTTGTGAAGAGCCCACCTCTAGCTAGCCTTTGCTCTGGATGACTTGCCTAGAAGAGGGCCGAGTAGATATGAAGTCCCCCAGAAACTTCCATGAGTCCCTTTCATCCATCACTGCAAACTCGGGAAGGAAAGTGCAGAGTCCCGACCTTGTGTGCTCCTTGATCTCCCTACTACGCCAGGTCCTAGTGTGGGCTCTGCAGCCTGCGGACAGATGGCTGGGGTCACCATTCTTACCCTGCTCCTGAACAACTTATTTAACATCTCTGAGCCTCAGTTTCCTCATATGCAACACCCATCTCATAAGGGGGTGGGTAAAGATTAAGAGGAGAATGCATGGGGGATTTTTAGCATAACGTTTGGCACCTAAAAGGGGCTCAATAAACCTCACCCACTGCGATTAGGTTGTTCTTATTAGTACTTGGTCTGTGATATGCACAGGGAGGGGAAATAAGATCTTAATATGAGAAAGCTACCAGGCTCCTGCATCTTCTGCAAACTAACGTTGGGCCAATAGAGCCTTGGGGAAACATTTGGCTTCTATTAGTTTCTCTGTTGGACTTAATGCTATAATTAATTATATATAATTAGGTAGAAGTGGTAATGAATGTTTAGTTCCTCTTCATCAGGGAATCAACCGAGCTTGATAGTTAAGACCAAAACCTTTGGTGCATAACAGACTTAGGTGTGAGCCTGGTCCTGTCATGTACTAACTCCACGATCTTGGGCAAGTTACTGAGACTCTCCAGCTTCAGTTTCCTAATCTATAAATGGGCAGGATGATCCTTGCTGGCATCTTGTGAGGATTAGTTGGTTGTTGGCAGCAAAGCACCCGGCATGGCTTTTGCTCCCTGGAAAGTGCTCTGTCATCACCCCTGCGAAGACCCTTGTCAAGAGGGGTGTCTGTGTGCTCCGCTCCATCTCCCTTACGGAAAGGCAGCTCTGTTGAGTTGGCCTCTTTTCTTATTTAAAATGGCTATGCAATGCGCTTTTAAAGCTTATTGCTATCTACACTGTGTATGTCCCCCACAGGCGCTTGGCCAAGCAGAAGAGAAAATGGGAGGAGGGAAACCGAGCGACTTTCTCAGGTCACTGAAGACCACAAATGCTCTAGGGCTGCTGCTGGACTTATTCCTGCTTCTCCCCTTTCCTTCCTTCCTGGCCCTTCTGGTCTCTCCCCTAGATGGGTATGGAGATGGAGATGGAGAGAGTCCCCCCTTGAAGCTGGGCCACCGATTTTCTTCTATGGCGGATGCTGGTAATAACACAAAAGTGCCATTTGTTTCTTCCTGCTTAGTCATTCTTGTGACCAGGTGACAGAACAGGGGGAGGCACTATCAAAGGCGTTTCTGTTCAAAGGGAAACTCCTCGGCCATCACTGTTTCTGCTGGAAGTTCCTTCTGCTCCTTGGGCGTGCTGTCGTTTTACTCCCTTGATTTGTGCCTGTTTCCCCGAGGCGCCTTTTCAGGATGTGCCTGTTGCCTGGAAAGCAGCGGAGGAGCCTCAGTGGCTATAGGGCATGGACAGGGCAAGGCGGAGCTACACGGAGCTGGGTCTG